>NC_056744.1:1465619088-1465753878 GCF_019279795.1 Protopterus annectens | reverse complement strand
TCCATCCATGTGCCATTTCACTGATGTGTGTAGTATTGGCAGCATGTGTGTCTGAGTGTGCAGTACGTGTGTGATGTGTGTAGTACACATGTATACATGCTTACAAACGCATACACGACATTACACGGGCTTCACCATACACTAGCTTACTCGTTCTTCCACACTCCACACACGCACACGGGCTAACACGCATGCACACATGCTTACTCAGGCTTACTGGCGCGCACGGGCGCAGACACACTGTGGGCAGGTTTGCAGGTCACATCGGTGGTATCCATGGCGTACACCGTCAGTCTCCTGACATTCCCTAGGATAGCTCATAACATGCCTCTACCACTGAGTACTGATAGCAAACATGTGACACTGCTCCGGTGAGGTTACAGTGTTTTATACATACACACTCATGTTGTCACCTATCTTCTACTCTAATCGTCCCCTTAACCTACACTACACTGTAGAGGCTTGGCCCATATGGCATGACATGTTGTGATTCACTATCCTCAACCCACACTTGCATCACATTGCCTACAAATGCTTTGTTACATCTCTGACAGAGTGCTTCCACACATAAGAACCAGTACGCAGTACCCATGTTGTCTCCAGCTTGTCATTCATCTGCATGGCGTACTAACATCTAACTAAACCTACACTTTGTATGTATATTATACATATATGTCTTGTTTTGAAGCACAGCGCGTTCTCGTGACGCTGTGCTACGCTTCCACACCAGAGATCAGGGGAGGACAACTACTGTTTGATTGATATCCAATGGACAAAGCTGCCACAGGCCTTGGACTTGGACATTGGCATGCTTCTTCAACTATATTCATACTGTATTTGCAGCTGTCATTGCTCCGTTTAGCAACGTGCAGAACGTTAGTCGCCTAACATCCGGGTACATTTCTGCACATAACTCTGCTCTTGCACGGACAACTTACTGTTTCATGTATCACGTAATTACATCATTTGCATAGCTTTCACATACAAATGGGGTATGTTGCAAATCCCAACATTGTCCGTGCAATGTTCATGTTATGGGCGGTCTTGCACACCCCTACGGGTGTTTGCTGAATAGCCTGGCAGTCATCTTTCCTTGCTGTACTCTCACTCAATCCATACATGCTGGAGGCTTCCTGTATCATGGCCTAGGCTTTGCTGTGTGCTATGTCTATTTGTGGTGTATGCATGGCTGTGGGTATGTCCCACTGTCATCACTGGTAAAGGTGACGCCCTATAGGTACTTCATGTAGACTGCTGTGTCATTTGACATGTCAGCACATACCTGTGGCCAATACTGAACTTCCTACTGCAGCGCTTTTCATACCTTCTAAGTTATCTTGCGGTCGATAATGCTGTTTCCTCAGACATGTATCTGTTTCTGATCATACCTCTCAACCTCCTAGAGCAAAACATCTGTACAAAGCCTAACATGATGGGGGGACAAATAGGGGAAGATTCTAAATATTGCTCTTACAAATGTAGATAGTTGACAGTATAATAGGTTTTGCATTAGTATGGCCTTTCTGAGGGATTTGGGGTCTTAAACTCATATGTTTGTCATTATTTAATGATGTCAGTTCTCAGGTATTTGGCAGACAGGTACAGATTGTAAGAGGAACACACCAAACATATGAGGCATACATCTGCACATTCTATAAGACTCTGTACAGTTGTGAGGTATGTTTCTGATACTGGAAATCAATTTTCTTACACCAATACACACAATATATGCCGCCATCACAGGCCAGATGCCATTACATTCCTATTGCAGGACTTAGGGGGTTATATTCCTCACACAGGCCAACAGGTGCTTATCCACACTAATTATTCTATCATGTACCTTATGTGTACGCCGGTATTTGCGCTTTCCGTCAGTGGCAGAGCTCACGTACGAGTATGGGGGACTGGACACTATATCGGTGACACTGCATGACACCCTGAGGGACACATGTCTTTTGAGTCTATTAACCTTCCACATTGACTTTCACAGGGCATACGTTGTCATTCACATTTGCGGAAATACATGCTTTTGACATGTACATGTTTTGTCATTTGTCCTGATATCTTTCTTCTCACCTGTCCACCTAGTATCACTAGTTCTGTACATTTATTTAGGATGGGCTACCTTCATACCTCTCACCTGTACACATTATGGGTTAACACCCTGAGGTTTGACCTATGATTCTGTTACATTTGTCATAATAATGTGCCTTTCTGGTAGATTGCTGGCAAGGCATGACGGACTGTGCGGTTAGGTAATAATGACTGACATTTCTATTTCATGATTACTAACTCTCATAACATTCGTATTCCTGACTATGCAATTATTCTATCAACGTTCTGACTTTGTCTGGGGTATATTTAATATAGTCCCCATTTGTATTTCATGTACTATGCTTTAGTCCAGCTGTCTTATTCTGACATGTTGGCAGGTATGGTTACCATCTTGGTCGTACGCATGTCCATCCATGATAATCACCTACATGACACTGATATAGGTCCCTACGTCTTCCCACAATGGTTTACACAATATCCAGTAGATGGGTTGCACCTTTTTGTAGAATATAGGCGTGTGCTATACCCACAGAGGTATATTGATCACTCCCATGGGGCGTACCTAATAGATCTGTGCCAACCAACACCTAGACCCATTTCTGCATACCCATGATTCCCATACCTGACACTCCTCCACAGTACCCATTAGACATGTTTAATGTGAGTGATAATAAAGTGAGAGGACACTCCTGAGCACTCCCCACTCTGTGGATATCAGGTCGTACGTCATACATTCTATCGACCCATGTGTTATTACCCTTGCACCTGCTACTGCTGCATGTACAGCTATATCGTAGTTGCAGTTATGATGTCTTTTGCATCAATGATGGTTCGCCCTTCGTATGGGATCAATTTTTTGGGTCCTGCAAAGGACACCTATATTCATGTTTAACGTGTAGAACTTGCAGGCCCTGTCAAACTGGTACTTTCCGGGCAATGGTTTGGAAAGCAGCGGTGTATTCTCCTTTCATGCATATCTGTCTGTCTATCCATAATAGCTATACCATGACCTATTTATGTACATGTGTTATATGTACAGGGACATATGTTTGTTGTGTATATATCTATTCATGTATCGTGTGTGTATAGATATATATATGTACATATATACATATGTCTGTACATTCCTCATTTCATAATTTGCTTTGGTTTATGTCTCTGGATATATGTGTATATATATCTCCATATCATACCTTTCAACTGTACAGATTTCTGCTGCATGTACAGCTGTTTGCCTCTTATCTTTGGTCCATTTTTTATAACCTTGTGTCTATCTGGCAAGTTAGTGGCATATCATTAAAGACTGACTTTGGTAAATAATGACAAACATTTCAGGTTACGACTTCATACCCTTCAGAGAATCCATGCTAGTGACACACCTGTTATTCTATCCACTTTCTATGTTTGTTAGGGCAATATCTGGGGATTGTCCCTATTTGTACCAGTTGTTTTCATGGCTTTGTCCAGTTTTGTACTTTACAGGGTTAACAGGTATGAGCCATGTACATAGAACATGGGGAAAACAGCATTCATTTTCTATGCTGTGAGTGGATTACACACGCGCAGGCGCACTTGCATATCCTTATTGTGGGTCACATATGTTTCATAGATATTTGTGCTTATGTGAACTTTCATAATCCTGACCGTAACAGTTACATATCTGTATTCCGCTTTACGGGATGCTGCGAAACACACGTTCACCTTTACATATTTAAATGTGTGTACAGCACGAACGCATTCATTACACTTTCAAGTTATATGTGCAGTGGTCGTAGGTCAACCGGGACTGCATTCACGTTGGCCGGATGCCAGAACCACTATTCTATTGGTGTTCTCCCTCATTGATATGCATACCCATATTACTTAGCTACATCAACATATGCCTCACCCCTTCACCTACAACACAGGCATCCATTCTCCTGCTGGGAAAAATGCGGTACTACATATTACACATTCCCTATTGCCTACTGCTGTAGACTCCAGCTGCATCGTTAATCACTCCGAGGATATACAGAACACCAAGGCATATAGTCCAGGCACATACAGGTGTTTGATTGTCAGGGTGTTCATGTAGTGATCTGGGTTTAGGCTTGTCCACCTGGTGAACGGAACTTCCCTTGCCGAGTTCAAATGTCAGACGAAGCATATAGACAGGGAGTTTCTCCCTATTTTGAAGTTTTACCTGTGTTTATACACACAGGTGTTTGGGCACCCGTCAGCAGCTTATTCTGTTGGCAATACATATTATGGGTGGGGTTGTTACAGTCCATACTCCACGGTAAGGGTTGTTTCCATTCACATTTGACTATTACCTGTATACAGTCATATGGGGATTATTATTTTGGACATGAAGTGACTACAGGTATGTAGTTGTACATTACACAAGTGTGAAGGGTTGTTACTGTAAATATATATGGACCATACCTCTCAACCTCTTAGAGCACCAAACCTGTGCAAAACCTACACGATGGGGGGACAATTAGGGACACATTTTAATGATTGCTCTTACAAGCTTAGAACATTGATAGAATACTAGGTTTTGCAGTAGCATGACTTTTCAGAAGGATGTGGAGTCTTAAACTCAGGATATTTCTCATTATTTAGTGACGTCAATCCTCAAGTATTTACCACACTGGTGCAGATTGTTGGAGGCACACAACAAAAATATGGGGCAAACCTCTGGTCATTCTTAGGGCTGCCACCTTTTCAAATGCCCAAAGTGGGAAATGTCAGATTTTCCAGGACAAAACATACCTACAGCCATGCATAGTACAGAACTTAACCTTTTTTGCACAAATAATAGCTTATTCTAGTAACATTTGAATTGCTTATGCTACATCACATAACATATAGAAGTTTCATACATAAAATAACTGTTTTATGCAACTATTAAAGAAACTTAGGAAATAACTTTGTCCTAAACTCTCAGGACATTTACTATGTCTTGAATTTTTTCACAGGACACAACTGCCTACAGAGGGACTGTTACTCGCAAAGTGGGACAGGTGGTAACCCTAGTCATTCTGCGAATATCTGGACAGTTGAATGGTATGGCACAGACCTCTGTAATACGCTGTTGCGTTCTGGCACAGCAGTAGCTCAGCATTAAAGACTGTAGTCGGAACGTGCTGACAGACAGTTGGGTTTCAGACTTCATACTCCAGACATTAATGCCAATGTGCAAACTGTTATTCTATCAAATGTCTATGTTTCTAAGAGCTATCTTTACATATTGTCCCTGTTTTTGGACCTTTGTCTCACTTGTATTCATGGCTCTGTCCAGATATTTTGCTCACACATGTTGAGAGGTATGGTCGGTCATGCCTGCACACAGTCAGTGTCCCTCACACTTGATCAGGGTTGACCTGTTTACATCAGTGTCTTCCTCACCCTCATGCTGTTTGCCACTATGCAAATGTGTGCATTATATTCTCCCACTTATTCGTGTCTGGACACGTGCATCACGGGAAGGTGTTTTATCCTGGGTAGTAGGTTATGCATGCTCACTTAGGGCTGGACAGTATCATGGACCTCCACTGCCATTCTGACTTGTGTCCAGATATCTACAGAATTGGACATCATGTCATCATACCCATTCTACTATTTACTCAGGTTGGTTATCCCATGAGGGATATCCCAAAAATTGGACTAGACCAAAACAAGTCAAATAATGAAGATTTTTGTGGCTTTACAAAAATGTGCAGGGGGTTTTACATGCAGGGGATACATGGTTTGCAATCCTGACACTGCCTAGGGTGACAATACCTACTACATATGCGTAGGGGTCACTGTGTGTAGCTGTGTCTGCAGCAAACCAGTGGACCAAGTATGGCTGGATTTGGTGGGCATTCTGGTATGGAGGCAGGTTGTGTATTGTAGAGGGTATGCTGGGTAGGCCATTATGCATCCAGGTGTGTTGCATTTGTTATGGCCAGTTCCATCAGGACCCATCTGTGGGTATGTGACGGTGACGTATCTATACATTTGTCTCGCACATTTCCATATTCATAAGTTTGTGGGATTGTGTTCCACACTATGGCCTGTCTGCTTGTCTTGCAACTGTTTCTACATGTGGTTGTGTTTCTTTCCACTTCACCCGCTGCCCCCTCGTACACCTCTGGTTCACCTTTTCTGCATACAACACAGTATCGTCTTTGAGGATTTTACCATTAACCACCCACCCCTCACATGTGAATTCATCACACCCCATAGAGCACTACTTTGGTTGTTGGCCCATGACATGGCCAGAGTTACACATTGACCACCCTACATGTGTCGGGTACCTTTATGGTTGTGTGAACTACCCTGCCATGTTTGCTTTCCACATGCTATACCTCATGCATATAGGTACACGCCCATACTTCACTTTCATTACTTGGTTGGTATATCTGGGTACTACCCATTCGACTGTGTCACATACATGTTCGGATTATACAGCTGCCTTCTGGATTTTTCCAGCCTGTTGTACTCATTGGTAGGATGGCACCTTTTCCTATGTCCAAGCTATTCCTTACACATGTCCGACTGTTGTGGGCAATGCCTCCCCACAGTCGACGGTTGTGTTTCCACCTTTTCAATTGGCCACAGTGTGACATTTGCGGTGAACACAGCATATTTTACAGGCCGACACATACCCACTGTCAGTTCGGCAGATAGAACTTACAATTCTTGCCTATATCTAAGCTTATTCTTGTAGCATTTCGGTGCCTTATTCTGTTTCTTATGACATTATGTAATATACGTTCAGTGAAATATGTTTAATGCAACTATTACATGACGTCTACGGAATATTTATTTATTTATTTATTTATTTTACATTTGTTAACCGGGAGAGTCCGACTGGATACATGTCCATTTTTAGCTGAGGCCCGGGGAGAAAAGCTCCAGGTACATAACAGACATATGAACATTGTTAATGCAAAAAAGGAAGATGGTTGAGTTCTAAATACAATATAAAGATACATCACATCTTGGGAAAAAAATAACAGCAGCATATAAAAAAAACATAGGTCAGTAACAATAATAATTATGTCCTATATTCTCTGGACATTTGCCAGTTTTACATGTTTGTGTCAGGACACATCTGCCCACAGAGGGACTGTCGCTCGCAAAGTGGGACAGGTGGTAATCTTGGTCAATGGTACGGATCATACTGTTCCTTTCGGCCTACATGTGTCCGTATTGTTATAGCTGTTTATATGCTCCTTCTGTTTCGTTTACATGTGTATGCTATTTCCTATCACATTTGGTATGTGAAATACGGACATACCTTTTGTATGTGACTATTACATGGCTTTTGGGATATGATTCGGACATATGGTCACTACATATATCTACATTTATCCTTGTGTATTTTGTTATGGACACATCTACACAGCTATGTTCCCTCCATCACATTATGGGTCAGCTGTTGACCCTCTCCATTGGGCTGGACGTACCTACTGGTGGCACGCTAACATATGATACGTTTCACTTCCACATGGCATAGCTATCAACACTACGTTGGACTATGGGCACACGGTTTTCATGTAACTTGTTCAAGGGTAGGGACCCGTTATTCCCTACTGTGCATTTGTGTTTGATTCTTCATTTTCTGTTCGCTGGGACTATCTTGCATGCTTTGCATACATTTCAGTATCCACAGACACTGATAGGTACGATTACTATTGCAGGCGGAATATAATATTCAGCAGTTTAGGTTACTCATCGACAGCCGACATTGACACGCCTCCATGCGCAACTTCATTACGCCCCAGGCACTCATGCACGTTTACTATGCACGTGGCTGTGGCGGCTACGTGCCTTCATTAATAATATGCATATGGCGCGACTACTCCATATATATATGCCGCACGGACGGCGCAAGCCTTACGTCGGCCTTGCGCCATGCTTCATGAATCCTGGGTGTGTGTGTGTGTGTGTGTGTGTGAGTGTGTGTGTGTGTGTGTGTGTGTGTGTGTGTGTGTGTGTGTGTGTGTGTGGTGTTTGTGTGAGTGATCATTGTGAGGGTGTACACATATGTAGATTTATTAGATTGTGCTTGTTATGAAGCTAAGAAGTTAGATCAGGAATGTTGGAAAACTGTTTCAAAGTTTAAAAGTTTTACAGACACAAGCCTGATAATGTGAAAAATAGAGCCTAAATTGCTAGGTCAGGACTTGTATGTTGTTTATTTTTTTTTAATTATGCAAGAGAGATTCATATGAAATGATTGCTTATTGAACAATATATATATATATATATATATATATATATATATATATATATATATATATACACACACACTAGCTTTTAATTTCCCTGACACATACACAAGCTCAAACCCTGTACCTTGGGTACAGGGTAAAAACAGCCTAAAGTCCCTAGCCACCACCACTTGTGAGCTTTGCCCAGGTTTTTTGTGCTAAGAGGTTGAGAGTTGTGGTGAAAAGTGAGAAATGAATTCACTAAATGATAGCCATTAAGTTTCAGTCTTCCTGTTTTTTAGAAGTCTGCTGATTTGGCATAGTACTATGTTGGCCTGATTGTAAGGCATAGGGTCCTGGGTTCAAAACTTGTCACTGAAATGCATGGTGGTGATACATTTTATTCTAGCAACTTTACAAAATTATACAAGCAATTTATAATGTGTCCCACTCCCTGGTAAGTCTCTTTCCACCACCACTTGTGAGCTTTGTCCAGGTTTTATGTGCTAAGAGTTGAGAGCTATGGCACTGAGAAGTGAGAACTGAATTTGCTTCTTTTGTCCAGGTTTTTTGTGCTAAGAGGTTGAGCGCTATACTGAGAAGTGAGAACTGAATTTGTATTCCCCCATTATTGGCTTCGTTTGTCCATTTTTTTGTGCTAAGAGGTTGAGCGCTATACTGAGAAGTGAGAACTGAATTTGTAATACCCCATTATTGGCTTTGTCCAGGTTTTTTGTGCTAAGAGGCTGAGAGCTATGGTGAGAAGTGAGAAATAAATTCACTAAATGATAGCCAATAAGTTTAATTCTTCCTATTTTTCATTTTTTTTAAATGTGCCCCTGGTTTTTGACCTTTTACTCCCCCCAAAAAAATGAAATTGAAAATGAGTGTGAGATGCTGTGCAAGATGCCTATGCCTTACACTATTGTCATTCTATTTATAGTGTGGGTGTGGAAGCAGACTTTTATGATGGAAAAGTTCTGAATTGGGCAGTTTTGTCATTATTGGTTCATGCGTTTTGTTTCATTGCCTACAGTACAGCCTCCTGGAAAAATGTTCAAACAATACATTTAAAATGCACTCTGTCTAACAAGTGTGTTGTATTATACAAGGAATATAATTCAAAACAAGTGTGTTGTGTTATACAAGGAATATAACTTCTATACTATAACTCTAACTTCCCCTCTAACTTATCCCACTCCATCTACCCTCTACCTCTCTTCCACCCCACAAACTACCTTTGATTACAGCAAGTTCTGATACTTCCATGCCTATCTACTTATTATATGGCAGTAACTTCTTATTGTAACAATTGTTAATATCTGCTATGACTTTGTGGATAGAAAAGATGCTAGTTATCTACTGAATGTACTATGTTCTTCATCTGTAACTATGTTTGTAATATTTTAATTTGTGGAGCTTTTCTCCCCGGGCCTCTGCTGAAAATGGACCTGAGTCCAGTCAGACATTCCCGGTCAACAAATGTAAATAAATAAAATAAATAAATAATTTAATAAAGTCAGGAAGGTGTGTCAAAGAAAAGAACACATGTATGTTTCTTATTTTGTGTGCAAGGGGCCAATGATTTGAAAACAGCCCAAAGGTAATCTTTATCCACCACTGGTCAGATGCATTTTCTTTGGATGTGGTGTGGGTTTCAATGCTATTTCAATGAATGTGAGTTTCAAGGGCAGAGAAGTTTTAATGCCAAACCTATTTTCATTGTGAGACAGTATTGCTTTGTTTACCAGATGTCTATTAGTGTTTCTGCATTGTTGTGCTGTAAAATGTAAAAATAAAATCCAGATAATCATTGTAGAAGTAAAGCAGTATGCATACATTAGTGTTTATGGTAAATGGAGTGAAATAGCCAGGTAATGGGACATTGGAATGGCTGCAGGGGGTCTCTGGTGCCATATTTTGGTTGTCTGTTCTTCAATTTACGTTTGAAAGTTAGTATCCCACAATTCCATTGGGTGGGGTTATGTAATGATGTATGCAAATTAGATGTTAATCAACATACAGATTTGTACCTATTTTTCATGGGCCTTGTCCAGATTTTTTATGTTTCCAGGTTGAGAGGTATACAACAGTCATCTCTCTGCACAAAGGTGGGCCATCTACAGACCCTGGAAACTACAGAATATTTTCATATGCATAACTTTATAAAGCATTTTTATTTATTTTATTTATTTATTTATTTAACATTTGTTTACTGGGAAAGTCTGACTTGGAACGAACCAATTTTCATCGGAGGTCTGGGGAGAAATGCTACAGACATGCCTTTGTAACATGGGAGGAAACTGCAGCACCCGGAGGAACCACATGAATGCAGGGCGGACATGCAGAATCTACTCAGAAGGCACTCCAGTTGAGAATCAGACTGAAGAACTTCTTGCTGTGAGGTGACAACAGAAACTGTAGCATCACAGCGCTGTTCATGAATTCTCATGGAAATGATCAATAATGAGATAGTAAACCTCTAGAGACTGGATACAACCAGTTTTGGTTTTGTCATGGGCAGGTCATGCGTTTTCAACATAGTGGACTTCTTTGAGAAGGCCACCAAAACAATGGATGAGGGCAAAATGGATCATACTGCATACCTTGACCTGGCCAAGGCATTTGACACAATACCCACTTGGACATTGTTGACAAACTTAAGACAAGAGGTTAGGTTCAAACCCTTATGTCACCTGGTGGATAGCCAACTGGCTCACAGACAGGACTCAGGGAGATAGACTTTGGAAGTCCACCTCTACAAAGAGACCAGTCAAAAGCAGAGTTCCTCAGGGATTGGTCCTAGAACCTCTCTTTTTTGGCATTTACTTCTTTGAAGTCAAAGCCAATGCCCATGGCCTCTGGCTGACTAAATTTGCAGATGATTGCAAATTAGGAGCTGTCATTGAATCCCACACTGATGCAAATGTCCTCCAGGAATGTCTGACACAGACAAACAACTGGTGTCAGAACCATGGAATAAAACTAAATGCAAAGAAATGCATAATAGTATCCTTCAGGAAGTCATCCACTCCTAGTAACTAGCATACTAACAACACACCCATAAGAGATGACCCAGTAGTCAGGGACCTGGGGACACACACAGGCAGTAATCTAGCCTTTGACCATCATGTGTCTACAGTAGTGAAAAAAATCATTCTTTGTGGAGCAACTTATAAATAAAGTTAAGGCATCTAGGTGCAAGGAAGTCACTGTTCCACTGTATTCAGCATTCATCATACCTATCATTGAGTACACTTCCCCCTTTGGTATGTAGCTAACCAGGCATATCCAACAATTGGAACATCCACAGAGATTCCTCACTAAAAGAATACATGGCATAAGTGACATGTCCTATGCAGAATGCCTCAAGACATGATCCCTGTATTCTGTCTCCTACAGGCTGTTAAGGAAAGATCTATGCCTGGTATACAAGGCATTGTCAGATCCCACTCTAATGGACCTCCTGCATATCCACAAAACAAACAGCACTAGTATTACCCATTCTAAAGACTTAAACCTTGCATGTGATATAAATAGGATCTGCTGGAGAGACAGGTATGTATCCCAGAGACTATGCCATCTCTGGAGCAGGCTCCCCATCCATATGAAACAGTTCCAACCTAACACAATTCAAGTGTAACTTGAACAAATACGATGTGGAGCAGGAAATTCTTCCCTGGTTTGACACCTATGCCTCTAATGGACACAGGCAGCCTGTAAATGGATCATCTCCCAGGCCTCTGCTTGTAAATGTTTGATCTCCCAAGCCCCTGCTTGCACTTATCAAGTGTACCAGAAGTTGTCATAGATTTGGAATGCATGGGTAGGCTTAAAAAGGCCTTTGTGTTCATTCGCCTAGTAAATACCTATAAACCTATGAACCTAAGTGTAACCTAGACCATTGGATGGGGAACAGGAAATTCATCCCTAGGATGGCACCTAGGTCTCTAATTTACACAGGCAGCTGTAATTGTTTCATCTCCCAGGACCCTGCTTGTAAATGTTGCATCTCCCAAGCCCCTGTAGAACTTGTCAGAGATTTGGGATACATGACTAGGCTTAAAAAGGCCTTTGCGCTCATTAACCTAGTAACCATATATGATCCTATGAACCTATATCTGTAGGGCTGCATGAGTACCTGTATAATGACACAGAATGATGAATTCCACTTGCTGTGTCCCTGTGGGTAGACAATGCCTATTACTATATTACAGCACAGCAGTGTTACATTAGAGGACAGGTGTGAAACTCAATATAGCTAATTGAGAGCTGCATTTCTCCTGCTATTCATGCACCGTTGCTTGTTTACATTCACTATAAGAACTATAGCCAGCCACTATATGCTTTAAAATAGATCATATCTGGCCCAGGTATACTGTTTCTCATGAAAAGTGTTTTTTTCCGTATGCATTTCCCAGACTATTAGCCCCATAGAATGCATATCATGTGTATGACTCTTAATCAGCATTATTAGACATCAGTCAGAGTAAATACATAAAAAAAATCATAGAAAACTAAAACAGGATGGAAAAGAGCTACTGTGAGATGGGATGTGGACCATAGTGAGTATATAAATAAGAACCATTTGGTCAAAGCAGCTTTGGCAGCCCTCCACTCCAATTTGCTTAGAGTGAAATAAACAAACGATTGTCCTTTCTTGTCTCTTTTGCTCTGCCTAGATAGAAAAGCAATTTTCAATGAATATCTAGACAATAAAGCAAATAATCTGTTTAATGGAAAACTGAGGAAAGAAAACAAGATGGTTGGTTGTTAGATTAAGATTAGTTAATATTGCTGTGTAAGGCATAACATCTGAATTTGTGTATAAATTACCCTATCCTTGTAGAAAGCAAAGTACAAAGCTTTGGAGCACAGTGATTAGATCTCAGAAATCTCCTTTTCACTGTAATCACTGCTACTAGGGATATAGTTATCTGTGATAAATAAAAAAATGAAATATACTTTAACTCCTAATTCATCTGAGGGTAAGGGCAATTATTTTACAAAATTCAAATACCATGGATGGAAGAGTTCCCTTAAGGGAGGTCTAAGCTTGAAGGTGCCCCTCAAAAACACCTTGCATACTTTCAGGGAAGCCAATGGACTTTGCAGAAAAGCTAGACCCTTTATCAAATAAGCAAGCTAATTATTACTGAAACTTGAGCTGAAAAAGATCTAGTCCTTACTCTGCTGTTGAAAATCTTTTGGGTGTGAGAACTATAAGTTGCTGTAATAATGTGAATCACTCTGGAAGACAAAACAAAAAATTCCTTCCAGAAAAGTGCACTAAAAAAGATGTATTCATTAAAGATCAAGCACTTTCAGAATGAATATTCAGGCGCTTCATCAGAATTTGTCTAAAATAAGACCTCCAATGTTTAAAATAACATGCACATCTGATGTCACGTCAGTCCAAACAAAATTTAAAAACACAGTCCTGCACAAATACTCACACCAGCATGTTTGCAATAAACAATTACATTTAAAAACAACATATAAACGCATTTCAAAGATAGAAATATCTAAAACATATTCTTATATTTCAAAATTAAAGTATTTTGTTAACAAAGAAAGCTTAAAAAATATATTGCAACTGTGCTGATCATATAATGCCAATATTCTAGCAATGGATACATGATTGGTAATGCCAGAAGTCATAGTAGCAGTCATCCTCATTTGCCAATATAATTTCTTTCATTCTAATTTTTTTGCCACTCACCACTTGTTCTGAATATTTTGTCAATTAATAAGAAAACACAAACAACTTAACATTCACATACCCTAAGCTGTGCCTGTATAATTGAGTTCTAGAATTTTGTTTTTTATATCATAAATATATTCATGACTACATTCTTCTTTAAGTTATAATTGTGTCTTCCACACATAAAAAGAGTTGCACTAGAGACATGTGGCATGATAACAATCACTCTAGTTTCACACTTACAATGCTCTGGGCATGCAATGGATCTATTGTAAAATTAAACCATTACATGGTTACCCACTGCCGTAAAGCAACAATAATTACAATTGCCACATTTATACATCTTTGATTTAGACTTGGTCTTAGTTATTTTCCAACAATGTAATGATATTCATCCCACTAAATACAATTCTAGGTATACTCCCCAGTTTCAATTTAAATTCATCAGTGAATGTTTAATTCCACATTTGTTTTATGTGTGATCTAATCTGATAAACATCAGAAGAATAGGTTAATATCAAAACTTTAAAAATTTTGCCAGTTGCTCCAATATTATTACTATTAGAGAGCAATCATAAATGTTGTATTACCTAAAATAGGTCTAAATATTTTCAGCTTCAATGGACAAACCTTACTTCTTACTTCACTTAATAATGATGTGGGTGTAGCCTCTATCTATAAACAATTTTGTAAGATATTCGACCTCAGTATAAAATATCAAGTCTTCACTCACCAGTCTAGATAACCAAATTGTCCTTTTAGTATTTATACACTGGTACTAAAACATCATAGAGTGTCTGTCCCTGTGGAGAGATGAGAGAAATTTAGGTGCTGCACATGGTGTTAGTCAGGGAAGCAAACGTGAAAGCATGGCCTTCATCATTTGTGGAAAATGGTGTTTGCCACTTACTGGCTGTGAGATCACCCACGAGACATCAGTTGGCATTGAATGAGCTTGCCCACTAGACATTTATTTATTTATTTATTATTTTTTACCTACATATGTTTACCGGGAAATTCCATCTGGACACAGGTCCTTTTTCAGTGGAGGCCCGGGTAGAAAAGCTCCACAGAACAATAAATGAGCAGCAGAGTACATGAAGAACAGTTGCATATACATACAATAGCAAATAATACATACTGCAGCAAACATTAGCTATGCATACAATATGAAACATAGTAATGAACAGATATACCAATATCTAGCTAGAGGTTAGGAATAAAGGTAGGATGTATATACAGATAGTGCTAAGCTCAAACAGATACTGTTCTAAACTCATAAACCTAAATCTTATATGCAAATATTGCACTAAACTCAAACAGATATAAAGCAGATGCTCCACATGAAGGTGGAACAAGCTAGAAGGGCTAATGGGATGGAAGGGGAAGCAAGAGGAGTAAGAGAGGAGACTGAGTGAGTAGTATACGTGGTAGTGAGAGGAAGCTAGATGTAAGTCAGTTGGATATGTATTTGGAGTTGAGATGAAGTGAGGTAGTAAAGCATGTTATAAGAGGTCTGAGAGATTGAGTGAGGAGGGTGGAGGGTTTGCCTGGGGATGTACATTACAATGTGAAAGCAATTTGTTGAAATAGCCCATTCCCAAAACCTCTCTGTCTCCAAACAGAAGATATAGGAGTGGATTCTGCTGTGCTTGTTGATGTATTACACCACTGCAATATTGTCCCTGTAGATAAAAGTTGCAGTCTGAGGGAGGGACTACTGAAGATCTTACAGTGTTAAGAAAGCTACCCTCATCTCCAGGACACTGATGTGCAAAGATGCCTCATGTTGTGACCATGTACCTTGGACTGCCTGCCCTAAACAAGGCACCCCCCCCAAACCTCAGGGAAGATGCATCCATGGTGACAGTCATGGTGCTGAAGGTGAATTCAAATGTACTTCTCTGAAAGTCTGGTCTGTTGAAACATTACTAACACGTGTCTGTGACAAATCTGCATGCAATTTTTCATTCCACTGGCCCTTGACCACCTACTCCATTGTGTACCTGGCAAATAAAACTATAAAAATTGCCACCAATTGTAAACCCAATAACTTCCGATAAAAATCTGTTACTGGTTGGAATGATGTCAGAAGATTGTAAAATGTTACTGGAATGCTGCCATCTCTCTCTGATGGGGGACTTATTATAAAGGTTCTCATGTCTGTATGGGCAACCCATTAAAGGTCTGTGCTTGCAACAGCTTCAGTTGTGATTTCAAAGTTTTCACTGAGATTTCCAAGGATATAAACAGGTCAAGTGAACTCTGTTATGGTGGTTACGAGGAGCAATTAATCTAAATAAGGAAGCACTTGACTGTCCTTCAGCCTTAGATAGGCTACTACTGATACTGGGCATGTGATGAACATCCTGGGAGTTATTATGAAGTAAATGGAGAGAATTCAAAACTAGTAGTAGTCTGACTCTTACTCAAAGTGCAGCAATCTCCTGGTCTCCTTGGCTATCTTGATGTGTAGATCGGTATTGGGGACATCTAAATAGCACATTCATAGGTTCAAAGGTAAGTACAAGTCTAGCTGGTGCTGCAGGCCATTTTAAGCTAAGCCAATTTCTATTTTGGTGCCTGAATTAACCTATCCGATTTTGTGTTAGAGTGCCCTTATCATCCCATGGTCAACATTTATATATTCACCCTAGTGATAATAACTGGGTTCATACCATAGACAATTTGAGGGGACCCATGGACGACATAAAGCATTTATGAACTACCTCTGTCCATTAGTAGTATAGTAGGCAGACTTGGGGTAGGTTTTCTGTTTCCCATCCATAGATCCAAGATGTGCTTGAACATGGACAGTGATGACCTTTGTTTTTATGTTGATCGGCAGTCAGTTCCAGAGCAACAGTATCCTCTATAAGATAAACATATCCCACCAAACCATCCTGTTGATGGTGCAGAAGAGGTTTAAATCCTTAGACTGAATACTTCTGATGCAATTTGACTTGCTAAGGTGCAGTAAATCCATCAGTATTGGGTCTGAGGATGTCTTATATGCCAGACACAGGTCATCTCTAATCAGTCATTAGGATACCAAGTATAGTGACAGGGTTTTGAGTTGGGCCATGCAGCACATATTGCTCAGACCTTGTATCCTTTTAGTAAAGTATCTCTCTGGGTTTTCCAGTTGCTGCATGTGTCTGCACAGATACATGCCAAAGGGGACATTATACTCAATGATCGGCCTAATAAAGGCTGAGGAAAGTGGGGAAAACATCAAAAGTTATCCAAAATGACACAGGAGACGTACTTTTATTAGTTATAGAACGGTATGGATTTGCTAATGGAGCTCTTGGCTTTTGAGTCTTATGGCATTCCTAGAAAAAGTAACAACAACACTTGATGAAGGACTTACAGTGCATGCCGCGTATCTTGATGTTGAGAATCATTTACCACTATTTTCCATATAGGAATAACTAAAAAATCAAATTAATTAAATGTTAGCCCATACATAGTTCTAAAGGAAAATGCTTAAGAAACAGTTTACAGTAAGTCAGAGTCGGTTTTACTTGTCCATTCCAATGGGTTACCTGTGGTGTTTCACATGGTCTTTACTAAGAACACCTCTTTTCTGGACTATTCTTCTCACTTACAAAAGTGTAATGTTTACTCTGAATAAAGTACAGTTGTGTACTCTTACCATAAATGTAGATGTTCGAGTGTATTCACTGTTGCAATCATTATGTTTGGGTAATCTGCTGGCAGGTTGCCCTTAGTCGGCCTGAATAACAAAGTCTTGGGTCCTGCGTTGGTTGCTGTCTTCTCTTCCATGACATTAGGTCGTCAGGGGTATAAAACATGCAGCCAACACCATTTTAATCAGTTTTTCTTGCCCCAGATGTCAGGTGCCCCCCAAATGGGGAGCAAAAATATATATAAATAAACTGTAAGTATATAAATGCAGTTTTATAAACATAAAATTTACCTTCAGCTAAAAGCAAATACACCACAAAGGCTTTTGAGTATGGCGAAGGAAAGAAAAGGTATAGAATGGGGGATGGCAGGTGGGTAACACAGACTGCAACAGTGAATACACTCGAACATCTACATTTATGGTAAGTGTACACAACTGTACTATGTTCTTTGTGTTTCACTGTTGCAGTCATTACGTTTGGGTAGAATCCCAAAGCTATGGATGGGAGGATGGAACTAAACAGCATTAGTAGCAGCTATAAGGCCCTACAGGACTGCAGTGGCAAAGTCTGCCCTGGATTTAGAGAAGAGAGGTAAATGATAATGCTTTGTGAAAGTATGAACAGAGCTCCAAGTAGCAGCTTCTAGAATGTCTTTTGTTGGGACCCCTCTGAGAAAAGCTGCTGAAGTAGAGGCAGCCCTGGTGGAATGGGATCTGATCCCCTTGGGCACAGGTTTACCATGGTGCAAGTAGCATAAACAAATGCAGTGGCTTATCCATTTAGAAATAGTCTGCTTTGATATAGCCTTCCCCTATGATCCTGCAGCAAATGCTACTAGTAGTTGCTCAGACATTCCTAGAGATTTTGTCCTGTTTAAGTAGAATCTTAGTTGTCTGTGTACATCCAATGAATGCAGAATCCACTCCCCCTTGTTCTGCGGATTTGGGAAAAATGTTGGCAGGTGAATGATCTGGTTGAGAGCCACGCTGGATACCAACTTAGGCATAAAAGAAGGATTGTTCCTAAGGGCCACCCTGTCCGGGTAAAATATGATGAAAGACTCCACTGCCACGACAGCCTGTAGTTCTGAAACCCTTCTTGCTGAAGTGACTGCCAAAAGAAAAGCTGTCTTCCAAGATAGAAACTTTATATCCACAGTAGCTGCTGGTTCAAAAAGAGGCAGGGGGAGTTTTTCCAGCACAAAACTGAGGTCCCATGCAGGAGTTGGTGTTCTTCTGGAAGGCCTTAAATTTTTGGCCCCCCTGAGATACTGTTTAAGCAGTGGATGAGAAAAGAGGGGAGGCTCTGTGTTGTAATGAGCCAAGATGGCAGAGGCATGGATTTTCATTGAAGAAAAAGATAGGCCCTTGTCAAGCATCTCAGTTAAGTATTGTAAAATCTGAGGAATATTGGGCTTTGCTGTGTCTATTCCTTGTGCTTGATTCCAAGCACAGAACCTCTTCCATTTATCAGCATAAGATTTTCTAGTACTAGGCCTTCTGGCTTCCAAAATGACATTTATCACAGGTTTACTGAGAGATGTGGTTTGAATAATTAGTTGATCAACCATGCTGCAAGATTCAGAGTTTGGAGCTGAGTATGCAGAACTTGAAAGTTCTGCTGAGACAGTAGATGAGGTGTTTGAGGCAAGTATCATGGAGGAAGGAGTGACATATTCCTTAGAAGTGGGTACCAGTGCTGGCTAGGCCAGTCTGGAACAATTAGGATCATTTTTGTTTTTTCCTGTCTGACTTTTACTAAGACCTTGGAGAGTAGAGGCAGAGGGGGGAAGACATAGACTGATAGTTTTTTTCCAGCTGAAGGATAGAGCATCCCCTTTCCATGCTTTTTTGTGACGAGTTCTTGTGCAGAATTTTTCCAACTGATAGTTTTGGGGAGAGGCAAATAGATCTATGTCTGGGCTCCCCCATTTCTATGTTAACATGCTGAAGATTTGTGGATCCAGTTTCCATTTGTGTGGGTCCATAAGATTTCTGCTTAGGTCATCTGCCAGAGTATTTTGCTTTCCTGGCAGGAATTGTGCTTGAAGATGTATTTGGTAAGTCACGGCTGTGTTCCACAAGGCCATGGCTAGTCTGCAAAGGGGGTAGGAATGTATACCCCCCTGCTTGTTTATGTACCACATAACTGTGGAGTTGTCCATCTTTATCAGTAGTTGTCCTGGATGAAGTAAGTCCTTGAAGGCTGTCAGAGCATTCTGAACAGCTAGCATTTCTTTCTGGTTGATATGCAGATGCATTTGGTTTGGGCTGCATTTGCCCTGAATGCATCTCCCTGCCAGGTGGGCCCCCCAAGCATAGTCTGATGCATCTGTGCTTAGGGTTTGTGTGGCAGGGGGTAGAGTGAATGACAGTCTCTTGTTTTGGTGACATGTCTTTGCCCACCAAAGAAACTCCTGTTGCAGGCAGGGAATGAGAGGAATCATTGTTTCCAGGCTGTGACAATGTTGACTCCATAAACTTTTTGGGCACCACTGAAGTTTCCTCATATGCAGTCTCGCATATGGAATTAGTAGAATGCAGGATGCCATGAATCCCAAAGCCTGCAGAATTTGTCTTGCAGATAACTGGGTTTTTGTTGCCATTTGTTTGAAGTATGTTGTCAGTTGTCTTTGTTTGTCTGGTGTGAGGTAAGCCATCTGGGCAGTTGTATTCAAGCTTGCACCTAGGAATGTAATTATTTGAGAGGGTACCAGTTGTGATTTCTTTTCATTTATGGTGTACCCTAGGCATGCTAGAAGCCTTTTTACAAATGCCAGATGTTGAAGAAGAGTGTCCTTGTCCTCTGCTTGAATGAGACAATCATCCAGATAAGGATAAATTTGAATGTTTCTTTGCCTGCAGAATGCAATTACTGGTGCCAGGCACTTTGTAAAGTCCCTGGGCACAGTAGATAAGCCAAAGGGCAGTGCAGAGAATTGGTAATGCAAAAAACCTGCTTTGAAGCGGAGGTATCTTCTGCATAATTCCCTTATTGGGATATGCAGGTATGCCTCTTTTAAGTCTAGAGTTACTAACCAAGCATTATTGCCTAGCATAGGCAGTAGCTGTTGTAAAGTCAGCATTTTGAATTTTGGAATGTCCAGGTAAGTGTTCAGAATCGATAAGTCCAGTATTGGATGCCATGAATTGTCTTTTCTGGGTACCAGGAAAATTCTTGAATAAAATCTTTGTCCTTTTTCCTTTTCTGGCACTGGTTGAATAGCCCTCATATCCATGAGGGACATGACTTGTTTCTGGGCCTCTGCCCACTGGTTTTGTGGCAGATCTGGCCATCCATTT
This sequence comes from Protopterus annectens, assembly GCF_019279795.1. Lineage (NCBI taxonomy): Eukaryota > Metazoa > Chordata > Ceratodontiformes > Protopteridae > Protopterus > Protopterus annectens. The sequence continues at coordinate 1,465,732,979 of NC_056744.1, read as the reverse complement.
GGAATTGGCAAAGTATGGAAATGAAATCTGTACCCCTGGGATACTATGTTCAATACCCACTTGTCCTGGGTAATTAACTTCCAGTTTTGAGCATGAAGTGCTAGTTTTCCCCCCCAAGGGGGCTGCCAAAATATAAGTGCTTGGAGATGGTAGAGGAAAGTCATTGAGACTGCTTACTGTAGGGTTGTCCTTTGTTTCCTCCAGATTTGGAGGTGGAGGCACCCCATTGCTTTAACCTGTAAGAACCCTTGTGATTGATGTCTGGAGCCTTTTAAGAGTCTGGGTTTTCCCTGAGTGGCTCTGCTGGACACAGGAAAGGACCAATTTTTAGTAGGCCAGTGCCTACTGAACCTGGGTGGCTGCACTTGCAAGAAATCTTTTACAGTTTGCATAGATTTAGCTTTGTCTTCTATTTTCTTTAAAACCTCTTCTGCCTTATTACCAAACAGAGTATCATGCTGCAAAGGGGCGTCCAGCAATTTAGTTTAACATGATCAGGCAGATTTTGCTCCTTGAGCCAGGCATGCCTTCTAATCACAAATCCAGTAACGGCAGCCTTACAAGAGGCCTCCAAGGAATCAAAACCACATTGCAAAGTATGCTTTCCACCCTGTTCTGCTGAATGCAATAAATCCAGTAACTCTTTATTTTCCACACAATCAGAAATCAACATCATTTTCTGTTTAAGTAAGCCCATAACATGCTGTTGATATTTAAGCATATGAAACTGGCAGTTTAAAGACCTGATTGCCAAAGTTGCAGACGTATAAACCTTCTTACCCTATCTATCCAGTGACCTGGAATCTCTATCAGAAGGGGTAGGATTTTTGGCTGTAGAAGCCTTAACATCCTTGGGACCCTGAGAAATAGTCTCAGGATCAGCAGCAGGATTTTTGGAAAGAAATTTGTGGGAGTCAGGAACCCTGTAATATCTGTCTGGCTTACTAGGAGCCGGAGGCAGGGAATCAGGATCCATGCTTGATTCTAAGAACACATCATCAACAATGTCTAAAACAGGAGGTATTGCCAAAGGCCTATGCTGAGGAAGAAGAAGGAAATCCCTAAGCCTCTTTTTTGATTCAGAGAAGTCCTGACTCTCCCAGTGAAAATGTTCCCTTAAAGTATGCAAAGTCTCTCCAAAAGAGTAATCCTCAGGAGGAAATGCAGATGGGATGGATTCCTCTGCATCAGAATCCTCATAGGGTGGAATAGAAAATTCCTGATCAGAAGAGGAATTGGAAGAAATGGTAACCTGATCTGAAGATTCATAATCAGTGTCTTGCCTAGGCATCTTAGCAGGGGGGGGGGGGGTTGGGAACCCTTGATCAAGATAATTAAATCCTCAGCCATTTTGATCATCTGTTTTTTAGGCATAGGGACCTGAGCATGTGGCTCATGCGTCAGTTTTTTTAGACATAGAAGTTGTTTTTGACCTTGTTTTTGTTGCTGGCATCAGTTTAATATAAAAATGTTGAGGCCTGAAAACACCTTTAGAAGCCAATGCCTGCTTAGCGGCTCCGGACCCATCCAAGGGAGAGACATCCGCGGGTTGAATACTCTGAGAGTCTTGCAGCATAACGGACTCTGAATGGGTCTCGGTAGAGGCCTGTGACTCAAAAGTAGCGGGTATTAGGGGCTATGAAAGCACCTCACTGAGTACCGGCAACCCGGCGACTGGCTTAGGAGAAACTTTGTCATCGGTTTTGGACCTCGACAGTCTGTCTCTGTCTTTTTTCCTTGAGTTTTTTGTGAACTCCAGTAGTCGGATTGCTAACCAATGACATTTCAGGGTAGTTAAATCTTGAATCAAAATATTTAGAAGCAAAAATATACCAACGCTTAATAGTCTTCTTCTTCTTCTTCTGGCTTTTCCCGGTTAGGGGTTGCCACAGTGGATCACCTGTCCGCTCATGATTGGCAGTGGAGTTTTACAGTGTTGAGTTGCCAGCCCAGCGCCCAACCTTCCACAGAAGGCACACACACATACACACTCATACCTAGGGCCAATTTAGAGTGTCCAATAGTGCGTTGGTTAAATTTAGCACAAAACCGAGAGCAAGGCACATTGTGATCAGGGCCTAGGCAAGGAATACAGTACAAATGAAAATCCTTGTGAGGTATTTGCTTCCCACAAGTAATGCAATTAACTTTTACTGCCATCGGTAAGGAACAAGAAAAAGTTTCCCCAACAGGGTACTTAGCTTTAGTTTGAAGACTTCTGTTCTGAAACTCGAATATGAAAATTTCAGGAGTCGGCCGACTGGCACTTGTGAACTGCTTCTGCTTCGGGCACCGCGCAGCAAGAAAGACTGGGTAAAATGGTGTCGGCTGCATGTTTTCTACCCCTGACGACCTGACATTATGGAAGAGGAGACAGCAATCAACGCAGGACCCAAGACTTTGTTAATCAGGCTGACTGAGGGCAACCTGCCAGCAGATTACCCAAATGTAATGGCTGCAACAGTGAAACATGAAGAGCATCTAAATAGGATGATTACAAATTGGGAATTTATTTACTTATTTATTTACAAAAGCTGATTTCAACTTCAGTCAGCTGTATTCACTAAATAATCCCCCATTCTGTGTGCTTAATTATATTGGCCATAATATTGCATCATTCTTATCCAGTTCCTCACTTTATATTTCACTGATAATCTGTCTGTATTGTATACATTAAATAATATTATTATTGTATTTTCCCTGGACTGAAACTGGAATTGGTCTTTTTGATCAATGCTCTATCACAGTTACCAAGTTCAAATAAATATAGAAAGAAACAAAAACATAAATACACACGCATAAAATAATAAATAAGTGAACAAATGCTTTCAGAAAATATTGTTTTTTAGCCATGAAGAAACCAGTGTTTTGGCTTTCTTTTATTGCCCTGTAATCAGCTTGTCTCCATGGATACTTAAGAGAATAGAAGCTACGCATAAAATAATAAATAAGTAAACAAATGCTTTCAGAAAATATTGATTTTTAGCCATGAACAAACCAGTGTTTTGGCTTTCTTTTATTGCCCTGTTATTAGCTTGTCTCCATGGAAACTTAAGAGAATAGAAGCTGTAGGCTTCTAAAGATAAGCTGAAACATTTTTTGTGAAATGAAAACTTTTCAGCATATTCAGTTTTCCCTTATTTACTTGTTTCCACTGAAAACTTATTAGATTAAGCCAAGGGTCGAATCCAGTCATTCAACTATACAAAAATAAGATAAACCATATTAGCTCTGCATATATTATGATCTGTGTACTTTTGCACACATCCCCCACCTCAACAATCCAAGATTACAGTGTATTATCTTAAACATGTTTTTGTCTAGTACTGCACAAACTGTAGAAACTTAAAACTTTAGAACTCAACACGAACACTACCACTGTGAACAGACAAAGGCTCAAAGTCAAAAAATCTTTTTACGCGTTTCGTCCACCTTTATTTGCTGTGAACTTCTTCAGAAAGTAAATAACACATAATAAAACAAGTTTAAATAGTACCAATACATCTGCTCATGACCTCCATAGACCAATCAAATCTGTCTAAATTCAAAAGTGTAATTAAAAAGTGTAATTAAAGCCACAGTTACTCTTAATGAATCAATATTTCTGTATCTAATTGTTAAAATGTTATGATCATGTTAAAAAACACTCATTTAAAAATCTATTTAAGTATTCGGTGTTGTCAAAATACATATATATTTGATGTGCTTAAGAACTTATGATACACTTATTTCGGTCTTTGTGCTTGTAAAAAGCACTTAATGTTCACCGCTTCATTTAACCCAGGGTGTTTATCTGCATTAAGCAGAATTTGCCAGATAGCTTCTTTACATTCCAATTTGACTTTATAATTACCACAAAAACCTACATCTTCAACCTTTTCTAATACAGAAAAAGTGAATTTTTTGAAATCTGAACAAACAATCGCATGCTTTGCTAGGGCATTTGTTGAGTCCTTATTTTTAATAGCAGACACATGTTCATAGATACGTTTGTTAAGTGTTCTGATAGTTTTACCAACATAAAAATGTTCACAAGAATTACATAGAGCAACATATACCACATTTTTAGTCTTACATGTGTAATGCCCCTTGATAAAAAATTCTTTTCTTGTGTGTTTGAAAAACACTGAACTAGTACCAGAAATGTGTCTACATTGTTTACAGTTCTGACAAGGAAAAGTACCATCAGTAAGTCTATTAGAAATCTCCGATGGTACTTTTTCCAAAATCATTTTTAAATTCTTTGTTTTTTTGTATGTAAATAAAGGTACATTGCCTAATGTTAAACTTAATTCCTTATTTCACAAAATGACCTTCCAATTCTCTGTAATAATATTTCTAATGAAAGCCATTTCATTAGTTATAGGAATGGGAAAAGCTAACTTATAGATAGGGTCAGCTCTAACAACATTAACCACCTTGTCATCATTATGAGACTTGTGTAATATTGGAATAGCCTTGTTACATCTCAATAAAAATACTTCTTGTATTATGTGATTAAGCCATAATTCTTTGTATCCCCTATCTACAAAGAAACACTTTAATTTATTCGTTTCTTTCAAAAAAATCTCTTCACAAGTAGTTAACCGACTCAACCTGATAAACTGCCCCTTCACATTTTTTGTGAAATGAAAACTTTTCAGCATATTCAGTTTTCCCTTATTTACTTGTTTCCACTGAAAACTTATTAGATTAAGCCAAGGGTCGAATCCAGTCATTCAACTATACAAAAATAAGATAAACCATATTAGCTCTGCATATATTATGATCTGTGTACTTTTGCACACATCCCCCACCTCAACAATCCAAGATTACAGTGTATTATCTTAAACATGTTTTTGTCTAGTCTTTTTTTTTTTTTTGCATTGCAATGCCTACATTTCTTAATATTAAAAAGAAGAAAAGGGAAAAAAGCATCTGGTTACTTTATCACATGCAGCAGCAACTAAAATACTATAAAACATGCAGTTTAAATTGTGAAAAGTTTAATAGAAATACTGCTAAAAACAGACCTTGTTTTACTTACAGTGACCTTTTTCTCTCCTCTTCCCCTCACCTAAGTGTTCTTTCAAACATTAACAGCATGAAATGAGACACATGCTTTTCAGTTCCCTACAAGAGAAACAAAGTCAACAAAAGTGCACTCTTTCCATTTTTTCTTGTATAGCAGCATTTCACAAATGGGACTGATGCTTTGTAGTCTCAAATTTATTTACTAATTTCCATGTTAATGGTCTTCCTCCTGTCCATCTCCATCTAACAACTCAAGACTCTGGTTCAATTCCAAGGTACTGCCAAATCTTCTAGACAACTCCTGTGCTTTTCTCTGTCTTTCAAACATTTTCCTTTGGATCAGGAAAAAGTTTCACTGGTAAAGTCTCTTTATATGCTTTGTTATCAGAAGAATGAGAAGCAGAGTTCCCTTCTGCTTGATGGCTCACTTTTTGTTGGACATACTTTTGTATTTCCCCTTTAGCCTGTTCTGTATCAAAAATTACTTTGATTTTCCACTAAAAATACATTCTGAAGACAGCTGGATACAGCAGCTTGAATCTAGAACCTGACTGTTGACATTCCCTGATACCTGGAATAAATGTGTTTCTCTTCTGCCAGGTGTACAGTGAATAATCATTTTCCATAAACACTCTATTGTGTCTTCAACTTTTAATACTTTTCCCTATAGCCACAATTAAGTCAGGATCAACTTTCTGCAGGTAGGTTTGCATCTTTACTACTAGAGGTCTTGGCTGCTTTCTCATGGCCAGGTTTGGAGCATACACATGGTGTGCCCTTTCAATTAATATTTCCTGCTGTGGAATACCAGTCCAATTGCTTATTTGTGCTTTCATAAAATTAATACAATCTAGTCCTTCTAGTTTCTCTGGTACAGCAGAAGATCTCATATTTTCGCAATGTGTTCTGTCCTGCCATATTCTTGAAACATCTCTTCCTGAGTATTGTCATACTCAGCCAGTCTTTTCTTCATTTCAACCTCTGATTTTTGCAGTTTTATCAGTTCAGAATATCAGTTTAAAGCTTCTTCCATTTTTTCCAGCATTTTGCTATTTGAGTTGAAATACTCCTTCAGTGTTTCATTTATTTTAATCAGCTCTGAGTGTATGGCCGGAACTTGAATTGCTTTTGCTGAACAACTGGAGGATTCTTCTCAGTCAGTATGTTTTCTCTTCAGCTTTTCTAGTTGATTTTCTTTCAGGCTGTCTTTCTTCTTTATTAGCATCCAGTCAGTGTACTTAACTAGTCAGTAACTGAATTTACTAAAAAATGGCTTAGTTCCTGGTCCTTGCTTTTCAGTTTATTTTTTTACAGTGGAAGAGGTGAAGTTAATCTGTTGATCACTGTGCAGCCTTCTTGGAAAGGTTTTACACTTTTTGTTGGTGAGCAGCATAAAATCATCTGTAGGGAATTGAAAGCAAGAATCACCCCTTTAACCAACTTCCTTATGACAATTACACATCTGGCAAGAATACCATTACTGAAATAAAAACTAATGGGGCAGCAGATAACCTTACTTTGTCAACATAGTTAGGGTGAATGCAGTTGACATATGCCTACTTATTACTACTCCAACTTTCCAAAGACTTCTCAAAAGCCCACTGCTAAGATTTCATTCTTCAGAGGATTATTATTCTGTAAAATTAAACACATTCTGCATATCAGAGAATACAATAATTTGCTTTACATCTCTATTCCATTCTTCCTAAAATTTATATCAGTTGCTATAGTTCACTTACTGTTTCAGAAAACCTTTTTGCTTCTTTCCAGTCATCCATTTTGTTACTCTCTCTAACTGATTTACTAATGTTGTGGAAGCCCCATGCATTCTTTTCTGTAAGGAGGATATGACAGCCATGTTCATTAATGGCCTGAGACAAAATGCTTTTCTCAACCTAGAAAAATGTCTTAATTATTTTCTTTTTTGCAGTCACCCTGCTATAAAAATATGAGGATTAACATTTGTTAAGCTGTTAGTATATGGCACGTCACACCTCCATCATAGGACCTCACCAGTTAGCCCACAAATACCACAGACTATGCAGCAGCTGATCCACATAGGCACATGCTGCCTCTAAAGGTAACTGTAAATGGACAGCAGACTGCAACCAAACACCTTCACCTGTGAAACTTGCAGTTTGCCTTGATATGTGCATTCTGACACATATTCTTATTATGATCTCACAATATTATGTCTACAGTCTCCAACACACATGTAGAAGGTTCATATATGTTTCTCTGTATCCTGTCTTTCCCCTGAAGTGTTAAATTGCAATATCTATGATGCATGTACCTGCATGCTTTATGAAGTCTTCCACCCTCCCCATGACACATGCTGTCAGTCAAACAACAGGTTTGCTAGCAGCATAGTCATTTTCACTGGTGTGTGTATTGTCTGGCTTTTGTAAGTCTGCACCACAGCATGACATTGAGGCCCACTGCAAGCCATCCCTGAGTATGTCACTAAGCCCCCTATGATTGTCCCCAGGTGGAGCTATGCACATACATGTCAGTATGAAACACACCCAGGAACAGTACAATATGCTAAAAATCTAATACACCTCTGTCCTCATAATTGCAATAGGATCCTGCCTACACCAACAACAACAACAAAGAGACAGAGTTGGAAAAGGACTCCACTCAAATAAGTAAAGCAAGAGAAGCAAAGTTAGAATTTTAATCTCCACCAAACACAAACAGATTAGAATAATTTTCAAAAGCACTCCCCCCAGAAAACTACAAAGAACTGAGGCATTCTGTAATGCATGGGTACTCCCTCATAGCTCAGCATAGAGACACATCCTGAAAGGCACTTTCCCCCAACAATCAGAATTGGCTATAAACATTTTGGAAAGGTGTTCCCCTCAACCCACCTAACAACAGGGAAAAACATTGTCAACTTCAACCCCTCAACTCCAAACATCACAAAGTAAGTTTACAAAGTACTTACCCCCCACAAATTAGAAAGGGAGACAAACACTATTCAGCAGTATGAAATCCCTAGTCTTTGGCCTCTGTAGAAAGCCTGTAGGCCCTATCTCCAGCATAAAAGAAGTTATGTACTCACCATAATGTTCCATCTGTGTTGCCCATATTCATTCTTCCTCATCTCTAGGGTTTAAATCCGATCCTCGGATCTGACTTGGCCGCTTTTACCAGCTTGTGGATCACTGAAAAACTCTCAAGCTCCTCCCTTTCCTATAATGCCCTATATCCCTAACATTCTGTAGATCTGGTTTGCTGTCCTTAACATCTGCAGAGCATTGTAGAAAGATATAATGATGATAATGACGATAATGATGATTATGATGATGATGATGATGATGATGATAATAATAGTAAGATAAAATAAAATCTGGGACTCAAACAAAGGAGTAAATGTTCATTCAGCATCTTCAATCCTTCCAAAAGACAACTAGGAGGAGGTTGGTGGGAGGGAAGTTGAGGATAAATGAAAATGGACAACACAGATGGTACATTATGGTGAGTACATAACTTTTTTTATGTGATGATGTCAATTTTCATTCATTGCTCAAGTCTTGGGATAGAGTCCCCAGCTACCTAAGTCCTGGGAGGACTCTTAAGAAGGATATTCCTGAGTACCACTGAGCCAGAGGCTGCTCTTTCCCTAGAGACCAGATCCAATTTTTGATGAGCAATTAAGGTATGAGGATTATCCCACGTTGTGGCAGCAGAACTATCATCCAGTGAAGATCTAGATAAAGAAGCCGCAGAAGTCACCATAGACCTGGTGGAATGTGCCTTTGGTGGTTTAGGTAAAGGCATGCCTAGTTTGTTATAAACATAGGTAATGCAATCAGTTATTCATTTGGCAAAATTCACTTTAGAAAGTGACTTGCTTAATTTTGAATCTGAGAAGGAATAAACAGTTGTTCTGATTTTCTCAGATTTTTGGTTCTATGGAAATAAAACCATAATATACTCTCCTTTATTTAAGGTTAATAGTTTGATTAATATTGTATTCTGACACCACCTTAGGAAGAAAAGAAAGGTTTGGTTTGTTAGGATACTCATCTGGCTAAGGTAATAGCTACTAAAAAGATAGTTTTCCAAGTTAGAAAATTTAGCTCACTTTTAGATGAAGGTTCACATGGAGATTGGGTTAAAGTTTGTAAGACTATGTTCAAATCCCAAGGAGGAGTAGGATCTTTAACTGGAGGAATAAGTAGAAAGGCTCCTCTTAGAAAAGCTCTGCAAAGTTTGGAGGACGTCAGAGATGAGTTATCTACTCCAATGTGAAAATTGGAAATGGCAGCTAACTGTACTTTTGCAGTATAAGAGCTAGCTTCATCATAGAAAAGTGAGGCTAAAAATTCCAGAACTTCAGGAATAAGAGCTGAAACGGGACTGCACAAAATTACGTACCTTTTCCATTTGCTTTTGTAAAATTTTCTAGTAGAAGCTTTGTGGGAAGATAAAAGAATGTGACATACAGGAGAGGTGAGCCTGGGATGTCTAGCAATCAACAGAACTGGAGAAACTATGTGGTCAAGTTTATGCCTGGAATGTCTGGATAAATCATGTCTGTTGGGTGAGACAGTAGGTCTGGAGATGGATCCAGAGTCCATGGAGGGAAAATGAGATGAGGCCAAAGAAAGGGGAACCAAATTTGATAAGGCCAATAAGGGACAATGGGGATTACTGTGCTCTTCAATCAGGATGCTTTCTGAAGACATTTGGGGATTAGGTGTAATGGGGGACAGGCATAAAGGAGACAGGGCAGCCAGTCAGGACATAAAGCATCTCTCAGTGACTCTCCCAGTGGGAGGATATGGGCAAAGAATCTGCTGACTTTGTTGTTGAGAAGAGATGCAAATAGGTCACAGCATGGTCGGCCCCCATTGATGGAAAATCATCTGCTCCACCTTCATGTTGAGAGACCATTTGTGAAGAGTCAGAATAGACCTGCTCAACTTGTCTACTATCACATTGAATTTCCTAGAATGTGCATTGCTATCAGAAGCCGAGTGGATGAGATGGTTCATTGCCACGCTCTCATAGCTTCTCGACAAAGGGGGTAAGATTTGGTTCCCCTTGATTGTTGATGTACCAGACAACTGACATATTGCCTGTCTGGATTGCAATTGTCCCAATGGGGAGAGTGTCTTGAAAGGCCTGCAACACTAGGAGGACAGCTCTCATTTCCAGGGCCTATATATGCATGTTGATCTCTTCAGGGGACCACATGCCTTGAACTGCCCTTCCCAAGAAGTGCCTCCTCCACCTGATCTGGGAGGTGTCCATGCTCACTATGGCCTTAGCTTGGAGGAAAACAAAATGATGACCATGTAGCACTTGGGAGGAGTTTATCCACCATAGGAGATAATCTTTGCAAGCTTGAATTATTTTGATTAGATTGGGCAATGGCTGATGAAGAATAGAGCACTGAGTTGTGAGTGTCCACTTAAGAATTTTCATAAGGTACCAGAATGATAGTCTGATGGAACCCAAAGCTTGGAGGATCAACTGAGCTGATAGAGAAGAATTCTGAATGATCTTTTTGACTTGAAACTGAATAGACTTGAACCCTTGGCCAAGGAAGATACGCTGTTTGATTGACTATATAGAATGATGCACCTGTGGATTCCAAAAACTGTGTTGGTTCTAGATGAAATTCCTTGTGATTGATAGAAATTTCTAGGCAGGTGCACAACTGGAGTACGTAATCTTGGGTTAAAATTAGATGATGACTGGTTAGAGTGGTAATGAGCCAGTCATCCAGATATGGAAACACCTGAAATCCTTCCAGCTTCAAGTGAGCTGTCACTACTGCCATACACTTGGTGAATACTCTGGGGGCTGTGATGAGAGCAAAGGGCAGAGCTCTAAATTGGTAATGGCTGGCTCCCAGCTAGAAGCATAATTATCTCTTGGACCGCCTGTTCATTTTGAAGTGATAGTACAAGTCCTGAAGATCTGTCAAGCACATCCAATCATACTTGTGCAGAAATGGCAGAATAGACTGAACCATGACCATCTGGAACTTTGTAAATTGAACTGACTGATTCAGACTGCTGAGATCTAAAATTGGTCTCTGGTCCCCTGTTTTCATGACACTTAAAAGAATCTTGAGTAAGTTCTGGTCTCTTTTTTTTCTGGAGGTACCTGTTGGATGACACTTTTTTCTAGCAGCTTGTTTATTTGTAGTGCTGCTACTTCCCTCTTACTGAGTGGAACATCTGGAATTTTCTTTGAGAACAATGGAGGTGGATGGGAAAATGGTATTATATAACCTCTAGATATTATCCTCCACAGCCATGATTCTTTTGTAATCTGTTGCCAGGCTGTCCAGATGTGGACAGTCAGGCCTCCTTTCAGGAGCTCTGATATGACCTGTCAGAGAAAGTATCTCTAGATCCTTGGTTTTGTGGACCTCCTCTGCTGTGGGGACAACAGTTTCTACTAGAGTTCCTCCCTCTGCTCCAGGGGAACTTTCTCCAAGTGGATCTTGGAAGGAACCCTGGGATTTCTTAATCCACATTTTTCATCCACCTTGTTGATTTCTAGAGAAGGCTCATTGAAGGGTGGAAAACACATGCCCACAGCAGACAGGGTTTTACTTTCCTGCTCACACCTAGAGAGTGTGCCTTTCACTTTGAGGCCAAATAAGGAACTTTCATCAAAGGAAGCATTAACAAAGGAAGCTTTGAAGGGTTCTGCAAAGTCACACAAGCACATTCAGGCATGCCTTCTGATGGAAATGCCTGAACCTGCCATTGGAAATGGACTGAAAGCTAGCCAACTGCAAGACAACAGTGTTCTCTGCTTCAGAGGATATGGTCCCAGCAAGGGATTTGGTAAGTTTCTTAATCAAATCCCTCTGGAGTCTTGTGAATTGTACCAAACAGTTCAGTAGCCAAAGCGCAATGGTCACTGAAGAATAAACATATTTTGTGGGGTCACTGGCTGTATGGTTCCCAAATCTGTTCAATGTCCTAGGTTCCCTGTTAGGGAATGGACAGAAGACCTTTGTTCTTCTAGTTCCTTCTTCATGGCTGCCACTATGATCATGGCATCAGCCAATACTCCTTTACTCCAAAATGTTCTGTCCTTAGGTGGTGGCAGGATCCTATCTGTGCCCTTGGGAATTGGCTCAGTGGTGTCAGGTTCTTTCCACGACCCTTGAGAGACCAAATCAATGAGCTCATCAGCTGGTGGAGTAACCCAGGAGGTAGACGGGCTAGCTCAAAAACCCTCCAGGAATACGGACTCCTCTTGGAAATGGTTGTCAGGAAACCAGCCACCCCTTTGCTTTAGGAGTTCCAGAATTTTTCCAAATGGGTGGTGATCTCGGGGATCCTTTCCCCTCATCGAAGTTGGTATCTTCTGTGGCAGACTCGTATGGTGAGTTAAAGTGCCTTCTTTTGCATTTTTTCCTTCCTGGGAAATTCTTTAGTGGGATGCTCCAGAGAAGTGTCAGAAGAAATCAGTATACCCTGCTGGGTATCCCGGTGACTAACTTGGGCTGGCTGTCCCATTGGTACAGTGCGCTGAGGCTCAAGATGCAGAGATGAATGGGCTAGGTTGGTTGGAGCCAAAGAAGGTGGAGAAGTTCAAGCTCTAGAAATGGAGAAAGCTCTCTCCACTACTTTGAATGCTGAATGCCTCAGACAGAAGGAAACCGATGGCTCTGAGAAGACATGCTCCTTCCGCCCCAAAGGAAAAGCACTCAAAGAGGGAGTCAGAGCCAAACTCATTAGCACAGAGGCTCTGAGGGGAAGAAATGGCTTTGACAGCTTCAGAGTTGACTCCAGTACCTTGGATCTGACTCCAACAGTACAGCTCCGAGAGTCATTCTGCTCAGAAGTGCTCAGAGCCAGTCTGCTCACAGACACCACTGGAGTCAAAGATACCGGAATCTTCTGATCCAATGTGAATGACTCTGGACTCTTTAGATATGATAGCTCCAAAATCAGTGGCCAGATCAGAGAAGAAGCCAACAATAGGGCATAGTACTAGTAAGGGTCTCCAGACCAATGTGGTAGGATCCGGAAGAAATCCCTTTTGAATCTGCATCAAGAGGAACTTACTCATCATCCTGTCCATGTCAGCTTCAGTCAGACTTTTTGAAGAGTGTGCCAACAGTGCTGTTGGCAAATGTCTCAAATGGTGATGCCTTGGAGACCGCTCCAAGAATGGGGAAGGTAGCCTGGAGGAAATTGGATCTTTAACAGTGGTGATCAGATCCAAGGGGATTTGTCTGTTCTAGTCTTTGTAGCCAATGTTTTAGATAATTTTGAAGGAGATTTAGAACCCAGAACCAAGGAGGTGGTTGGGTCTGTGGAATGCTTCCTAGAGTGCTTTATATCAGGTTAATTAGAGGCTTTAGCCCCAGATGACGTTGATACAGATTTTAAGGGGAGTAAACCTCTAAGTATTAATTTGTTCTTTCTATTTAGAAGGGCCCTAGGATTAAAGGCCTTACAGATATCGCAAATGGAGTCCAGATACATCGGACCCAAACAATACATGCATTTGAAATGCACATTTGACAAAGGTATCTTGTGGCCACAGGCTGTACATTTCTTGAAACTGTAAAAGGCAAAATAGTGCAAATCACTGTGAGTGGAAAGCTATAAACTGTAAAATAAAATAACTTTTTTTATCTAAAAGGAGACAAGAAAGGGAAAGGTATACCAACAATGGTAAAAAAGATGCAGTAAAAGTATGCTAAAGAGAAATATCAGTGATGGTAACTAAGTGTACACAAGTAAATAGATAAAATTTTAATTGAAAAGGGAGAATAAGTTATAAAAATGAAGGAATACAGATACTATAAAATCTAATTCACAATACCAGAGGCTAAACTCGAGAGCAAAGTAATGACCAAGTCCATTTGACATGGTGGCAAACAAGATCTGGGGTATGTTAGGGACTAGAGAATTATGGAAAAGGGAGGAGTTTGAGAGTGTTTCAGTGATCCATGAGCTGGTAAAAGTGGCCGACTCAGATCTGAGGATTGTATTCAGACCCAAGGGTTGAGGAACGAATAACAATTGACAACATCAGATCATATATTATGCTGTGAAGAGTAAAGCACTGTGGCAGCATACAGCATAGCCTATTAATAACTTCTCCTGTGTACCCCACCACAAATCAGCTTTCAGTTGTTGACAATCATACCACCACAACTCCAGCAACACTAGTAGAGCATCAATTATTTTATCAAAATAGTTACCCAAAATGTGTAGACAGTGTCCCTGAATACCTACCTCAGCTGTTGTAGGTGAGTATAACCTAAATAATCCTTTCTTCTTCACTCAACTTCTCTTGCTTGAGGGCATCAAATTCTGTAGTGTGATGGCACTATAATGGCCACAGCTGTATTTATACTGCAGTTTTGAGGCTGACAGTGCAGCAGTTATGCTACTGAGACAATTACAGGCAAGTGTCTCTGAATCAAACTTTTTACACAATAAGTACTGAACCATGACTCAGTAAAGAGGCTCATACACAACAGTACACACATACATGAATGTCCACAAAGTGCATTGCACATACATGGGTAGGTCACTAACCCAAGCAGTCGCATGTATATATTAAACATTTATTGCGGCCACTCGAGGCAATAAATAGGATAGAATGGAATGCACTTTTGGACTACAACAGTATCATTGTGACATTGACACTAAAACACCGCCCTCCCATGACATGCATTTATATAGCACTATATGGTGGCATTACAACAGTTTGTATTGCTTTGGTGCCCATTGCTGCATATCATGTAACAGCAGCAACATTGTTTGTTTGTGTCTTTCGGCTTTTCCCGGTTAGGGATTGCAACAGCAGAACTCTGGTCCGCTAATGATTGGTAGTTGATTTTTACGAGCCGAGTTACCAGCCCTGATGCACAACCTTCAATGAAGGAATGCCCATTCACGTATGTCTCCACACAGGAGACGCTCTAGCTGAGAATCGAACCGGACAGCGTCTTACTGTGAGGTGACAATGCAGCATACATTAATAAAAATGTACTACTATATCCCTCTAGACTATGACCTCTGAAGTGGCCATGGCTTCAAAGGGTACTGAGTATAGTAAGGCTCCCAGATGGTGCTCCAAACAGTCTAGAAGATTTTTGTACTTAATGTATACAGCCCACTTGTAGTGCCTACTGGAGACATTTGTTGAGGGGTCCCATTATAAGGTGGATGTCTGACAGTGAATTGTTAGAATGGCGACTGTGGCTACTAGCATCACCCGCTCAGGGGAATAGTGTAGGCATCAGTATATTGGGCTAAAGAGAAGCCATCTTGACCTTCATTGCCCATGGAAAGAAGAGGTTAGGCAAAGCGCTGCTGAGTTCTAAAGTAAGAATACCTGACAGGTGCATTTACCTGTATTGTAATTAATAACATCCAGGCCATTTGCAGATATGCTTCATGTACATCTATACTTTTTTTCATGTTTTGCAGCTCTTGGTCTGATTGAGAAATATAACCTCTTCTTTCAAAGGCATACTGGCTATCTCTACAGACACTGGGGTAAGTATGTATCTGTAATAGTGTAACAGCATATAGCTATCATAGGAACAGATTTATGTAATTATGCATTTTTTTGTGTCGATGACAATCACTACCATCAGGGCTATATACCTTCAGACACACCTGAACTGTATAAACAGGCCACTGTGCTGTCACACCCACCCAACCTGTATGAGGTACCAACACTACTAGTGTAGGATCATATTTGTGCCACAGCATGTCCTACTAGCATGTCAGCTACCACTCTCTACCACACACTTGTGGATTTGGCCCTTTATATTTCTATGTGCACTGCCATAGCCATGTTGCATGGGTCAGTCTGCCAAGCCTATTGAATGATCCACCCTATCCAAGCCCCATGGTACTGACACTAATAAATAAAATACACAGTGCATATTACCTTCTCACCTACTCTGTCTTGTACTAGTTGCTTGCATATATAATACTACTAGTCTGCTGACCACAAACTGCTGTCCATGTTTAGACCACTGGCTTCACTGACATTGTTGTGTTCCCCAGCATAGTCTATATGCTGCCCTGCAGCATCTGTACAGGTATCCATATCTTTCCCTGTCCCATGGCCATAAAACTTTGCAGCATGGGCATCTTCTGCCAGCTAACATGGCTCCTGTGTCCCATATTACACCACCTGCATTGTGTTCTCACACATATTTGGGGACTGGCTAACATCCGTCTTTTCCTGATCCTTGTAACCCACTCTCTGCAGTTCCATCTTAACCTGTTGTCTGCCAGGTAAGAAATATCTTTCTCGTTACTATTGCATGTGTAACAACATTTTATGTCTCCAGGTACATTTATGTCTGTTAGTCTACCTAATAAGTGGTTTTCCCTTTTGTGTCTCTTTCTCTTTCTCATTCTTACTATCCTTCCATTACATTTATTGGATGTTTGTTGTTTTATTTCCCAGTAGCAGCCACAGTTGTGTCTGTCGTGTGGCATTAGGTGCTCACTATCAACTTGCCCTGCCATCTTCTACTGGATTTCCAGCTACCTATTGTACTGTATCTCTACAGGGTGATGAAAGTCATCTTGGTTGACCGAAATAATTCCATTATGGCCTCCAGTGGTCTGTCACCAGGGAGGGTGCTACTGCACCCTCTGGAGATGCTACCAGAAGGTCACAATATGTTTCTTGGTAAGAGTTGAAGTAGATGGTGACACAGTACTGGACTGACAATTTAGCATCCACATTGTGCACATGGAGAATTTCCTTATGTGACTGGCAGAGTTTCACTTCTGCCTGTTCCTGCCTATAATGCCATCACAGGCTCAGGCCAGTGGGAATGGCAGTATATAAAATTTGCACCCCCCACATGGGAGGTGTAGGTGGGCTTGCCTCCTGCAAAAAAACATTGCTTTTATTTTGCATGTTCCAAAGTTATCTCTTAGAGCATGCACTTCTGTTGGCATTTCTTTAATCTTTTTTGGTTGTCATTTTGAATGCCTTTTTTGTTGTTGTTTAGATTAAATTTAGTAAAGCCATATATTTCTATATTTCTGTCTACCTATATAAAGATATATTTATCTATACACACACACACACACACACACACACACACACACACACACACACACACACACACACACACACACACACACACACACACACACACACACACACACACACACACACACACACACACACACACACACACATATATATAGCCGCTGCAGTGTGCAAGAACAGATATTTGAAAGTAAGTCTGCACAGGTTTGTATGTGCAAAAAAAAAAAAAAAACATACGTAATCCACAACAGCGAATGGTTGTGTGCATTAACTATTGTGAGTTTGGCATGTTGGATGTAGATCGCACTATAGTGGGGATCGTAAATTGTATCCTTTCCCACATGGTAGTGCAATCTTGGAGTTTGTATGTATAAGTTGCAGGGGGTGCAGTGACACACACTAAAGCCCCTACCCAAAACCCTTAGAACATAAACACTTACCTGAATCTCCAGCTATCCATTAACACAACACAACATCAGAAATGCTAATTCAACATCTCCAAACTTCGATATTTTGAATTTCGTGCTTCTGAGGGTTTTGCTGTTATGGGCTTTCAACATTATGATCTTGATATTCTGAAATTTGATATTTTAGGATTTCAAGATTATAAAGTAAACCTATATATATATATATATATATATATATATATATATATATATATATATATAGCTAAATAGATATAGATATAATCCAATCAAGAGTAAAAAGGTCACAAAGATTCAGTAAAAACTCCAAGAAAGACTCAGCCAAGCTAATGTCTTCACTAAGCAATATCTTAGACCTTCTGTTGTGGAAGCTCATTGGATATGTGCAAATGATCTCTTAAGGACAGACTAGTGCTTCAGCTACACGGCTTCTAAATACCCATGACTTTTAATTTTTAAGGCTTTACTGTTGCATTCTGGCCAATAATGCCAAACCTCACTAGCGGTAGATATGCAGTTTCACCATTTTTCTGAGCTCATCAGTATAGAATAAGTGGGTTATTTGGTTATACTTTGGAAATATAGAACTACCAGTAATATGAAGCCTGGTGTCTATAAAGATTAATGTGCCTGCTAAGTATTCCAAATAACATCCAAAGCAAAGGCTAATAATGTCAGACAGGCAAACCCATTCAGTAAAATCTCCAAAAAAGACACAGTTAAACTAGCGGTCTCACCTTTTTTTGAATGTGTTGCGAGATATTGTCAGAAATCAAAATTACTAAGCATGTTTTCCACTGAGAGACTGCAACAGCTTTGACCACCTCCTGCCATTGTTTTCTGAACTGGGTTCAAGAATAATGAAAGCATTACACTTGGTTGTTTGACAGCTTAAAGTAGATATTAGTACTCTAAGAGAGTACAGAAAGGGAATAAGACAGAAGTAACCAGCTCAGATGAGAGCCTTTTTGGAAGAGGTCCATTAACTATGTTCTATAGAAGTACATTATCCAGACAACAGGACTTATTCTGCATTCATGCTGTTACAGAAAATGAGGTAAACAATTAAGTCAGATGTGGTACACATTAACTGAAAGAGTGGTTGTTATAGATGGTGTTAGTGTGATAGAAGATAAGTTTCATTTCTCCTAATTTAACTAGTTTAACTTTTTTTTATTTTCCTAAAAAAAATCATTAAGTGTCTGTTTCCCATTTACACAGTGCAGGCTTTCACCTGTCTGTGTGGATGTCTGTCTCCTATGAAGCCATATCCATGGCATTTGTAGGACCATTTTACTCAATGAACAGCATGGTCTTGACTGTACTGTAAACAAACTTCAAAGGTTCAATGGTTTATAGCTTCTTACCAAGCTTACATCCTAGTGGCCTTCAAGAAGCCCAAACACAGATGTCCTTTGACAGGAGTAACATATATTCATGCATTTATTTAGTTCTTTCTTTAAGGTCAATAGCAACTGTTAATAATTTATGGAGAAAGTGAGTTTATTCCAACAGTTAAGGAGAAAATTGTGTAATGAATTGGTCCCACTTGCTTCTACAATTAAAATATATTTTAATGTTGTTTGTGTTTATTCATGTGATAGCTTCTCCAGTAAAGCATCCTAAACATAGTGTTTCAAAGATAAGGGTGGGAGTAATTCATGGCTCAGAATGCAAGTTGCATGTTCTGTCTCAGGAAGCAATATCAGGCCACAGTCAATGACAGTGCTGTAAATCTCTAAGGGTAAATCAAATGTACAAGTCCCTTAAACAAGGAAAAATAGCCAGGCATGTGCCCGTGCAGCCTATAACCAAATGCTAAAACCAAGAAAAAGGCTCATGTAGTGCCAAAACTGTCTGAGGGCCAACAACTCCAGTCTCAAAATGTTGGTCCACACAAATAAAACAGTACACAGGCAACAGAACATAAAACACAATACCAAATAGTGTGATGGTATTGGAGAAAGGTGTAAAACCAAACTATTAAACAAAATGTTTAATCTTTTATTATAATATTTAAAAAAGTTTAAGTGTTTTCATCCTACAATCATGGACTTCTTCAGAGCCATTATAATTCAAATACATCAGTCATTAAATGCTTTTCTAAACAAATGATTTCTTAAATTAATTGGCCAATCAAATAATTAGGTTCTTAAAGATAAAACCACTGCCAGTGTTGAAAAGTACAGTTTTAGTTCTTCAATTACCTTAAATTAATCCATGTATAAACCAATGTAGTATTGAAAAACAAAATATGCATGTTAAAAAAAAAAAAATATATATATATATATATATATATATATATATAAAATCTACATATATATATATCTATATATATATCTATATATATATATATATATATATATATATATATATATATATATGGATTCACTTTATAACCTCGAAATACTGAAATATCGAATTTCAGTATCTGGAGACTATAAAACCGAATCCACAAAACACCGACAAACAAAAACTGCGAAACCACATAACCGAAAACACCGCACACACTACACTAAACATACAACACAACACCCACATCACAACATAAACAAAAAAACAACATACATACACAACTCACACACACATAAGCAGGGGGGCAAGCCCCCCAGCACCCCCCATGTAGGGGGCTGCACCCCCCATACCCCCCTACTTATATATACTAACTCCGAGATCGCACAAACACAACACAAAAGCTCACTCACACACGCACATTCTCCAATCCCTCACACACACTCTAACTCCCACTCAAAACCCTTACAAAACACTCACTTACCTGACATAACACCTACATCCACACATGGCACCGTGCACCAACAAAACACAAACCCGGACGTTACGTAGCGCAACTTCATAACCGCGAATTCGACATATATTCGAGATATATGAAATTCGCGATTATGAACGTTCGCTATTTGTAACATTCAACTTTATAGCTTCGAGATACTGATATATATATATATATATATATATATATATATATATATATATATATATATATTAACCACTGCTGTGGTGGTGCTGCGGTAGCGTTGTCATATCAATAGAACCTGCTGGAGAGGCAGGTATGTATGCCAGAGACTACCTCTTCTCAGGAACAGGCTCCCCATCCATGTGAAGCAGAGTTCCTCCCTAACCCAGTTCAAATGTAACTCAGATAATTGGATAGGGAACAGGAAATTCATCCCTGGTTTGGCACCTATGTCTCTAATGGATGCAGGCAGCCTGTAAAGGATTAATCTCCCAAGCCAATGCTTCCACTTATCAAGGGTACCAGAACTTGTCAGAGAGTTGGGATGCAATGCATAGCTAGGCTAAAAAAAGCCCTTGTGGTCATTAGCCTAGTGCACGCCTATGAACCTGTGAACCTCCATTGTGTCTGGATTTCCTATGGAGACTGGAAATAAATAAGTTACCAGTAAAGGGGGATATACCATATAAAAAGAGCATTGAAAGAATGTGTTTATTTTGTGGGGAGGAAGAAACAGCATAAATTTTTTTTGAAATGTACAACAGTGGTGAAAGTCTGGAAAATGTCTGATGAAAATTTTTTGAGATTATTAATGAAATAAACAATATACATTAGAATATGACTATGTATGGATTTATAAGAACAAGAAGAAAGAATATGTGTGACTGGTAGATAAGAATTTATTTTATGTAATATGGATTATTTGGAATGAAAGATTGAATTATTAATGGGCCATTGATTTTGGCAGATATATTGCAAAAAAATTAGACTATGATTGTTGAAGAAGGAATGGTGGTCATTTATGAATAACAATGAGGATGTTATAACAAAAATTATAAATAGTAAAAAAATAGAAATGTGTATGTATATATATATGTATATATATATATATATATATATATATATATATATATATGTGTGTGTGTGTGTGTGTGTGTGTGTGTGTATATATATATATATATATATATATATATATATATATATATATATGCACATATGTGCCTGTAAATACATACATTTTATAAATATGTAAATAATGTTTTATAGTGTGTTAAATAAAACTCTTTTTGATAGGTGCCATGGAATCTTTTATATCCACCTGAGCTACCCCAGACTCAGGCAGATGGAGCCTCAGTTTAATGTTCATCCAATGGAAGGCACACTCAGGAGTGCAGTACCTGTCTTATGCTGCACTGTGGGGTCAGAATTGGAAATTAATCCATGCACCTAGAGTGGGAGTAGAACCCACAACCTTCTGATCATCCAGCATCAAAGGAGAGTGCACTACCCATTGTGTAAATGACTCAATAGTTTATAATTTGTCCAGCAGATCTTTCACTTCTTCTGAAGTTTCAGAAGTAGAAAAAGGTTTTACTTTTTACCAGCATGTTGTGTTAATATTTCAAGAACAATATTAGATATAAAAGTTTTTGTATGGAAATTGAACTTGGCATATATTCTACAGAATGTTCATCTTCCTAGTTTGGACAATGATGCATTAAAACAGAAGAGCACATTTTCTCTATCCTTGCCAACAACTTTATTGCCTTTTGGAAATGCATGTATAGAAGACGTCAGGGCAGAATTAAACAATAAAACAAGTTTAAGTTATTGCACTCTAATGAAAGATAAAAGAAAGGCATTGGAGAGTTTGAGAAAGGACTTTACTGTAAGAATTATCAAAGCAGATAAGGGAAGCAGACTGGTGGTTATGAACACAGGAAGATCTGTCGAATGCATAAAAATTTTAACACTTACCAATAAGTATAATATAGTGACTGTAAATGAGATTAATCTGTTTTATAATACATAGATGGTGTTTTGTATGAAATGATAATGGACTCAACATTACTTATGGTTCTTATAATTGTCTCCCTGTTTAATTTTTCCCAAGTCTTTTGAGTTTCTAACAACATGATGGTAATGGACCCCATTTCTAAGTCAAAGTATGATTAAAGTTCATAAAATTAGTATTGTTTCAATCTTTGATTTTAACCAGAAGTGCTCTTTGGAACACCTGCAGTGTGCCCAGAATTGACTCTTTCTGCAATTCATACAGAGTTACATGTATGGGTAACATATCTAAGTACAAATGTAAATTTCTTTTTTTATGAGACCCATTGCTCCTACTACTGTTGGAACTGTCTGTGTATCCATCTTCCACAGGCCCCTTGTTTCTGCCTGTAAATCCTGGTATTTTATGACTTTGTGTCTCTCTGTACATAAGACACTGTAGTCACTGGGTGTAGCAATTTCAGTGATCAATTCTACTTTTGTCTTCTTTTCATGGACTACTTATCTGGTTTTCTCGCATCTATTTTTTGAACTGTTGGTAACAGGTGATCCTGTGTGATATAAACTTCATTATTTTCTGTAATGCTTTGTGGCTCATGTTTCCAATGTTTCTCAGTTTTTGCACAATCCCCAATGCGACAGTCTTACCAGATTATTATGCCTTTCAATATACAGGCCTTCTGCCCTTAGTGTAGTGTATCACATCCACCAACAAGATTTGTGACTGTTTTCAATTCTGTTTTACAAAATCTGCATTTGTATGTTTCTCCCATATGTTCAATGAACTTTGTAAACCAGTGTGTACATAGTCCACTAACCTGGGCTGCCAATATTAACCTTTCATCTTTTGGTTTAAATTTTGGTTTAAATTTACCTGTCCTTAACCATTCCTGTGTTCAGTCCTGATTAACATGAGGTTGTTCCAGGAGTTTTCCGTACTTGCAACTATATTTATGCATTTTCCACATTGCTTGCCTTCTTGTCTGATCATTCATCTTATATTCTTTTTTTGGCACATTCATTTGCTACCTGATTTTGATCTAGTTTTGGTTTGATTTCCATTCCCACTTGACACCAATATGGTTCTGCTAAACATTTTGGGCCTTATTGACTTTCTGTAGTCCATGCCTTTCATTGATCTTAATATGTCTATCCATCTCTATTAAATCAAGCAGCTCTTCCCATAGATTGTTTTCTTCTAAACTGAGGGCACATTCTTTTCTCTCCATTTCCTGTGGGCATTCTACAGAAAGCTCCAGAACATATTCCTGTGCCGTATTCTCTTCAGCTTCTTCCAGTGTCATCCATTGCTCTTTCATATGGGAACTCACTGGCATATCACTCCACAACATTGATTAAGTCGGAGTTGCCACACTTTCCTGTTTCTTCACTTGCTGTTCAACTCCATCTGAAGTTTTGTACCGGTTTCTTACTGAAGGCTCCAAAATATCTTCATATGGTAACTGATTGGATGTTTCCTGCTTCATTGGTTTCTTCTTAATTTGGGGATTAATTATTCTGTCATGCTGTGGAGTTATCAGAGTAAGATTTTCTACACTAAATCCTTCACTTTGCAGATAATCCATAACTTTATTTTCTGTTTCTTTAACTTCTCCGTTACTAATCCTCTTTTATACTTCTCCTTTTGTTTTCTTATTTTTCGTAATGTAAAATTTTCCATATCAAGATGCCTTTTCCTATATTTTTCTTCAAATATCTTTGGTGCTGTTCATTTTTTATTGATTGGTTTTGCTTTCTCCTTTCTATAAATATTGCACCATATTAATTGTATTTTTCTTTCCCATGTCCATATTTCTTCTTCAGATGTCTCCTGCTCCTTCTGTTTATCCTTACTTGGGTGACTCATTGCTGTGATATAACCTGTGTTAGACTTTCTACACTAAATACTTCACTTTGCAGGTATTCCATAACTTCAGCTTTTATTCTACATTCCCGCTTTGAGATCTTATTTTTTGTAATGTGAAAGTGTCCATATCTGTGTGCCTTTGCTTGGCATTTCTCTTCAAATATCTTTGGAACGGCTTTTTTTTTGTATTGATTAATTTGGCTTTTTCCTTTGCATAAATGTTGCACAATATCATATCTCTCTCTCTGTCTCTCCCTTTGTAAAATATCCAAAATGAGGAAAATTTTACAGATTTACAAAGATCCGTAAAATGTCGTGTCCCTTTCCTGTAGGTTAATAGTGAAAACTACTGGAATTAAAAATAACTACTAGGTATGATTGTAGATTCAAAATAAGAACATATTATGTTCAAAATACCTTCATTTGTAAAAGATGTGTGATATTTTCTAGAGAAGATGTCACAGAATATGGAAGACATTACTTCAAATGAATTAATTTAGTTACAGTGGATATACTTCATTCTTTTTTAACACGTATTCCACATAACATAGTGTCAGATTACATTAGGAACCATTTAACCAATGGAAAAAAATTACTGCAAGAGAAATTGGGGCAGTCTATATGTTCACCAAATTTTTTCTGCAGTACTTTTTTTATCTGGAAATGTTTTTATCAGCAAATATCTGGAATTGCATGGGAGCAGTTCTAGTCCCAATGTTTTGCAAATCTTTTTTTAGCTGAATGGATAAAGAAATGTTTTTTGTATAAGATGGAAGATTTTAATAATCTAATTTCATGTTAGATATATTGATGACTTGTTTTTGTAGGGGAGGGAGATCAGAATACTCTTGAACAATTTGTATATAGTTTAAATTCTACTACTACATTTTTAAAATGTACTAATAGTACATTGGACAGAGTTAGTAATTACTTAGACATCACAGATACATTGTCATATTTTCATAGGTAGGTATTAGGCTAGTTACCTTTGCAGGCCATTTTAAGCCTAGCCAATTTCCCTTTTTGTGCTCGGAATAACCTATCTCATTTGGTTATAGAATGGCCTTATCCATCCTATGGTCAATAATTATATATTACCCCTAATGAGAATAACTGGGATCATACCCACAAATAATCCAAGGGGACCCCTCCATGGACTAAAGCATTTAGGAACTGCTTGTGTCCATTAGCAGTAATGGGGGCAGACCTGGGGTAATTTTTCTGTTTCCCATTCACAGATCTAAGTTGTACTTGAAAATTAACAGGGATGAACTTTGTTTCATGTGGATGGGGAGTTTGTTCAACAGCAGCTGTATCCTCTATGAAATATACGTGACTCTCCAAACTGTTTTGCTGATGTTATCGAAGAGGTTTAGATGTCTAGACCAAGTATTTATGATGACATTTAACTTGCTGTTGTGCAGTAAATTCATCAGTAATGGGGCAGAGGATGCTTGTATGATAGACACAGGTCATCTCATAGCAGTCTGTAGGATACTGAGTATAGTGACAGGGCTTTGAGTCGGTCCATGTAAGACATGTTGTTTAGGCTTTGCTTCCTTTTAGTACAGTATCTCTATGAGTGTTCCACTTGTTGCATGTGTCTAGACAGATACATGCCAAAGGGAGCATTATATTCAGTGATTGGCTTAATGACGGCTGAGTAAAGGGAGACAATGACATCCCTACATCTAGACAGAATCCCCTTGTTTATAAGTTGTGCTATACAGGACTTTCTTTGAACAATAGACACATGTTGGTCAGAACATAGGTCAATGTCCACATAAGTTATCAAATCCTGAACAACTGGGTCAACTCTTAGGGGTGTATTGTCAATGTGGTAGTTCCCTGGGGTAAACAACTTCCCAAAGGATAAAATAATAAATTTTTTGGCATTTACTTTCAGACCACAATTTTTATACCAGTCATATATTTGGGACAAATTTTCCTGTAGGATGGCCAAGTCATTTGGCGATTTGTGACTCCTTCTAGTTTGCAGTCATCTGAAAACTTAGTGAGCCAGAGCCCTTTGTTATTGGCTTTCACTTCAAAAAAGTAGATGCCAAACTGAAGAGGTTCCAGTACAGAACCCTGGGGAACTCCAATGGTGACTGGTCTCTTTGTTGCGGTAGGTCTCTTTGTGAAGGTAACTTCCCCTATTTTAATTATCTACATCCTATATGTGAGCCAGCTGGCAATCCAGCAGGTTGTACAGAGGTTTATTCCCAGTTTTTTAGCTTTTCTTTTACGTCTGAGTGGGGAATTGAGTCAAAGGCTTTGGCCAGGTTAAGATATGTGGTGTGTACCATTTTGCCTTCATCCATTGCTATGGTGAACTTTTCAAAAAATCCACCAGGTTGAGTAAGCATGACTTCCCTTGACAAATCCAAATTGAGATGGGTCTAGTGTTTGGAAGCTCCCTATGTCCTGATTAATTACACAATAAGTCTTTCTATGACTTTCCATATAAAGCTGGTCATACTTGTAGGTCTGTAGTTGCCTGGGTCTGTGGAAGATTCTCCCTTATGCAGGGGGTTGACTGTAGCTTTTCTACATTTACTTGATGCAAAACCTGTATGGAGACTGAGGCTGAACAGTGTTGTTAGGGGTGTGGCTAAATCGTGCTTCATGCTATTTAAGATGCATCCAGGGATAGTGTATCACACAGGAGTAGGTAGTTTGTCGTAAAGAAATTTCTAAAGGAACCTTGATTGGAAGGGATCTCTAGTTTCAGTTTTATCTTGAAGAAGTCTGATTTCTGGTCAGACCTAACAAGTGAAGAAGATATGCAAGGGATAGTGCAAGATATTAACATATTAGTAAGAACAAGATCCAAGATGTTATTTTCTCTAGTGGGTACTCTGACTAATTATTCCAAAGCATTTGTACTGACAACGTCCGGGAATTTCTGTGCTTCTGCACTGGTGGTAGTGTAGGTTTCCAGTCTATAGTAGGATAGTTGTTGGATTTAATACTGAATGATTTTAGTTCCTGTAGATAGGTGGTGTGGCTTTTTGGTCATAGAGGGAGTTCTCCAGCTAGTTAACATATGGTATGGGACCTTCCTGATGGTTATTTGCACATGAAAAAGCTCTAGTGCATCATTCTGCTTTACTAGCCTTGATGTGAGTCTCTTCTGAATGTAGCCTGATAGACCTCCATCTTTTTTTATTTCTCATGCTCAGTAGATGGTCTAAATATGTGGAAGGCATTATAGCCCTGCACAACCGAAGTGCTCTCTGCTATTTTAAACCATGTCTCAGTCACTACATAGATGTCAATGTCTTCCAAGGTGGGAAAAGTTTGTAGGGAGTGAAGTTTCTTGTTCAAACTCCAAGCATTGATTGGTAGCACCATCATATTTTCTTTTGCTTGTTTCATTATGTTGGTAAGTTTATCGGGTTGGCATTGTCTAAAAAAGGGCACTGTGAGGTGGACAATGTCTTTGCCAATAACTGAAACTCTAGTGGGGAAAGATGCAGGCCATCCCTGGTGAACAGAGTAGCCTGTTGATCATATCCTCCCAGGCTGATAAATATTGGACATCCTTTGAATGACACCAAAAACTAAGAAAACTATTAAAGTCAATTATTTTTTGCTCATATCATGGCATCATCCTTGAAGAAATTAGAATGCTGCTAAATGTTAGGCTCATACATGCCTTAGCCACATAGTCTGAGAGTGCCATCATGTCTCTCTTCATATAATCTACGGAGGTACACCTCAAGTCATTGACATCGGCATGAACTATGACAGACCCATGCCTACATGTTGTCCAAGGAGTTCAGTGCATGCTTGATCTGACAGACAAGTAACTAACTGTCACTCTTTCCTTGCTCAGCCCGGGAAGAAGCATATCTGTATGTCTTACAATGGAGTCACCTATAACAGGAATGTTTGGTTGGGTCGATGCCTGCCTTACTGGCTCAGTATCTGTGACTTTGAGACTCCCTATGCTATGTGAGGGAGTAGGCTTAATATATTGTGTGCTTTGTGCCTATGCTATGTTTTGGAGATCTTTTAGATTTAGGGAAGTTAAATCCTTAGAATCTCAATATATGATGGATTATGTGTATTGTGATGGCCTTGGGGAGGTGTGATGCGTGGTGTACTGTTGACTATTTTGGTTTCTGAGTTTATTGTGTGTGAGATTTTTGCCTGCGAGGATGTTATATATGTACATCTCTCACACACTATGTTATACTGTTTGAGTAAAAGATGATCATCAGACAGCATGAGACAATTCTTACACTGTCCCAAGATATCCATTTCAATCAAGCTGGCTAGAGAAGTTGCAGGGAAGTACTGGTCCATGATGCTGACAGGAATGACTCTGAGTGCACAGTTAACTATAACTGCTTGGAGTTTGGTTTTAGAATAATGTTTGGGTGAACTTGCTGCTAAGTATTTAAACTTCAGTCAAAACACCTAGCCTGGAAATTCCAATAAACAAATTAAAGTAAAAAGAAAAATGACTAATTTTACACTAAAATCAGTGTAAGCAGTATCAGTACACTCAATAATAAGTGATTTAATCAAAAGACGTTTAGCCTAGTTTAAGAGGGGAGAGACTTTGCAAAATGATACTTATATGCTTACTGCCAATAAACAGGGAAAGAGAGAATTATGTTGTCAAATTACAATATGGGGCAGGTAACAACAGATAAATAGGGTTTAAGAACACAATTACAACCTGGTGGTTGAGACAGGAAAACAATTAGACCACAACAACAACACGGCGGCCGGAGGGAAAAACAATTAGACCCTTAGCTCTGAGCTGACTGTCCTGGAACTGCCCCAGTGCAAAGACAAGTCCTGAACTAGCCTGACATACACTCAGTACACAAGAATAAATCCAGGGCTTAATAACAAGTCATACCACTTAAAACATCACAAATGCAGTGCAACTACATACTGGAATCACTACTATAAAGCTTAAAAATCTTAGCTAAAACAGAAACAGGCTGTTAAAATGAATTGAAAATCAAATCAAGAAATAAAAACACATCTGTCTTTCTCTGTCTTGTAGAGCTATTACAATTATTAAACTATTATTCTCATCTGAAATATATAGAAAATCCAAATTTGTGGATAATTATTTACATGACAAAAGTTTCCCCCCTTATTGTATTAAGAGAAATATGGTAAAAAATCATTTAGTAGGAATATCTATGTTAACTGCAGATGAACAATTCCAAGCTAAAAGTGAATGTCTGATGAAATTATTCCTTCAAAAGGACTATAAAGAAAATTCAGTATCCAATATATTAAAGGAAGTAAATAATAAAATGTAAATAATAAAAGTGAAACATTTTAAAGCATATTTTGTTAGGAGGAAAAATAAGGACTTCTGATATATTAAAAGTAATAAAAAATAAAAATTATAACATGGCTTTGACTGTTACTTTGGCACTGATGCTTGTAGAATAAAGAAGGTGGTAAATTTGTGTCAGGTTATTAGATTTTTAACAGAGGTAATTGGAAAACAACCATATTTCATTAATAAACGCTGCATGAAGTTAAAGGAATTACTTGAGAATGTACACAATGGTATATCACTGAGTAGAATCAAAGGAATGTTTAAATGCCATTCCTTTAAGGTATGTAGGGTTATAAATGAAAACTCAATAACATATTTTCTTATTATTGAAATATTTTACCAGAATACAAATACTGTACCTGTCAAAGTAGCTGGGATATAAATAGCTACTTGTATATCATGTTTTTGCGTTGGTAAGACTGAAGGGGGACTGAATGAAAAGATATACGAATATACTCATGCAATCAAAGTTAAAGATATCAGTAATGCTCTATGCAAACATATTCAATTTTCTTCATATAAGAAATTTAGAAAGTGTGGCTATATGTTTTGAACATTGAGATGTGAAACTGTTGTTAGAATATAGGAAATTACTTTCACAGTTAATTAAATACATTCTTCCCTAGTCTAAATGAGACTACAAATACAAAAAATATGTTAAAAATTGCAAACTTAGAGGTAATCATTTTGTAGTACATCGAGTGTGGTGATTATGCTGCAATATCCGGGAAAAGACAAATCAGTTCAGCGCTTCTGTAGCACAAGACCTGATCTTAACAAATGTTAAGCACTATGTGCTTTACTTGTTAAGACTGGGTATCAAACTAGGCAGTTAAACCTGCCAGGAATTGCCAGCAAATGAAAGAGGCAGACAAAAAAAACTGATTTCTTTCTGCTTGCTGTTTGTGCTGGTAATGTGTTACCAACTTTTTCTAGCATAACAGAATCTCTTACACTGTCTTTCTGACAGTGCTCTCTAAGTGCTTTAGGGTTTTGAAAGCTGGCAAAACAGAGATTGTGTTTTTTGTTTAACTAGTAGTACAGGGAGGAGATAAAGCTTTATAAACTGCCAAGAATTATGACTGGATCTCTGATCATAACCCTTTATCATGTGTTTGAGACATGGTTTCCAAGACTCACCTCTCCAGCCTTGCCCTTGAGGTAAATGTCTTGGCATCCATGTGTCAAACACATGATAAGCCAGTTATGATCAGTGACACACTCATAATTCAGCATGGCTGGTTGTTTTTGATCACACTTGTGTTGTGAAGTATTTAAACAACTCTTTTCTATGTCTGTTCATGCCCTGAAGAAATATGAGATACAAGTGGTTTGTGTTTAACTTAATAAAGTCACTCAGTTGTTTTTACGTTATACATAGTTTGGTCATTTCCTCCATTTGATGTTTTAATATGTTTTCATTTCTACTTCACAGCTCAGTGAGCTTTTGGCCTTTAAAAATGACATATTATTGTTTTCAATACTCACCATCTTCAAATAGGATTAATGCCAATGCAGTATTAATATAAGACGAAAAGATATACCTAAACGCATTCCTAAAAGGCCAACTTGTTAAAATGTTTATTTTAGCTCTAATGGCTCATATTATGTGGACTACTACAATTTTAGACTAATGTTCAAAGTAATCTGAAGTCACATACAAATATTCAGCAAATATACCACAGGATAAGTTCTCCTTAAAAGAACCGGACACCAGGCAGAGTAAGGTAACTAGCACTTTCGTTCCCTTTATTTCTAACAATTTTAGACTACAAGTTTAATTTAGGATGTGGTACTCTTGGAATACAAGTACTATGTTAAGGGTTAGGTTTGTAATTCAGATAAAACGTATACACCATACAAAAGTTGTGTCACGATAAATCTTATTATCACATCTTGTGTTCAAGGAAAGCAGTAACTTTTTAAACTTTTGGTGGATGTCATTTGTGAAGAATACAAATGCACAGTGCTTATGGGACATGATTTGTTAGAATGAGGGCTAGTTGGTAATGGAGAATGTAAGCCTGAAGTCAAAACGGTCTACAGTTCAACCACCAGTTGCAAGAATATATAAAAAAGAGCTTCAGACAATTCACTTGTGGACTGGAATATTTTAAGTTCCAGGAGACTCCACAGCACTTCCACAGACTGGCTGAATTAGTCAAAAGTGAAATAAAATACTCTTTCAAAAAGATGGTTAATGTTTCTAATTTACAATATCCATCTGCTCAATAGTAAAGCTATCCTTTTTTACATATCTACAATACACAAGTAAATGATCTGTCCTTTAGAACTGGTAACTTTTTGCTGTGTTATTTAAGATTACTGTTTAAGCTAAATTCTGCCTAGATTTTGCTGGCAGAAGATGTTGGTTTGATCTGTCAGGTCTTTCCATTTGCTTTAGCTATAAATCATTATTTTACTTTATTTTCTTATTTGTTAATTGGGATACAACACTGTTTTAGAGGAACTATTCTCAGGTTTAGTTCACAGATGCAAAACAAACTGAGAAACACAAAACTAATGTTTTTAAAGGAGAATAACTGACATAAGAAATAATGCTAATGGCAGAGAAAAGACGCTGTGACAATAGATAACAGAGACTGTGTACATGCTAATAATAACTGTCCTCATTGAATGATGAAGTATTTGCAGTAGGTACAGCATACATGGAGATATGTCACATTTATGATTTTCACACCTTTTGTTGGTAGGAGGTACCTACTAGGACCAATTCAAATGTCACAATTTGTACAATTTACCAGTAGATGGAGGAGGAAGGGGAGAAAGCAGAGAAGACCAGTGGAGTGCAGGGATGACTTGGAATTTTTCCAGGGATAGTGATGAAAAGAAGAGGTGACAACAGGGTAAGACGATCCTAAACTAGAAAAGAATGTATGTCGTATTCATAAGTAAGATGGAAAGTTGTTTAGGATTAAGTTATGTTCCCCTTCTTGTAACATTTATGGTTGATTTCATTATACAGAATTTCTCGAATTGGTTTTGCAGTTCTTAGAAGGAGGAGACTGAGTAGTTCTTTTGGGGAGAGATTCCCTTACGGGGGGGTGATGTTAAGAAACAATGTTCTGTATTGTGCATCATATTTCTATGGATAAATAGGGAGGATGTTTTCTGTGAGTGGGATCTGAGGTTGTAGATAGTCATACTTTTGGTTATAATTCCACAACTGCACCCTTCTTGTTGATCCTTTCGCTCAAGCCATTTTATCAACATCCACAGCTTTCTTAAGTGCCAGTCCTTTACGTAGTCCACTCCCTCTTTCTACAACACTCTCTCAAGACTTCCAGCTGTAGTTTATGCACTTCCTCCTTATCTTGTCTTTACTTCTCATCTCAATTGTTCTGTGAGCCCCAGTTGTTGCCTAGTGTACCAAAATAAAACATATTTTTTTCCTAGTAGTATCCAATAAAACCATGCCAGATTGTTTAACTACATATCATAACTCATAAAGTCTAATTGTCTTATCTTCTTGGTGGCCTCTGCACTCATTCAAATACCTTCGCATCACTTTCTTTCTGTAGTCTGCAGCATAAGACACAAAAGTCCTGCTGTGGTCTCACATTATAAGATCCCATTTTCATGCATAATGCCCATTACACTGGTTATGCAGTCGAGCATTTCGCTGGTTTTAACTTCTGCCCTTTCACTTTGCTTCTGCTGCTCTATTGCCCATGAGATAACTTTTAGGTGGCATAGAACTTGATACCAGTTACTACATTAAACCTCTTGAACTTGTGCACTTCAGGTGGTATAAAAGAAGTAATGTACCCATTTCTGAACAACACCCAGCAGGTAGTGAGAATTGTTTGACAAACCTTAATGAGAAGAAACAGGTATCATACAAGTGGACTTGGCATTGCACTTGTGGTAGCAGCCTGGGATATAAAGAGTGTGAGTTGTTAAACCACACTGGCAACAATGGAAGACATTCTAGGTTGTTTGGTCAAAGTAGCAACAGCAAGATTAGGAACAGGACCAGAAGATAGAATAAGAAGTGGTAACAAAGGACTCATTTTATATACTGTGGAAAAGAAACATGTCAGACTGACCAAAAAAGGGTGAGACAAAGGTGAAGGACCCGATGACTTCCTTACATCTGAAGTCAGGTTAGAATGGGAGAAAGCTAACAGCTTGAGAAGGATTAGGATGGGATGAGATGGAGAAATTAAAATGGTTATCAGCTCTAGGCAAAAACTGGCTTAATGAACCTGAAAGCATACAGAAGTCCTAGTAAATTATATGTATTTGGTTTCATGTTGGAGCACAAGAAATAGTACCAGCCTTGGAGTGATCAGGAGAGAAGGCTATGAAAGCAAAAATGGATGAATGGGGTTATACCGAGGGGTTGAAAAAGAACTTGTTAAGCTGTGAAAAGATAAGGCAAAGGGACCAGGCTGAGTATATCCTTCTCCAAGAATTCTGGCCATAGTCCTGGAAGAATCCCATACTGATGTGTTTATCAGATGACTGACCAATGTGGGAAGATCCAGAAGACTTGGAGAAAGCTTCAGTACCATGTAAACCATCTAAGAGAATTGCATGCCAATGATCCTAAACCCACCAGTAGCAAAGGATATGCAAAAATACTGAGGAAGAAGCTGACAGTATTTGGCATGGTAAACATATTCTAGGACACAGACCAATATGGTTTTGTATCTAGAAGGTCTTACTAGTTGAAATTGATCAATTCTATGACTGGATTAACATGGAGGTATATGATATGTCTATGTCAATATAATCTATCTTGCCTTCAACAAAGCACAGACTTGATGCTAAACAGAAGGCTTTGGAACAAGCTGACAAGACAGATTATGGGAGAATGTTATGTCTTCCAGAATGAGTAAGGAAATAACACAGAAGTATAACTGCTTGAATACAGAAGATGATCAGTCATAGACTAGGTGATCTTCAGCATATTTGCCTCAGATAAGAAGAATGGGCCATGAGAACTAGATCTGCCTCCACAGAGATATCATAAATACCTGATCAGTGGTGGCAGATGTGAGTTTAAATTTAATGAAACTGGAGAACTGGGCTACACCAGATAAGGTACAATGCAGTGCAGTCAAATATAGTGCATTGCTACACCTGGAACATGATAACCAGATGTCAGCATATAAACTCGGGGAAGTACCAATCAAAGAAATGGAGGAGAAAAATGTAGGGATGCTTATAATGGCACCTATGAACCACCATGCATGGAGTGAAAGAGTGGAGTGTACACTTTGGGGGAATTGACTTCAGAGATAATGAGGCCATTCTTCCAATGTACCAGTCATCGGAAGACCAAATTTGGAGTTCATTATGTATATCTGTGAGACAGCATATCATTGTACCAGAAGAAGTCTGGAAGAAGGCAACACTGGCAATTAGGGGAAATTGTGAAAAAGAATATCAGTTATGAATGAAGTATTTAAAGCCTTTTTTCATCTGGCAGGTTGGTGCAAAGGTATAAGACTATGTGTTGTTTGACTTAGATCACACAGCTGCTGTTGTTCCCACAGTCTAGTTTTTGCCTACTGTGTGATTTTGAGCAAGTTTCTTAATCAGACATGATTATCTGGATTGCTCCTGTATCCATATGGATTATCTGGCTAGCAAATGTAATTCTTTTCCTGGAAAGAAAGAGACTTGATTTGAGTGCATAAGCTCATAAAGTGGTACTATGAGAGGTTCACCTACATTTCCCTGAGTTAAAACTTACTGCAGCTTCAGATGGATGAAACAAATTAGTCGAAGCTGCAACTTGTGGAATCCCCTAACAAAACATTTTTTTCAGGGATCAAGCCCCCAGCATCCACCACTCAGGGGGGGGGTCACTTTGCATGCCCCCTTACTTAAATACACTAACTCCACAATTGTAGAACCACAAAAAAAAAGAGAGAAAATCATACATAATTGAAATCATTCTCTGTGCATAAACAGAAACCACACTGGCAGTGTTTTTCTGTGGAGAACAATCAGTATCAGGGAGCTAAGCTTCGAAGATTTGAATTTCAGCCCCTGTATGCTCAGGGAAGACAAGAATAATGCCGGGAGGGAATAAAATTCAAGCAGAAGTATAGAATGGCCTAGGAGAGGCAGCAAAAAATAAATATAAAAGAAAACTGAGGGGACTAATTATTTAACCTTTGCATAAAAAGCAGTACATTATAGAAAGAATAGTGTAAACATGGAACTGACTACTGGAATGTATATTAAGGAATAATACAACAGAATCCCTTAGGAGGGCTTTGAAGGGAAGGCGGTAAAGTAAAGGAGTAACAGAGAGTTAGATGCGAACACTAGGAAAACTAGAGAAACAGGATGATATATTGATACATGCATGTGCATTTACAGGTGTATGGCTGCGGTGGTGCAGCGGTTAGTGTTGTCGCCTCACAGCAAGAGGTTCTCTCATTCAATTCTTGGCTGGAGCACCTTCTGTGTGGGGTCTGCATGTCCTCCTCATGGTCGAGTGATGCTAAAGATATGCAGGTAGGTGTGAGCGTGAATAGGCGTGCCTTCTTTGAAGGTTGGGCATCGGGCTGGCAACTCGGCACTGTAAAAATCCACTGCCAATCATGAGTAGACCGGCATTCCGCTGTTGTGACCCCTAACCGGGAAAATCTGAAAGAAGTGCATTAACAGGTAGCTATAGTAAATGTACAAAAAAGCAAGTTCAGCCTGTTGTGGATTCTGTTAGTGTCCCCAGCCTAGCCCATGTAGACTGCTCAAAATTGTCTCAGTCCAATGTACTGCAATCTGCAACCTACTTTTTACATAGTAGTAATACAAAACCTATGGGCAGCACATCACTGGTATAGCAGTTATATTTCTCTCTGAAGTATCGCTGGTATGGATTCAGGAGCAGATGCAGATATTGATGAAGTGCTGGTAAGTGTCCTGAAGTTAATATATATCTGCTAAGAAAAAGATGCCCCAACCCATCCCAGTCCAAATGTACAGTCTCCAATTTACTGTCACTGAACATTTGAGGCTGTAGTTTTATAACTGCTGAGATTCTCATCAGGCTAATTGTATGCTACCCTGCTCTACAACAGTGCAGTCAAAATGTTAAATTTTGTATAATTTTCTTCTTATCTCTACCTCCCATATTACTTCACTTTTAAATAACATACACATATCTCCAAAGGATGACCCCCTATATATTGGATAATGTATGTACAATTTCCAGCAGCTATCTTCTACAGTAATAAAAATGTGTTTATGAGTAAGGACATATCTCAGCTGTTAAGATGTTCCTTATTATTGTCTATCATCACTAAATCCACTAAGACACAAAGGCAATTTAAGGCAAGACATTCATTGTGCAAAACATATTGATAGTATAAAGCAAAGACTACCATTTTCAGATGTAGTCTGACATAATCAAATTAACATGGCAGACAGCTACAGACTTTTATTACATGAAACAAAGTATAGAGTAGTTCTGGAAAAGTCCTTCCAGTCAAAATTCACATTGTTAATTGACAGAAAAATAGTACAATTATTATTCAGAATCTGTCAATGCTGCAACATCTCTGCATTTTCTCATCACTGTCCTGCTTTCCTATATCCATGCAGTCACATGAACAATGCTGTACGCATCATAGAAAATGTAACAAAGCAAGGCCATACTATTTCTTAGACAAGCAATGCTCCGTAATACTCCTTTGTTTCATAACAAAGCAGTGCTAAAAGCTTTATTCAAAGTGGCAACATATAGTTGCTATATCACACAAACATGCATCTGGTCTGAAATACAGAAATCCATTTTGTCAGTTGTAATGTCTGAAATAATTCTACTAGAGAAAATCCATTCTGATATTTATATTTTAGTATTTTTTTGCTCTGATACCATCAATAAAAAAGTAATTGTTTTTCAAACAAGCTGCATATAAATTTATGTTGCAAGCCTACGTTTAAACAGATATCTTGATAACTTGTTGGCCTCTGTAAGCCATACTGTTTATGAATAGTGCACAAGAAACAAACATACTCCACTAAGTACATCGAATACGCCTATCTACAGTCTTGTTTGGCAAAATGAGTTATTTTAATGAGGACAATGCTGGAGGTATCCACAGTCAATATAAAAGTAATGCCAGGTTAGGTAATGAAGTAGCAAAAGGTGGATAATGCATATCTTGGCAGATTATTTGCCTTAGTACATCATGGAGAAGACTGTCCAAAACAGAGAAATTATTGCAAGGAAATGAAGAAACCAATTTAAAAAATAATTTTGCAAATAAGTTACATCAAATTAAAAGTCATAAACATTCTGTTTATTATGTCTGCTGGAGAAATGGAAGTGGATTGAGTACTAATGGCCCAGCTAATTTAATTGGGGGGAGTTAACATGCCAAAGAGGGAGCTGAGGAGCTGGGACAAATTGATTAAAACAATTAGGTTGCAGGCAAGAAAAATTAGGTGTATAGAAAAGCTGAAAAAAGTAGCTGGGAGTGGAGTTGAGACTTAGAAATAGAAGTCTAGTCAGGATTAGACTACAACAAAGGAAATGAGCAAGCAGACCAATGAAGAAATTTGCTTGCGCACCCTTTATCATAAATGCAAGAAGCAGTGGTACCTCACGGAACCTATGTTCTTGCTAGCCCACAATGGTGACAACACTAGGGGTCTGGAAGGAATTTCTTGTTTTTCAAATGTTTTTTTTCAGTTTTTTTTCCTTCCCCAGTAAGGTTAGTGACAGCAGGCTAGGGTGTTACAGCCATATGTCTGTGAGGAAAGGCAGCTTTAGAAGGCTAAATTCTTTAGAGGACTTAGGGGAAAAGGACAGTTTGGCCCCCTTCCTCTCCTTCAGGCTGTGGCTACCCTATGTGGCTTGGGGGCCAATACAGAGTTGTGGACTTTTGTATGATTAGTGGTGTAGTGGGCAGGCTCGATAGCCAAGGCCTAGGATTAACTGATCGAGGTTCTGCAGATCTCTTTGGTGGTTTGTGTTTTGCTTTCCAACAAATAAGTTGATTTGTTGAAATATATGACTTTTCAGGGATGCTGCTTTGGTTTATGAGTGAAGATGGTTGTTGAAGTGGCCTAAACATTTCCCTTCCAAGGCCTGACATTTGTATACATCTAGTGATTTATTATTTTATTACTTACCTTCTTGGGCACTGATTGGCATTGATTTTTCAAATTGTTGTCATCAGCATAACAGTGAATAAATGCATGGCTGTGGCCATTACACTCCAACTTTAATTTGTTTATGTGTGGTTTGTAGGTGAGTGTCTGCATGTTTAATTCACTCCACAGGCAATGTTTTAAAAACAATTTTGACTAATACCCGCAGTATTAAATAGGGAGTGAACACTTAAGAGTACTTTCAAGAGTACAAGAAGACACTTTAAAATAATGTTCTTGATAAGACAGCACTAACTCCATTTTCAGTTAATGCTCTGTTATATGTTTTAAATGAAGTTAGCCACTTCCAGTAAGCTATCACCTATTAAAAGTAAGTGAAATTAGCAGGCACATGTTTGCACTGCAGCATCTTTTCATCAAGCTGGAGTCAATGTACGGAAATTAAACTGTTTGCCTTGAATGTTTTAATGATCCAGTGATTATGGAATGTAGCTACAGTTTTTGTAGGTCTTGCATTAACAGAAGTTGGGACAGTAACAATATTTTTTTCTGCCCCAAGTGCCGAGTGTAGTGTGCCAAGTGTAGTTCCTAGTCAAGACGTATACAGTGAACAGATCCACCTATGCTGAGAAACCCTGGATAATGAATCAGATAGAGAAAACATATTTGCCAGAAAGAAGAGAAATTAGCTCAAAACTGTACAGGACATGAAAACAAACTAGATTTGTTTTGTGACAAGAATGAAACCTTAGCCTGTACTCTGTGTAATACATACTTCATAACTCTATCCATAAGGGTCTATATTATGAAGTTGAATGATTAAAAGAGCGAATGTTCTTTTCTCAAACTCTAAAAGTCGAAAGCACTGAATGCCAAACACATGGAACAGCGAAACAGGGAAAAAAATCATTGGGTCGTTTTCGTGACTGTGCCATTTCCTCCACTGTGGTGCAGTCTTGGAATTGGCATATTTAAGTAGGGGGGGTGGTATTTTGTATTTGGCTCTGTTCCGTGTGTTCGACATTTACTGCTTTTGGTTTTTAGTGCTCAATAAAAGAGTGTTCCCCCTTTTTATCATTCAACATCATGATATAGACCCATCAATAACAATATATCAAAACCATCTAAAGGCTCACATTTACATTTAAGCAAATTCTGAATGCTATGATTTTGCTTAGACATAAGTTTGCACTTGTAGAGGGTTGGGGACATAATGCTTAAATCTTCCTGTTATGGCATGACCTGTACAATTAGGACCCTTGTTGTGCTTTATTATGGGAACAGATGGGCCATAGGCCATTTAGCTCTAGGGGACAAAAGGGTCTAGAGAGCAATTAGAAAGGTAGAGTTTAATGGTCAGTGGGGGAGCAGCCCACACTTTCTCAAACACGCATATGCCTACACACATATATATATATATATATATATATATATATATATATATATATATATATATATATATAGGTCTACTTTACATGATCCTAATACCACTTAACTGACTTTCTAAATGTCAAGACGGAAGCGCTAAAAGTTCATTTAAGCAAACACTTGCATCACAGATGAAAAACCCCAGGTAAGTAACCACTTGGCCACACCATAACGAAACACAAAAACCGAACCACATTAAACCCACAACCCCTAATTAAATATACCAACTCCAAGATCACACTACAGTGGGGAAAGGGGCAAAGTTCACCATAGTGGCCAAGTGCTTACTTACCTGGAGTTTTCAGTTGGTGATGCAAGTGTTCATTTAAGTGAATTTTCAGCACTTTAAGTGCTTTCGTGTCAGTGTTTAGAAAGTCA
The DNA here is from genome assembly GCF_019279795.1 of Protopterus annectens. Lineage (NCBI taxonomy): Eukaryota > Metazoa > Chordata > Ceratodontiformes > Protopteridae > Protopterus > Protopterus annectens. The sequence continues at coordinate 1,465,692,648 of NC_056744.1, read as the reverse complement.
GGTAAGTGGTATTTTGATAATCTAAAGTAGACCCACACACACACACACACACACACACACACACACACACACACACACACACACACACACACACACACACACACACACACACACACACACACACACACACACATACACACACACACTCACACATGTGTGTGTGTGTGTGTGTGTGTGTGTGTGTGTATCTGATTTGAATGTATTACAATTTACAGACTAAAACAACTTAGTTAAAAAAACACTGAATTTATAATTTGCATACCTATATAACAAACTCAGTTCCAAAAACTGCATAAACTGCTGCCTCTACTTTTGTCTTCATGGGTATTACCTTTTTCTCTCGTACTGTATGGGATTCATTCTGTATGTGAAGATATTTGAAGGCTGCCAGCCTACCTAGATAGAATTTTGTAGATAATTCTGTGTTTTTGTAAATATTAATAAAAGCCATAGGATTGTTCTCTTAAATGTGAGGAGACTGTATTGGATGTTGAACTGCAAAAATATAACAACAGTGCACTCTGCTGTAAGAAAGCTGATAAGTCAAGCATTTTATGACTGATCTCGGGGCTCGGAGCTGTGGTGTCTGAACCAGCAGATTCTTTCTATTGTTTTGAGACGAGAGTTAATTGCTAAATTTTACATATAAAATGTCTTCAATTGCTGTGGATTCCTGACCAGGTGCAAGATGAAAGCTATGTTAAAATCTGAGTTCATGTTAGCCTAGGAAACCAGAGAAAAATGATGTAATCTAAAATGAGTCAGCAGTGATGTATTATCAATTTAAAAGACTTGTCTCAGAGAGAGAGAGAGAGAGAGAGAGCAGTTTGGATTTTGTCTAAAGCTGACAACTCACCAGTACTCTGCTTTGCTCTATATGTAAGTTTATCTAGAACTGTTATTGCTCTTAGATATAGAAAGAAAACAGTAAGGGCCGGATTCACGAAGGCTTTCACGGAGTCTAAGAGTAGAGTAAGACTCCAGCAAGCCAACATGTCCACCGAGAGATCTAGGAACAGCCATCAGGGGAGTGCAACTGAGCTCCCTAAACTACTCCTACACGGACAGGGCTTGGATATGCAAATTACCTCAATTGCAGGTGAAAGCCATGCAAATGAGGTAAATTTGCGATCCAGGAAACCCAAACCTGTCTGAGTAGGAGCAGTGTTATCTGCAGAAATGTACTCAGTTGATAACTGAGTATGGTTCTGCAAATAGCAAAACGGAGCCGTGTCAGCAGCAAAAAAAGCATGCATTCACAGGAGGAAGCATGCCAATCGACAAAAAAAGTCCATTGTCAATGGGAAGTTATGCAAAATAATAAAAATAAGCTTTTTTTATCCCAATCTCCGAGGTTTTACCATAGCGCAGCGCCGCGCAATGCGCTGCACCCTAAAAAGCAGAAAATGAATACTTAAGATCCATAAATCCATGAATTTACAATGCAAGTGAATGGCAGGCTGAAGACAACATGGCCACCAAGTATAGATCGCTAAGGGGGAAGCTCAGTCTATGAGATGTAACTAAGCATTAGTAGGCAATCCTATGCAAATGAGAGTTATGATAATGAATCGCATGTTCACATAGCAAATGAGCACAATCAGTGGAGTGTAGGAGTAGGATAAGGGGAGTAACAGAGTAGAAGATAGGTGACATCACCAGGGGGGTATGTATGAAAAGAGTGCATCACATTGGAGCAGAGCGACATGTGGCAGCTTACATTTACATAATAGTGAAAGAGGTAGGCCAGGTAAAGTCAAGAAACCGAAGGTGTATGCAGTGGATAACACCAAAGTTTCTTGTTGAGTGTGCATGCGCGTGTGTGCGCATCAGTAAACCCGAGTAAGACAGTGTGCGTGCATGTAAGCGTGTGTGCGCGCGTGTAGGTGTGAGTAAGCATATGTAAGGCAGTGTAAACAGCTGTAAGTGCGTTTGCACTGGTGTGCGGGCATTTTAACAGGAATAAGCAAGTTTAATTTCATGTAAGCATGTGTGCGCGCATGTGAGCTTTTGTGTGCATGTTTGCGCTTGTTTGTGTGGCGCTGCCCCCTAAGGAAACAGAAAGGGAAAAGGAAGCACATCAAATAGTAGGAAGTAAAGCAGGGAGTACTAGCAGAGCTAGCAGGTATAAACAATCAGAATCAGCCAATTACAGAGGCATTACACTAGCCCAGCCCAGCTCAGCACTTAAAACTCAGCAAAAAACATTTTCTCAGACACACTGCAACACTGCAGTAAGCTTATAGAAGTGAAAACTGAAAAAGCTTTACTGAGACAAAGAAATGTTAGGGGCTGCCATTGCTGTCATAAGGTGACATATGCAACATGCTGAGGGTGGTGACAATGCTAATGCCACTGAGCAACCAACAATGAGGAGATGGAGAAGAGTGTAAAGGCCTAGAGCAACCTACCAGGGGCTACATGAACTGGAGATAGTGGAGCGCTATAGAGTGGACAGAGACCTCATGCAGCAAATTGTTGAGCAGTGCAGGCCACGCCTCACACACAGAACCAACAGAGGGGAACCCATCCCAGTGGAAACCAAGGTATGTGTTGGCCTAAGAATATTAGCAACAGGTACCTTCCAGAGACCAACTGGTGACATGATGGGGATTTTACAGGCATCAGAAACTAGGGTACTGCACCTGTCCCTGAATACCATGGCAGCACATGTCGGTGATCATGTATATTTCCCCAATTCCCATGAGGTATTGGCCAGCAATATGCGTCTCTTCCAACAAATAGTGGAATACCCTGAGGTAGTGGGTGTAATAGACTGCACGCACATTTGCATCAAAGCACCAGCAGGTGAGTGGGGTAGGGTCTACTATAACCGCAAGGGTTACCCCTCCATCAACTGCCAGGTCATGTGTGATGCCCAGGATATAATAATGAATGTGTTTGCTGACTGCCCTGGAAGCTACCATGACTCTCATATCTGGCATCTGACACAGCTGTACCAGACATTTGCCAATGGGGACATCCCCCATGGTCACCTAGTGGGGGATACTGGATACACTCTCGAGCCGTGGCTGATGACACCCATCAGAAATGCACACACACCTGAATAGGAATGCCATAATGAGGCACACACCACAAACACAGAATGTAATCGAGCGTGTGTTTGGGCTGCTCAACTCATGGTTCCGGTGCCTGGACACATCTGGTGGAGCCTTGCAGTACTCACCAACTACATGTACCCAAATAGTCATGGTATGTGCTATGCTACACAATATGATCCTGTGAAAACAGCTGCAGCAGGAGCAGCATAGGCCTGGGCCAAACAGCCCCCCACCATTGCCAAGGCCATCACAGGCAGAGCGTGACTCGGAGGAGGAACAACCTGAGCCTGCCCTAGTAGGCAGAAGGAGGCATGCCCAGTATGCCCTGGCCTTGGCAAAGAGGCAACGCATAGCATATACACTGGCTCAGTAGGAACCCTGGAAATTATACCTCCCTCTGACTCACACATATAGTAAAAGCGATGCCTAACTTGACACTACCTGTTAACAAACATATATAGGTAGTGTAAAATATGCATCCGACATAGGCAGTCCTGCAGCACCACCAGAGGCATGATTGCTATGTGTTAAGCAATATAGAGCACTGCTAAACAGCTCTCACCACTATTTAGTATACGTGAACAAAATTGCACATACTAAGTAGCACAACAACAGGCAATGCTCAGCAATATTGTGCACTGTCCAGCAATGTTGGGCAACATTGAGCAATGTTTTGCAAGTCTGTTCAAATGTGTGTATAGTTCATCAAAAGCAGGTTAACAGGTACATATTTGCTTCACTTACCTTGAAGCAGTCTGTTCTGCCATGTATGAAAATATGAAGCAGTGACAGTCCTCGAACCCAGTATACAGTGCACTATAGTTAGAGAACAGAACCACTAAACCATGACAGTATGTCAATGGTCAGCTTGCATGAGAAAATGTTGATAAGTCAATGCTAAGTATCTAATGGAAACCCTGCATGCTTAGCAAACTCCCTGTTGAGTCAAGACACAAAGGTGAGGCTTGCAGTAATAATAGAACCTGATATTCAACACACAAATAGTATCTTCTTCTTCTTCTTCTTTCGGCTTTTTCTTTTTAGAAAGTCACAGCAGCGGATCACCTTGTCCGCACAGTGAATGAGTGTGTTTTTTTGTGTGTCGAGTTGCCAGCCCAGTTAACCTTCCGCCCAACCTTCACCTCACGCACACTCACTACCAACAATTTAATCCGCAATCCACCTGCAGCATGTCTTTGGGATGTGGGAGGGAAAGCACCGAGGAGGACCAGAGGACCCACAGACAGGGAGGGACAGGAGAAGGGAGAAGGCACCCCAGCCGCCGAGGAACCTCCACGAGGAAACCGGAAGTGACCCCTGCATGGTGGCAACCACCGTGGCTGCCCAACACACAAATAGTATAAATGTTAATATTGGTAATGTTCACACACAGCAACAAATGCAGTGGACCTCAGACAGCAACATACTGCAAGATCACACTGGGCATGCTCACACACTTGAAACTATGAGACAAATGTCAGGCAGCAAAACAATGAAAGTCTGAACTGGGCATGCTCACACACTTAGGTAAAGTCTGAGTACAGCAGTGGGCCACACATATCCCACAGTTGCAAGTGACAACCCAGGAACCTTGCACTATTCACCAATCCACTATGTGCACACAGTGATATGACAACGGACACAATATAAAATAGTGAAAAACTGTCACAATCAAATATGTAATGCAGAAACCTAGGTTGTTCATAGGAAGTGGTAAAGCAAAGAAGAAACAAAACCTGCAATCAGTACCATCACTGAACGATGTGCATCCTAAACATTAGTATAGGTTCTGAGGTTGACACTAGGCTCTCTGCCCTAGGGTATGTAAAAGCCTAGCCACAGTGTGTTTGTAGTCTGCAATCATGCTAGATCAATAGACTGTGCCTGCCAATAGTAGGTCACACAAGATATCACACATATGTTCATGTCATTCTGCCTCTGTCTAGCAAGGACCCATAACATATCCCAGGGCTAAACATACGAACACACATCCACCTGTGAAGATGTCTCCTGTAGGTGTTCAATGTGGGTCTGTGCATATGTGGTACTATGATCACATTCCTGAGTGAGTGGAGCCTCTGGGATGGTAATATGCCCCTCCAGCATGTCCTATTAACATCATTACTCATGTACCTGTCCCTGGAGCATGTAGCTGTAAGGGACTTTGATATTCTCATGTGGAGCCTGTCCATCAATGCTGTGATAGACATGGCATCAAAGAAAAGGTGCAGACTGCATCCAAGTAGGCAGTAAGCAACTGAGGAGAGCTGGGCTCAGCATAGCCAAACTGTGCATACCATCTGTGTGAGTCCCTAGGTCCACCTGGTATGTAAGTCAGTGTAAATTCCAGTCACTGTAGGTGTTGGGTAAGGTACATCCGAAATGGGCCATTGTATCCAAGCATGTGCCAGATAACTACAGAGTCACAATGACCCCACCTGATCTGGATGTAAAACTGTATGGGATAAGGTAGCCTAAGTAGAAGGTGTGTCCAACAACATTGGCAACATGAATGTCAAAGGCAAGAGTACTAAGTATTCATGTCCACAAATCACAAACCACACACACTGTACGTGATGTAACATCACCTATGTGGTAATGTGTGTGCACAATGTTACTGTCAAAGGTGATGACTATGTATCTAAAGTAAGGTAGCTGTAGGCCATGGCTCTGGCACCAGTCAGCCATCTCTATAAGACCCTTTCTGAGGATGCCTGTGCCAGCAGTGGAGTCGAATATGGTACACAGTTTGTAGCCATCTGCAAACATGGTCATCCATATTTCCCCTGTGTTAGCCAGTATGTATCAGAAATATATATAGAACAAGAGAGGTCCCAGGACTGAGCCCTGTGGGATGCCACATGTAACTGGTGTATAGTCAGACATGACACCTGCAATATTGACTATGTGTGTGCTATCCATGATTCCGTTAGCAATCCAGAATGTGACATATGTGTAGATATTGAATCTGGTGATCTAATGTGTAAAAGCCAAGTGGGGTATTGTGTAGAAGTGGTGTGCGAGCTCCAGGTAGGCTGTGTGGACAAGCCTGTGTACTTGTATGGATCTGTTACATGTTTAAAGACATCAAACATCTGCAAGAGGCAGGATATGCCCACAACAACACCAAATTGTGTAGGATCCAGTGGTTGTAGGTTCACAATGTGTATGTGTATGTGTTCCATGATGATACACTCCATAACATAGCAGACCAGGATAGTTAGGTATATATTGTGGTAATGTCCAGGGCCTCTTGTGGCACCAGCACTGTGTAGCGGGTACAGCATAGCTGTATGCCATTCCATGGGCACACATCCTGTAGTAACTGTGATATTGAACAGTGACATAATGCGAGTGAGAAGTTTGTCATGAATCTCATGTATGCCACAGTCTGGGACACCATCTGGTCCCACTGATGCTGTGTTGTCTGCTATGGAGAGGGCAGCACACACATGTCCATCTGTGATGTCAGGGAGGCTACACCCTGTTGTGATGGACATGTGCACTGCAGGGGGGGGGAACATTCTCACTGAACCTGTTGTCCAGGATGTTCACAATGTCAGTGTGTTCACTGTATCATTTGTAATTATGCAGTAACTCACAGCATATCTGTGAGTTCCCACACAGGTCCCTGACATAACTAAATAAGGCCTTTTGATTGTCCACAGTGTCTGTTGCAAGTGTCCGGTAGAAGTGGGCCTTAGATGAATCAATAACTGATCGTAGCTATACCACAGTACTGATCAGAGATGCCTTCCAGATTGTGATTGTGCTCCAAAATGTAGTGGCCTCCCCCTGTCCATGTACAGCTCAGTAATGGCCATGGCCCAGTAGACAGGTCCCCTGCCTTTGGAGGAGTGAGTCCAGTAGTTATCAGGTATAGCATGATCCATGAATTCCAATAGTTGTCCATAAAATGTGCTTGTAAAGTATGTAGTTGTCTGAGCTGTAATGAGCACTGTCCCAGGGTCATTGAGGGATACCACCTCAGTTTGTACAAGTGTGATGTTTGCTCATGAGAAGTATGTCACTGAGATCACATAGGATGTGTGTGTATGGGATATGTATGTCTAGTGAGATGAATGTATGTTCCAACCTCAACAATTACAGGTATACATGTGTTGTGGAACATAGAGTCCCCATGTGTGTGATGATCAGGTACCACATGTATAACCCCCTGTGGGTGTGTGGACCAGGTCTGCCCTAGCAGTTGAGTGTAACAATCTTAGCAACTGTTGTGCGAGGGTGTCACTGCTTGAGTAGTATACCCAGTCAATGTTTGTGTATTTGAAATCACACAATATAATGGTGTTTGGTGAGACCTTCACATTCCCCAGTGTTCCCAGGAATAACGCCTGTTGTGCCCATGTTTGGGAGTGTAGTCTGTAACAGTCTGCAAACCGAAATGCAGTTATGAACACTCTCAGTTGCACATGTACATTCCCCAATGCTTTGTGTACTGCAACCAACCTGGAGGTGTGTGCATGAATGATGTATATGGAATCACCCCCATTGTTGTTGTCCAAAGTGAGCCCTGTGTCTGAAAAACATGGTATGACGTAAAACATGTTAGTGCTGCTGTGCTTTTGTGAGCCTGAACCAAGTGTTTGTTACTGCACATATAACGACAGATGCCATACTGATGTGAGTCCTGAGTGCATGCATTCTGAGGGTTAGACATCAGTTGTTGAGCACCATCACTCTCCATTTCCTGTACCCTGTAACGTCTATGGCTGTGGTTATGTCATCTGACCCTTGCTCCAAACAGCAATTATGTGTGTGTCAAGAGCCTAAGGCAGTCTGTGAAAGCCTAGGGGTGACAGCTGCATGGCGTCCATAGCGAATGTACATGGCATGTTGAGCATGTAATCCCAGGCTGACAGACACTGGATCCCCTGTGAATGACAACAATAAGTTAGGCAACTGTTAAAAATGATCAAGTCATCTTTATACTGTGACATAGTACTTGGTGAGGGTAAGATGCTACACAAGGTGAGGGTCATACTGTCTTGGCCTACATGATCAGAGAGCCCCTCTATGTCTCCTGACATGTAGTCCAGGGAGGAATGTCTGAGTGTCTACACACCAGAATGTTCAATGATGGAGCCATATTTGTACTTGCAGTGGCTGACAACAGTGCATGTGCCATGTGGCATATCCTGGCACCTGACACACAGTACAAAGTGATCTTCACCTTGTTCAGCCTGGTGAGTGGGATGTCATTGTGACTGACAATTACACTCACCTAATACAGTTGTATGAGGTGTGTTGTGTAGGCCTAAGGGCGGTGACTGTGTGGCACAATAACTTTGTGAACTATGTGATGATATGTGTGTATGGTTGTGTGTTAGCAGTAGTTTGTGTGTCTGCTTTGGATGTCTCAGCTGCTTAGGCAGAGTACAATTAGATGCTCCAAGTATGTCATTGTGTGTCAATGTATACGGTTTGCTGTTGTCATAGGTGCATGTGTGACTGTATTTGTGGTGTGTGTGGTTACCTTCACCACCTGATAGACTGTGCCAGTCATGGCCTGGGAGAGCTCAGCCTCCTGTCCGTCTATACAGTTGCACCTCCCAGAGATATCTGACTTTGTTGGTAGGAGGACAGTGTTACCTGTGTACATAAGGCAGTTGTAACAATGCATCAGACTTCCATTATGCACTAGCTGGACTGGAGAGTACACACAAAACCAACCTGTGGGCATGCCAGGATATGATGATGACATACACTGTCGACTGATCACAAAGGATCAGTAGTGTGTCAAGTGTGTAAAAGAGTATAACAGGGTTTTAGTGTTCAGGTTTGTTGTTGCTCTGGAAAGATATTCTGCAAAGGAGTACAGACAGAAACACTACACCTCCTTTAGCTAGGTGAGAAATATCGATGTACAGTCATATATGTCCTGAGTCAGGGTCAGCTGTACCTGACTGACAATGTCAACATCCTGTCAGACAGGCCCATACATACATACCCACCTCCCAGTGACAAAAGGCCCTAACATCATACCAGGAGATATCACATGTAGAATGTGTAAACTGGTCCCCACAATGCCAAATGAATCCCATCACATGGATAACAATGTACCCCATATGTGTCATAAGTGAACGACAGGACAAACAGACACTGCACCCGAACAGTCTGTTGAGCCTCACGCTCTCTACAGGATCTTACACCGTTGAATGTGTTCCAGCAACATGTGGCACACCCCACAAGTGTTGGTGCACAACACACCATGGGAACTATATTCCTATAGGCCTATGAAGTCCGAAATGCTAGTCCATGGAGTCCATCATGATTGCAGTCAGGAACAGAGATATTGTAAACTGATAAACACACAACACAAATGTCTGTGTTATGTTAATGAGCACATCATGTTCCCCAAACCTGCTGGATATCTTGCAAGGCAGACACCCAGGACAAACATCACTGACAGGAGCAACACAGGTCCCACATAGACCCTGAATAGCCCTTTACCAACATCACAGACACATGTGGTATCCACAAAACCTACAATCCTGCATGAATATGTATTGTCATATGAAGGAATGGTAATATGTCCACAGATAGATCACACCAGGTATGAAGTATGTATTCCTGTTCCAGATGTTCACACCTGATGACCCACAAGGTTCATTGGTGGGATTGCTTAACACTACGTGCACACACATAACCATGTCCAGTCTGATGTCAGCAACCAACAAACATAGCATGTGAACTGCAACCACACACTAAAGCCTGTAGCGTGTCGTGTTAATGCGTGTCTCACTAGTATCATAACCTAGTTAGATAGGGGTTTGAATCCTGCAATTGCTGAGTGTGTGTGAGATTGGTTGCGAGAAGAGTGGCCTTTTTGGAGACTGTGGAAATACAGTAGTAGTGGTGAATTCCCCTTTGCCAAGTGTGATGATGTCAGCATCCTACAAATAGAGCTTTTGAAATGAATGCAACAAGTCAAGCAAATAGCGTGTATCTCACTAGTGGCATAACCTAGTTAGATAGCGGTTTGAATTCTGCAATTGCTGAGTGTGTGTGTGAGATTTGCTGTGAGAAGAGTGGCCTTTTTGGAGACTGTGGAAATACAGTATAGTGGTGAATCCCCTTTGCCAAGTGTGATGATGTGTATCACACTTGTGTCACATCCTAGTTAGGTAGGGGTTTGAATCCTGCAATTGCTGATTGTGTGAAATTGGCTGTGAAAAGAGTGGCCTTTTTTGGAGACTGTGGAAATGCAGTAGTAGTGGTGAATCCCCCTTTGCCAAGTGTGATGATGTCAGCATCCTACAAATAGAGCTTTAGAAATGAATGCACCTAGTAAAACAAATAGTGTGTCGTGTTAATGTGTATCTCCCTAGTGTCATAACTTAGTTAAGTAGGGGTTTGAATCCTACAATTGTTGATTGTGTGTATGTGTGGGTGAGACTGGCTGTAAGAAGAGTGGCCTTTTTGGAGACTGTGGAAATACAGTAGTAGTGGTGAATCCCCCTTTGCCAAGTGTGATGATGTCAGCATCCTACAAACAGAGCTTTAGAAATACATGCACCCAGTAAAGCAAATAGCGTGTCGTGTTAAGGTGTATCTCACTACTGTCATAAAATAGTCTAGTAGGGGTTTGAATCCTGCAAGCACTGAATGTGCATGCGTGTGTGCCCCAGGTGATCAATGCAGTGTGGGTTTTACTTTTACAACGGTATGACAAATGTTTCACACAGTATGTGCATTGCACACATTGGGTATCTGCGTGTCAAATAGATTTGTGTACATGTGACCACAATCAGTACATAGGTGTGAAGCCTGCATACTACATGAATACATGTGTAACCTTTGACAGATTGTGCCGCTGCTTCTCAGATCATAGGCCACATATGTATGTCTGCATCAAGACCGGCCAATGTAGTGACCCGTGGCCAAGGACATCCCTGCCACACACATCCATGACATGTACTGTAGAGAACTGTGAGTGAGGGTAATTGCTGGGGTATATGTCAGACATGTTCATACACAACAACGACTGGCAATAATGGACAGTCATGATACGTGTGCACCAGCACTGTGAATATACATACAGGCCCCTAATATGTTATGTGAAACACCGAGGGACCCCACAATACCTATGGATATGTGAATACCAAGGGACAGATTACATAACATGTGTCTGTCTGTACACATTGGTACCCAACATATGTGTTCAGGGCTACCACCTATGTGGTACTGTCAGGGTAGTCTGTATAGTAAATGTGGATGACCATGCCATAGACGGCGTACTGCTATACAGCATGTATAGGACAACAGGTATCTGTCTGTATGATACCCTTGTGTAAGATATGCATCCCATCTGGGGAATGCAGTGTAGGCCACTGCATGCATTACCACATGTGGATGGACATATCCCTAGTATGTTTGCATGTACCGAAGATGGCTTTATGCCACACAGGTGTGGTCCCAGGAATGTGTGGTGGTCAATGCCAGTGGTTACTGTCATAGCATAGTACTGGAAGGATACAACTGTTACTAAGTTCCCCACAACTGTGGGTCATTTGTCAGGGCATCATCTAATGATTGGTTGTAGTCATGCTGTTGAGGTGGTGTATACTGCAGACTGCAGATCATTGACAGATATCAACGGTATCACCCACAGCATAGTACATTACACATCAGTTGCTGTCCTCACAGCTAGGTTAGGCCCTACCATGTCAGATACAACATCACACTATGCTATCACGCATTTACACACCTTGCAGACATTCAGCGTTACACTCATTCAACCTCACATAGCAGCTATTGCATTATGTACATGTGTGAGTGTATAGTCTCATAGGTAGGTGTTATGCTATTGGCCCTATGGCCTACGGCAGCCTAGACATATGCTACCCTGGCCTTTGACACACATGCACTTTGATTTCACTTGCCCCTGCCAACCTGGACCACAGAGGTGTTTTCTGGGGTGTATTAACTATCTTCCACACAATCATCAGGGGTATTTATACCAACTGCTAAGGAGGAGCCTTGTTTGCTATTGCTATGTGGTCTGTTCCGGTGTATGGCATATGCCTATCCCTCTATCATGTGCTGTCTAGTGAGCTGACAAGGTTTAGGGCCCTAAAGCGTGTACCCCGAGGGGTTGTGATATGTTGCCATAGTGGTTGTCACCCAGCTATGGGTGTGACATAGCTCTGTATGTCCAGCAGAGGTCACCTCTGTGTGGCCAGTATGGAATACAGTGTAGTTGTGTTTTTGTGAGTCAGTCTGCATAGGGCATCTGTTTGCAGACATTATTAGCCTTTGTGAGGTCTGTCTGTGGCCTGTTCACCTGGTGTGGTCATCATGTGAAGTACATACCACACAGGGCATTATGATGAGTAGAGAGGAACCCTACCCTATACTTCCATAGATGACACACCCGTTGTCATGACACATATCACACAGACTAATTACAGGTGTAGTGTGGCGCTGTCTTCATCACAGTGGAGGCTACTGTCCACATGTGTCCCATGTTCCCTTATCACACCTTCACTGGTAGGTAGATCTCTACCTATGTGTTAGTTAATGGGTACACTGTTTTGGGAGGGTTGAATGTCACTGCAGTATCAACACTTATCTACAGTCTATGCCTTGTTCACCACAGACCTGTTGTGGTACATATGACCCTGTGTCTCTGTGTCTCTCTCTCTCACTCTATATGTATATGTATATCTGTATATCTATATATATCTGGATATTTATATATCTATATATTTTGTATATGCCTATCTATACACATACATGTACACATCCATTGCTGTACACATGGATGTACATATAGGCACATGTACAGTCCACCTTTCATGGTGGGGATCTCACATATGTGACAGTTGTGGGATGCACAGGTATGTGATTACATTGCACAGTATTGTGCAGAATGCATGTGGGTGTCCTCAGCCCTTGCAGCATTAGCAGGCCTCACTGTCTGTAACACATCTGATCTGAGAACTTTGCCCCACAGCATTTAACCACCACATGACATATATCCACACTACCATAGGTGGCCTTAGGCATAGGCCTACTGGGCGGCCACCTAGGGTGCCACTCTAGCAGGGTTGCTTTTCCACTGTTTATGTGGACACAAGGATGGGGGCACCAGGAAGTGTGGTTAGGGGCACAGTGTGGTCCATTTGCCTAGGTCTCTTGTTGACCTAAGGCCACTCCACCACACTGCATGCTGTCTTCTAGGCCACACACTACAACCTACATGGATATATGCACATATCAACATTCACTGACAGATAGCTGTCCACCCTTCACTAACAGTTGCAGTATGTCCCTTACCCTATGCACATGTGCAGGTACAGATAGATACATACTGCTGCCACACATGGATGATTTGCAGTGTGTGGAGTGCTCTTCGGGTACATCTGCAACATGTCAACAAATACATTTCAGTTACATACCTTACCTTTGTATTTACCAGCTCTGTGTGTTATGGTTTTGTATCTTTTTTTTCATGTGCTGGTTTGCTTTGTGTATTTGTCCTCAATTCCACCTTCGGTGTTTTATTTTTTGGCTGGATTGCTTTGGATTTTTGCCCTCTACTTCAGATTTGGTCTCTGTTTCTGTCTCTCTCTCTCACTCAGTCTCTGTCTCATGACACCTGCAATGAAATAATTGCATGTGTGGATTGCAGTTACAGCCTGCTTTTCTAGATATCTGCACTTGTGCATGCAACAGCCTCTGCACCAATTGCTGCCCACCATTCAGTAATTGCATGCAGCCTGCTGTTTGGAGATTGCATTACTCACTGTGATTGCAGCCCACTGCTATAAAATGCTAGGTTAGGTAGGCATAGCCCTTTCAGATTTCAAAGGTGTGGCCCATTCTGTTTTGCTCTGGACACGGTTGTGTCAGTCTGAAGGTTGGTATTTGTCTCTTATCTGTTGCTAGGGTTGTAGCCGGTTATGGGCATGTTATACTCATACCTGCATGTTGCTGCCTCCAGTACACACATCTCAGTATGGACATGTATGCACCTTTCCGAATGCTAACACAGGATACATGGGAGTATGTACATTTTCCTCATTTACACAATTAACGGCCATACAAATGTGGTTATTGCACTGTATCCCTGTGGCCAGTGTTTATCCTGATCTGATACTGTGTGGTGTTTGTAAGGTGCTACTGTAACATTATTCCCTGCTAGGATGGCTGGCTCCCTTTTCACAGTCATGTCATACAATTCCACATCCACTGCTGGTAAAGAAGGGTTTGTGTTATACTATTCTTCATTTCCTTTTACATTCCCTCATTGTAATGCATGATATATTTATTTCAGAAGCAGGGTATTTGTATATCTGCTGTGTCATAGTGGTAATTCATGCAGTCTGTTGTGTCAATGGTCTGGGGTTCCAGACTGGCAGAGGGTTTTTATTTTGCTGCTCAGCAGAACAAGGGCCCTGCCATAGAGTGACTAAGGCACTTTTAAGCAGTTGTAAGCGGGTTTGCGCGGGTTTGCGTGATGCTTAGCTATGCTTAGCTAAGTGCACACATGCGCACACTCGCTTAATCCCACTTACTACTGCTTAAAAGTGCTTACTCCGGCTAAGCCCCGCGCTAATTTATTTTAAAGAAAAGAAAATGGGGAGATAGGAAAGTGGTGAAAAGGGGGCACAAAGAGGGAAAGACAGTAGGAAAACAAGCTTGGGATGTGCAGGAAGGGTGTAGGGAATGTCCATAGCTGCCCATTTCTCAAACAGCAACAGCTGTGCATGTGCAATGCATTTTGGCATGAATTTGACTCCTTCCACCCCTGGGAGAGGGGTGGCAACAACAAAGTATGTTATAGTGCCAATTAGAATTATCAGTTTACATGTCCAGCAGACATGTGTGCATAATGGGCAGCTATGTATGGGGCATAATGTTTTTGTGGGTACAGATTGCCCTTTTTTTTTTTTCAGGTGAGAGTGGGAAGTGAGGTAGGGGGTGTAGGTATTTGTGGGGTGGTAGGTTGGGGAGGTAAACAGACAAGACAAACAAGACACATACAGGGGTGGTGTTTGACACATGGGGTGGGTGAACACAATTGATGGGGACGGATGTTTGGAAATCGCAAACCCGTGAGCCCAGAGTTGGTAACAGTGGGACTGAGATCCCCACCCATGGGCAGTCTCCACTGAACCTTCAAAGACCCGAGGGTCGCTGTGCTGGGGGCTGCGTAGGAGGGGCAGGCTCACCCATGAGTCACGCCACTCTCGCCTCGAGCTGGCATAGGGGATCAGCGACTAAACACTAGATCTCCCTACGCACGACAACCCGGATCCTTTGGAGGGTGACAGGTGGCCCTTCTCCACCCACACTTGCAGGGGGGGCGAGCCCCATCCCCTGGAGCACTTCCACCCGAAGGTGGCACAGGACCAACGGAGGAGGGTGGCCCAGCCTGGGCACCGGACATGCTGTTGTCAGGTGCAATCGCCAGCTGAGGATGGACAGGTGGGTCCGCTGGGACTGGCCTTCCCATACATTCTGTGATTAGGTATGTTTACTTACAACATAGACAACAGCATTCCAGATTAGTTGTAACAGCATGCAGTAATATTCCCATTAACCCAATGCACCAGGGTTACAACAGTTGAGCAGCAAGCATAATACATGCATATATTGAACAAGAGTGGACATTACAATGGCATGCATTGATGATTGGTGGCAACAGGCCACCAAGGTTGTGGTGTTTGAACAGGGCACATGCATTAAAGTAAGAAATAAGTTCATTGAACAATAGGACATATGTCCCAACAAATGTTATGAGAATACACATACCCATTGAAGTGTGGAATTGCAATGTTCATGCACATGGAGTAGGGGGTAAAAAAACATACATTAACATATTATTAGTACCTTTACTGTACACTGCATTCCTATTGTCTGCAGGTGTATATCCCCTACATGTATTATTACAGTAGACAACATGCATTTGATTGTGTATTGGGTTTGGCTAGTTCATTATATACCTGGAATATATCTGTATATGTGACTGTCCAGGCTGCAGATGTTACTGCTACATACTTGTACTGTATTTGTATATTGATGAATCTACACACCTGGATGTATTCCCATGACATTTACACTTGACTTTCTACAGCACCCTGCATTTCATGTAGCACACTCACATTTCTGGTGAACACCTTGACAAGCTACTTGTGTGCCAGTTTACCGATGCATGACAGCCATTTAACAACTGTTGAGGACTATTGTATGCTTCACAGATACTGGCACTTCCTTCATACACTTTATATGTGACTGCAGGACTGTGGTTTGACAGCCCTTATTACAAAAGTTCAATGTATTGACTGCAGTGTACAACAACTTTTCTTAGTAACTGGCACAGACACACTCCAAGTATTAGACCTTTATTATTCACATTTAACACTCTTTTCTACAGGCTCTACCCTTAATTTTGTATTACAGTGCATACAGAGGACATATTCAGGACATTTTATACCTTTATTGATAGGTTCCAACACTCTTTTCCAGGCTCACTCACTTATTTTATGTGACAGTACATACAGAGATAATATTCCAGACCTGTTTTACCTTTTTTAGTGGGTTACTACACTCTATTCCTGTCTCTCTAACTTTTGTTTTATTACAGTATATGCAGAGTACTTATTCAGGGAATTAATGTTATATACTTCACAGCTACTGGCACTTCCTTCATCCACTTTATATGGTACTGCAGAACTGTGGGTTGACAGCACTTTGAATGACAGTACTATTTTTTGGATGCAAGGGTACAACATTTCTAGGTAACTGACACAGACACACTCCAAGTATTATACCTTTATTAATTACATTGAACACTCTTTTCCACAGGCTGTCTTCTTTATTTGATATTACAGTGCATGCAGGAGAACTATTCAGGACGTATTATACCTTTGTTGATAGGTTACCATGCACTTTTTCAGGATTGCTCACTTATATTATCTGACAGTACATGCAGAGATAGTATTCCACACTTCTTTTACCTTTATTAATGGGTTACTACACTCTATTCTAACACTTTTGTCATGCTCTTACACATATTTTATATAACAATACATGCTGAATATCTACTAACCTGCCTGGTGGCGCAGCCTTAGCAGCCTATCTGCATAGGCTTGCTGATTCATAGCACGAACACCTGCAGCTGTGGAGTAAATGAAGGGATATTGAAACATATCTATCCATTATTTAGACTATATTAGCTTGCCTTACATACTGCATTCCATGGCTACCTACTTAGTAGTGGGGCATCATGCATCTGACGGGCCTCCTGGATCCACTGGTTCAGAAGGTCCTGCTTGTGTCTCTTCAGATCTGCATGGTGATGACGGACCTGCTCACCAGTCCTTGGGATGCCAGTGACACTGGTGAGTTCATGAGCCAACCGGTTCCAAGCCTCTGCCTTATACACCGTTCCTTGGAACTGGCCCTGCAGGAGTTGGGTCTCATGCCGATGGACTAGGAGCCAAACCATGTATCTTGACTCCTCGATGTCCCAACGTTGCTCTCTAAAGCGTGTTCCCTCTCCAACACCAGACATTCTAACTGCAGATGACAGCTACTATCAGTAATGGCGAGTATTCCTGCCTATGCGGCTTAAATATGCCGCATTTCCCACACTTTTCTGTGATTGGCCATTTTTGAATATTCTCAGCTGACTGTAGCCCTGCTTAGCAATGGTTAATCCACATTTTATTACTATATATATGTTAACAGGGGATGCTTATCCTAACTTGCTGTGGCTTAGTGGTTCAGTTCTTTGCTTATGGTGCACAGTGTCCTGGGTTCAAACCTTCACATGGCTTTTTATTTTAATACTGTCCAGACAGGTTGGGGGCGTGATTGTGTTTAAGCAACTTTGCTCTACGTTGC
This sequence comes from Protopterus annectens, assembly GCF_019279795.1. Classification (NCBI taxonomy): domain Eukaryota; kingdom Metazoa; phylum Chordata; order Ceratodontiformes; family Protopteridae; genus Protopterus; species Protopterus annectens. Next base: position 1,465,674,709 of record NC_056744.1, on the reverse strand, counting down.
TCCACGTTGCCCGACGGTAAGCGGGTTGGCGTGGCGAGCACCTCCACACAAACCGATTCCGCTGGGTATAGTGCTATTTAGCTATGGGCAACTACATTGCGCTGGGTAAAGCGCGAGTTAGCTAGGGGCAACTACATTGCGCAGGGTAAAGCATGAGTTAGCTAGGGGCAACTACATTCCACTGGGTAAAGCGTGAGTTAGCTAGGGGCAACTACATTGCGCTGGGTGAAGCGCTGCTTAACTGCGGGCGATTTTATATTGGGATCCTTTAAAATATTTATTTTATTCACTGATACATTGGCCATTTCACTGCTTTTTAGTTATGTTTAAACATATATGTTGGGTATTATCACATATACTGATTTAAAAAATAAATACGAAAGGGACTGGTGGGACCCGAACCATGAATGCCTCTTCTTTGTGCAAACGCTCTACCATTACGCTATTGCTATTTTGCATGATTTGCATAAACATTCTTTCTTATGCTCTCCCATGTGGGAATTGCTGAATGTAGCTAAGCAATGGGCACACACATGCACACACGTGCAAATACGGCAGCTATTTTGGGTATTTAAAAAAAAAATTATGGTTATGTGTTTTAGATGTGTGATGGGGGTTTACATTATCAGGCAGTGAGGTGTTGGGTGCAGGGACATTTGAGCAGAATCGCTCTTGTTTATTTGCTTTATTTTTAAACACTTGCAGGGGCATGGACATTTGGACTGCTCGGCAGTCGGACACACCCCCTGCTTTCTTACACGGTCCGTGTAGTACTTACGGTTGAGTCAGCGTGCCCTCATGCATATTCATAACACGCTGACGTCATACCATTCAACTGCAGCCTCCGAGTAAGACTTATTAAGTCTTACACGGAGGATTCGTGAATCCGGGAGTAAGTTTAGTCTAGTGTTTTTTCTGTATTGATGTCAGAACTATTCTACTGTATTATTTTAAGCATTTTCCTGTGATCTCTGAACTCTTGACTAGCACTGTGTAGTGAGAAGTATTTTCTTGTGTTTTTATTATTTATTATTAGATATTTTTTAAACCTTTCAACTGTGGCTGTTTTGTGTAGAGATAATTTAAGCTCTAGAATACATTGCACGTATATAGTGATACTGTCCAAGCCACTCCAATAGCTTTAGCCCTGGGTGACACTTACTATTTGGATAATAATATTGCACAGTAATAACTGGACAGCCTTTGGTAAGGGCCTTTTCAGTAGCTAATATTAGTGGTTGGTGGCAGCTGGTACTACCTTATAGACTGGAAGGAAGGGGCATAGCTGGAGAACCTGTGTCAGCCTTCCCCAGGAGTGTCTGTGTGGTTGTATATAACTCTTATCTCAAAGTGTGTGTGTGTGTGTGTGTGTGTGTGTGTGTGTGTGTGTGTGTGTGTGTGTGTGTGTGTGTGTGTGTGTGTGTGTGTGTGTGTGTGTGTGTGTGTGTGCGTGTGTGTGTGTGAGATACTTGGGCAGGGACACAAAGCACTGGTTGGACAGAGAGGGTGTTGGATGTTTTAGCTTGAACACTAGGCTGAGATCTGGACCCTATAGCTGTGCCAGTGGGGAGTCTTATTGGAGATCTGGAGAGAAAGAGAGAAACCTGCCCCAGACTGACTGTGATCTCTGTGTGCTCTTAAGGGAAATTGTACTTTACTGTGTGTGTATTTATTATCTTTCCCAATGTGGACGCCCCTCACTGGTGTTAGTGGTGAGGAATGAGGCTCCTTGATTGCTGGGCCAGTGCATGGGCATCACACTGTACAACAGTGGCAGCACTGAAGTTTGCATGTATCTTGCATATCAGTATTTTAGCTATCAGTTTCATCTAAAAACCCTGCTTTCTTTCCAACCTTTTAATGCAGTGGCATGTTAACATTGATTAAATTACAGTCAAATGTACTTCTTCTCTATGGAGGGATGCACGTCTGCAGTTAGTCAGTTGCGCTTAACAACCCAGCAGTTTGCAGTATATCCTGACTTCGCTTCCCCTCTCTTTTTTGCCACTAGGAATTTCTTCAGTCTTGGACTCCAGTTTCATTCCAAGGCAAGGAACTGAGCAATACTGAACAAGAGAGGAATGCAGTGAAAATAAGCTAAGGGCATACCGCTCAGCTGTTCCTAATGTCACCGCATATTTTTCCCTGTTCCTTGTAATTTTTTTTTTTTATAAATCATTAAGGATTACAGTCACAGTCAATCAATAATGCCAGACATTAGTTTCATAGGTCTTTTTTAACATCTTTATTAAATCACAATTGAAACTGATGGCCCTCTCACCAGGCTGAGTAAGGAGTAAGTCATGGTCAGTTGCTTATCAGGGGCTGGGATCCTCCACATTACACACACACTCAGGTCATTGGACCACAAGTACTAGTCTGACTCTGTCATAGTCCATGTGGTGTACTTGAGACTTACCTCCCCAGAATATATGAAGAGAGGCATCATACAGCTCTTGGCATATGTGTCCCAGGCTGGTATAAGCCTAGCATTGAGAAGCATTTTACCTTCTCCAAGGGTGAAACCACAATATGAACAAAAGATGACTGATTTTAATAATTGGCTTAGTTTCTGGTGTCATTCTAATGGGGTACAATATTTGTCAGCATGGAAGGACATGATCAACACACCACTCTGCTTTGCCAGGGATGGTCTGCTAAAACAGTGTCTTCCCCCATACTGCCTTTTTTAAGCAATGCCAAACTGAAAGTACTTCCAATATAGCAAACTAAAACCAAGAAAATCTAAAGGTATTACTGCTCAAAGCTAGGAGTCTAAACCAAAAAATTCCACTGCCTTGAAGCTGTCTTCACTCTGGAGAATGCTGGCATCTGTGCGGTCACTGAGACATGGTTTAAAGCCACGGACAGCACACCAACAGTGCAAGGTTACAATGCATTCCACACATTTAGACCAGCTGCAACACAGTCAGGGAGTAAAGGTGGAGATGTCTCGATTTACATCAAAAATAAATATACCTCAAGACTGGTCAAACAGGACAATGCACTTGAGCTTCTCCATGTTCAGATCACCACAAGCAAAATCCAGTACCACTTTCTTGCAAGATATAGATCCCCCTCTATGACCCAGGAAACCCATACCATGTATTTAAACTTACTGAAAACACTCACCATCCAACCCAATACTATACTCATGGGTGACTTTAACTACCCCACTATTAACTGGGGATCCTATACAACACCAAATGTACAGACACAGAAATTCCTGGATTTTGTAAACACAAACTCCCTGAACCAGATTGTTAATATACCTACCAGGGATGCAACCATACTGGATCTGGTCATCACTAATATGGGATAGTGCTGCACCCCCCTAGTGTAATGTCCTGTCTGGTAAAGTTAGACTACACAATGGCCTCCTTTGAAGTAAAAATAAAACCTGGAACCCCAGTTAACCCTGGAATATTTAGGAACTACTCTAAGGCTAACTTCCTGCTATTGAGTGAGAGAACACTGCTGCCTATGAAGAACTGTTAATGGGGATCCTATACAAGCATGTTAATAGCTGCATAGAGGCAGCTGTACCCACCAGAAAGAAGTACAGAGCTAACTCAAAAAACAAGCCACCTTGGTGGAATCACAAAATCAATAGGCTGTATAAAAGAAGGAAGAAAATCATGACAAAATTAGGAGGTGCAGCACCCAGCAGGATAAAAGCACTGTCATCAAACTAAACAAACAATTCAGAGGACAAAGAAAATCACAAGGCATTTTTAGCTATATCCACAACCTCAAAGACAATATACAATTGTGTGCAGAGCTCATTGTAATGGAGCCACCTAGACTGAGTCAGAATGTATAGCAAACCTACTGGCCGACAAATTCAGTTCCAACTTTACCCCTGCCTTCCCCTCAAATTTCCCTCAGGAAATACCATCAAATATAACTCTCACTAGTTTCATATACAAAGCCATGGAAAGAATTATCATGGAAATTATCGATAATGACATGGTAAACCTTATGACACTTGTCCCAACCCAGTCTGGTTTTGTCAAGGGCAGGTCATGCATACTCAACCTGGTGGACTTTGACAAGGTCAACAAAGCAACGTATGAGGGCAAAATGGTTCACACTGCCTACCTTGACCTGGCCAAGGCATTTGACACAATACCCCACTCAGATATTGTTGACAAACTCAAGAGGTTATGTACAAACCCTTATGTCACCCGGCGGATAGCCAAATGGCTCACAGACAGGACCCAGGAAGTTAGTTGGAGAGGCCACCTCTACAAAGAGACCAGTCACAAGGGGAGTCCCTCAGGGATCTGTCCTGAGACCAGTCCTTTTTGACATTTACTTCTCTGAAGTCAAGGCCAATGTCAGTGGCCTCTGGCTGACTAAACTTGCAGATGACTGAGATGATGAGATGGGTCCCCTCCTGTTTGGTATCTACTTCTCTGAAGTACAGGCTAACACAGAAGGTCTTTGGCTAATGAAGTTTACAGATTACTGAAAACTTGGAGCCATAATCAAAACTCCTAACAATGTGGACATCCTACAAAATGGCCTCACAGATGCCTGGTGTCAAAGCCATGGCCTCAAGCTCAATGCCAAAAAGTGCATTGTCATCCCTTTTGGTAAAAACTCTGTACCCATGAACTACCACATAGGCAGTAGTGTACTTAACACCAAAATTGTGATAAGAGACCTTGGGACACAGGTGGACAGTAGTCTCTCCTTTGATAATCACATCACCACAGTAGTCAGGAAATCCTTCTACATGGCACACCTCATCACAAAGGGTTTCTCATCCAGGAAAAAAGAGGTCATTGTTCCCCCTCTACTCGTCACTCATTAGACCCATTATAGAGTACAATGCCCCTTTTTGTATGTACCTCACAAGACATCTACAACAACTGGAAAGGCTGCAGAAATACCTCACAAAGAGGATTACTGGCCTCAAACAGATGCCCTAGGCAGACCGTCTCAAAAAACTCCAGCTTTACTCCATCACATATCACCTACTTAGAGGCAATCTCTGCCTAACATACAACGCTATGTCAAACCCAGAGCTGTTGGACATGCTCCACTTAAATAAATCCCAATCCCTCTAAGCTACATGTTCTAGGGACCTAAACCTTGTCACCACAATAAACAAAACATGCTGGAGGGATAGATTCCTGTCCCAGAGACTTCTCATACTCTGGAACAAACTACCCATCTATATCAAACAAAGCTCCTCATTAACACTCTTCAAGAAAAATATTGATGATTGGATGGGAGATAGGAAATTCATCCAGGGGATCACTTCTGTGGCTCTGCTCGACAGGGGCACAGGAAAATAAGTTTCTTGCATGGCTAAAGCCAGGTACCATTTGTCTAGGCTTATATAGGCCCTAGGGCCAGTAGCCTAGTACCTACCTATGAACCTATGATTGCAAATTAGGAGCTGTCATTGAATCCCACACTGACAAATATGTTCTCCAGGAAGGGCTGACACAGACAAACAACTGGTGTCAAAGCCATGGACTAAAACTAATGCCAAGAAATACATAATAGTATCCTTCTGGAAGTCATCCTCCCCTGGTATCTATTATATTGACAACGCACTCCTAACAGCTGACCCAGTAGTCAGGGACTTGGGGACACACATAGACAGTATTTTAGCCTTTGACCATCATGTGTCTAGAGTAGTGAGGGAATATTTATATGTTGCGCAACTTATAAACAAAGGTATGGCATCTAGGTCCAAGGAAGTCATTGTTCCACTGTATTCAGCATTCATCAGACCTGTTATTGAGTACAATGCCCCTTTTGGTATATACCTAACCAGGCATATCCAACAATTGGAATGTCCACAGAGGTTCCTCACTAAAAGAATACAGGAGTAAGTAACATGTCCTATGCAGACTACCTCAAGGCCTTATCCCTGTATTATGTCTCCTACAGGCTGTTGAAGAGAGATGTATGCCTGGCATACAAGGCATTGTTAGACCCCACTCTGATGGACCTACATATCAACAAAACAAACAGCACCAGAATTATCTGTTCTTAAGACTTAAACCTTGCCTGTGATATAAATAGGTCCTGCTGGAGAGACAGGTGTCTCTGGAACAGGCTCCCCATCCATGTGAAGCACAGTTGTTCCATAACCCAATTCAAGTGTAGCTTGGACAAATGGATGGGGAACAGGAAATTCATCCCTGGTCTGGCACCTTTGTCTGTAATGGACACAGGCAGCCTGTAAATGGTTCATCTCTTAGAACCATGCTTGTAAATGCTTCATCTCCCTAGTATTTGCTTACACCTAACAGAACTTGACAGAGATTTGGGATGCACGGCTAGGCTTAAAAAGGCCCTTGCGGTCACTAGCTTAGTAAACACCTATGAAACCAACAACACACAGTGACAGTTCTCATTAGTACCATGCATGTTTTCTTTTAAACAAATATTTACTCTAATATTACATAAATTGCTCAGTTTATGTCATCTTGTAAACTTCACTCCTCCACCTCTTGAAAACTATTCTGCTTATATTGTTCCCATAAATTACATTTATGTGTATGTTATTTGCGCCTTCCTTTTTCTAAAGATCCCACCTACAGTTCTTTTATCTCCTTGCCTATATTTAGTACTTCATTCATAGCTGGTTTGGATTTTGATTACCATTTTTCAAGTTACTGCTATTTTGGCAGCCAGTGGCATTAAACTTAGTAATCAAACAAATCCTTTGAGAGAAGGAGCAACCAGAGCGACATAAAACATATAATGTACAATAAGTACGCCAAAAACGAGTAACTCCGAATAAAAAGCAAACAAACACTGTGTTTAATCAAGAGGTAAGCACTTTCACAAAACTTGCTTCATCAGACCTTCAATACACAGAATAACAGTCAGGTCTATAAATATCCATTCAAATTCAAACAATCCAATCAGAATCAACAAGTAATAGAAGCACACCATCACATATATCTATAGACCTACATAAAATAACAAAAAGAATTAAATATAACTGCAGCAAAAATGCATATAGACATTAACAATTCATAAAAATACATCAACTAATGCTATCTAAAAATAAATAAAAAATCTAAAACATAACTTAGTAATTTATTTACTTATGTAATTATTCATTTGTTTATTTATTTATTTATTATAGAGTAATCACACCGGATATACACATCCTGACCACAGTCCCTGGCCAGAAAACCACAGTGAAAAACATGTGTAAAGCAAAAGTTGCACTCCTCCAAACTGATGTGGAATCCATTAAAGGCCCTGAGCAGGTGCAAAATATGGGCCACACCTCAGAACCTGTTATACAGACATTCCATGAACACTGCCAGGAATGCTTGGATTATGCAATCCTAAATAAAACCAAGACACAATGCCATACACGCAGGCATCTGGCATGGTGGACCCCAGCCATTATCAAACCATGCAAGAGAATGAGGAAGCTACTACATGATAGGGCAAACATAAAAAGGGAAGTAATCACTGATCAGTAGTATGGCAATAAAATATGTCCACACATACAATCCACTAAGGCCAGCTACAACAAGTTGAATCTGTGAATCTTGAGGCAATGTTACACCTGCCCCAAGTACACAGACCTCCCCCCAAGAAATACAAATATATGTGAGAGATGCAACCATTTATCCAAACTGGAGGCTGAGCTCTCTCAACTCAGTACTGTCAAAACTAGTCAGGAGGAGAAGGTAACCACACACACCACAAACCCAGTCTCACATAGACCTATCACAACTGCAAACCAAAGACATAAACACAGAAAAACATTCCCGGAGGCCCTAATTACAAACACACCACATCAACAGAGGCCTCCAAAGCAGACACCCAAGCAACCACTACCTCCAAACATAGCACATGCAACACATAGTACACAAAGCTGGTGTGCCAAACAGTCACAGGCCAGAAGGAGAAACAACATGCCTGATACAGTTGTAATAGGTGACTCCATAGTCAGACACACTGCTGTCCCGCTCGCCAGACTGAACAAGGGAAAGGGTACAGTAAGCTGCCTGTAGGCTGCTACAATATGCCACATAACAGAAGTACACAGGTCACCCCAAAGCAAGTAGAAATATGATGCAGTCATTGTCCATGCTAGCATGAATGACCTGAGATGTACCTCCCTGGACTACATGAAAAGAGACATAGATGAGCTCTCCGATTATGTAGTCCAGGACGGTATGACACTGACTGTGTGCAGCATCCTACCCTCACCAAGAATGATGCCACAGTACAAACACAGAATGATCAGCTTTAACAAGTGGCACAATTACTGGTGTCATTCCAAGGGGATCCAATGTCTGTCTGCTTGGGATGTCATGCTTGACAAGCCACGCTGCTGTTCCAGGGATGTCTTGCACCTGTTACCCCTGGGCGTCTGGATATTGGATAAGGCTCTTGCCACCTCCATAGAGCCTTTCATAGGCAAGGCTGAAAAGACTAACCCACCACCCTAGAAAACATAAGTGGAAAGAAACATAAGGGTAATGCTAACCAATGCCAGACGTGTAAACCTCAATATGCATGCTCCCAAGGCCCTCCCCAGTATGGAGAACATTGATGTCTGTGCAGTGACAGAAACCTGCAGCAAGGCTCCTGACAGCACACCAGCACTACCAGGTTATACCTCATATCATGCGTTATGGCCCCAAAACCTGGACCAAAACATAAAAGGAGGGGGAGTATCCATATTCAGCACAGACACCCACACGTCCAGGTAACTGACAATCCATGAAGCATCGGAGACCACCCATGTGCAACTAACCATAGGCAAAACTGCTGTACAGTCTGTAGCATGCTACAGACCACACTCTCACACACAGGAACCCCACCCAGCTGTCCTGAAGACATTGGACAGTATGAATGTCTCACCAAATACCAAACAAGGTACTCACAAATTACCACATAGGTGGTAATCCATTATGTATGGAAGGAGTAATCAGGGACCTAGGAACACAAGTGGACAGTAACCTGTTATGTGACACTCACATTGCCAACGTGGCTAGGAAGACTGTCTATATTGGACACCGTATCATGAAAGGATTCACATCTATGTCAACAGAGGTCATTGTGCCCCTATACTGTTCTCTTATCAGACCCATAATCTAGTACAATGCCTCATTTGGGATGTACCTTACCCAACACCTGCAGCAGTTAGAAAGACCTGAAAGGTACCTCACCAAGAGGATAAAGGGTCTCAAATATATGTCATATGCTGCCTGGCTGTAGACACCCCAGCTGAATGCAGTCACATACTGCCTACACAGAGGTGTTGTATGCCTGTTGTACAAGGCCATGTCCAACACAGGAGTAATGGACATGCTCCACCCCAGAAACCCCAAATCCATCGGAGCTGTGAGAGTGAGAGATGTCAACCTCAACACATAATGAAATAGGATGTGCTGGAGGGACAGATACATAACCCAAAGGCTCCCTATACCCTGGAATAGAATCCCACTCCATGTTAGGCAGAGCCCCTCACTGACTCTCTTCAACAGGAATCTTGTCAAGTGGATGGATGATCGTAGATGTACACTGGGGGTTTTCACTGTGTCACGTCCAGACAGAGGCACAGTAAAGTAAATCATAAATGGCCATAATATTCACATAGCAAGGGGTGGTGAAAGCCACATACACTCTGGCTAGGCTTATAAATGCCCTAGGGCGGATAGCCTAGTATGAACCTATGAACCTATGAAGATACAAATTGTACAGGACACTAAGGATAATCACAAGGCTTTCTTAACTGATGGTAGGAACCTTGTTGGGAATTCACAGATATGCTCTGAATCACTCAAATATTACAAACAACATACCAACCACACACACATATTGCCAACATCCAACCTGACAGGTGCAGTGCAACCCCCCCCCCCCAAATGCAAAATATCTATCCCAGCAGAGTGCTGGCCCCCTGACATTGCAAATATTGAGGTAACAGCCAGCATCTACAAAGCAAAATACACAGCATCAATGGTATGAGATGGTGTCCTGGGCTGAATCCAACATGGACTACAAAAAGAATGGAATGCCAAATAACACTACTGCTCAATGTCAGCCTTACCACAGAATATGCACCTAAAGAGCAGTGTACAACAACAGTAGTTCTCAACAAAGGTGTTGCCTGAATGGATACTGCAAACTACCACACCAGAATCCTGACAAGCTTGGTCTGCAAAGCTATGGAAAGGACCAGCATGTACCGCAGACATAAACATATTGGGGACCTACTGACACTGGACCCTACCCAGTGTGGCTTTCTTAAGTGCAGATCCTGCCCCTTAAACATGTTTGACTCATTTGAAACCGTCATTAAGGTCATTGATGAGGGCAACGTGGTCCACACAGCGTACCTGGACCTTGCAAAGGCTTCCATACAATACCCCACATGTTCATTATAGATAAGCTCACCAGCTTAAATATAAACCACTATGTCAGTAGAGGGGTTGCAAACCAGACCAAGGACAGAACTGACATGGTCAGAAATGCTGCAGCCATGTCAGACTACAAACCAGATATAACTGGCATCCCACAAGGCTTGATCCTGGGACCTTCCTTGTTTGGTATATATGTCCCATAGGTACAGGCCAACATGGAAGGACTGTGTCTGAACAAATTTGCAGAGGACTACAAACTGGCCAGCATATCTGACCCTCCAGCTGACACAAGCATCCCACAAAAGGGACACATAGAAACAGACAACTGGTGCCATAGCCATGTTGGCAAGCTAATTGCAGAAAAGTGCATAGTCAACCCCTGTGGATATACAGTAAGTGCCCACCAATTACCACATAGGCGTTAACCCATTAAGTACTTAACATGTAATAAGAGACCTGGGGACACAAGTTGATAGATATCCTGCATTGGACAAGCATGTGGCTGTAGTGGTTACTGAAATATACCATATACCCACCTAATCATGAAGGTTGTCAGATCTAGATCAGGGGAGGTCATTGTGGCTCTGCAGTCATCCTTCATCAGCGTTACAATTGACTACAATAGCCCCTGTGGGATGTACCTCAGCAGACACCTCCATCAACTGGAAAATCCCCAAAAGTACCTCACCAGGAGTATAAAAGAGCTTGAACAGATGTCATGTGTTGCCTGATTAAACAAACTGCAGCTCCACACACTGCCATACTGCCCACCCAGAGGCAAGCTGTGCCTGATGTATAAAGCCATGTCCAAGCTGGAATCAATGAACATGCTGCACCTTGTACAATCTGAATGGCAGTGAGCTATGCACATGAGAGACCTGAACCCCAGCACTGACATACATAGGACAAGCTGTGCTGCATGATCCATAACACAGAAGCCACCCCCACCCATGAGTAAACTCCCAGTACACGTTAGCCAGAGAGTCACTCTTCGACTCTCCTCAAGAGGAATCTTGATGAGTGGATGGGAGATTTTAGGTTTACCCTGGGTATCACTGTTATGTCACGGGTAGACGGAGGCACAGTATACTAACCATGACATATGCCATGGCAAACTCCAGTTACAATGTGTGTCGAAGGACAAACACACTCTCCGACTAGCATTAGAAATGGCCTAGGGCACATCGCTAGTGTTTGCCAATGTACACCTATGTTGTGGAATACACTACCAATGTTGGACAAGCCTGGTTTAAGTAGTTCATATCTGAACATAATGCAACATGGTCAGATGTGCACAACTGGCCCCTAACCAGTCTGTTGCGCTCACTATGAAAATGTAAAGCAGTGATAGGACTAAATCTCAGGATACTGTCCACCGCAGTGAAAGTACTGAACCAGTACACTATATGGTACTACAGTGTTAGGTCAGTATGAAAGGATGTTGACAACTGTATGCAAAGTATTCCATGCAAACCCTGTAGGCACAGTATAATCTCTGCTGTGTTCAGACACAAAGCAGTTGGACAGTAAGTACACAACATGACACACAACACACAACCATAAACGTGAGATATTGTTGAAGTTCACACTCATCCACAAATGTGGTGGGCTGCAGAGTTCAACATATGGAAAGCTCACACTGGGCATGCTCGCACACTTTGATAAATGAGACATATGTCAGACAACATGCCATGAAAAGCCTGAACTGGGCATGCTCACACACTTAGGCCAAATCTCAGTTTAGCAGTTGGCCACACATATCTGGTATTTGTATGTGTTATTCCAGGAACCAACCACATTACAGCAATCTGCCCAGTGCACACAGTTAAATGACTACAGAGACATAAGTGATATAGTGGATCCCTCTCATATTCAAACATCTTCCACAGATACACAAGTTGTTCATAGAAACAGGGAATGCTATGGCAATAAAGACCTGCAAACAGTCTATCAGCAACAAATATTGTGCATCTGACAATTAAACATATGGGTGTAGAGGTCAACACTAGGCTGTTTGCCCTAGGGAATGATAGCTTAGCCAGAGTGTGCTTGGTGTCTGCCTCCCCAGTACAGTAGGCTACTGTGCCACTGTAAAGTAGGTCACATAAGGCACTGTGTGAGGCTAGTGTGCTGCGCCTCCGTCAAGCAGGGACACAGTGGAGATCCCAGGGGTTGAATTTGCTAAGCCACATCCATGTTGTTGGTGTGTGCTGGAAGAGGGTTGGTGAGGACCTCTAACAGTAAGTGGGCATCAATAACAGACTGAGGGGAGCCTTATCTGCAGTGTCTGGACAATTTCACTGTCAACACTTTGTCGTGATGATTATGAGGGATTGAAGTGTCGTGCCAGTACTGTTCAGAGATGTCTTCCCTCTGTGGGCTACTGCTTTGCAATGTATTAGCTCACTCTGTCTGTTGGACAGCTCATATATGGCTGGTGTACACCTGACAGGTGTCCTGTTGTGGAGGAGTCATGGGTATATTTGGGATAGCATGATCAATGCAAACGTTCCACATGCTCATAGAATGCAATTGTCAAGGATTATACAGAGTGGCCTGTATACTCCCCCAGCATGGGTCCTTTGAAGTCTTCCACCCCAGTCTTCACAAGTGTAAAGTCTGCTTTTGATAAATACACTTTGTTTGCAGTGACAACCTTGCCTGGGGGTGGGGATGGGATATGGATGTCCAGGGAAAGGTAGGTATGGTCAGATATCAACAATGGTGGTCTACCTCTGGTGTGGAACAGTGAGTGTCCATGTTGCAGATGGTCAGGTGCAATATGTATTCCCCCTTGTGGCTGTGGTGAGTGGTTCTGCCATAGCACATGGACTCACAAATTGTAGTGGCTGTAGGGTAATGTTGTAGAGGCCTGAGTAGTTCCCACACACAATATACCTGTACCTGACGTTAACAACTAGAATGGTGTATGTGAACACCTTCATATCTTGGCACTGTTCCCAGGGAAGCAAAGTGTGTGTCCTGGATGTGGGAGGGGTGGTCCAAACTGGTTGTGTTGTGTGTTACAGGTCCTGTGGTCACGAAGCATGGTATAGAACATAACCTGCCAGTGCTGATGTGCATATCTGACCCTGAAGTAGGTGGCTGCAAATGCATATCTATGCTATCCCCCACCTGACAGGTAGTACTAGATGTACATACCTCTGTAGAAATAATGATGTCAGCACCCTATAAATACTGCAGGTGCAGAACAGATGCCCAGTAATTCGGATAGTGCACTCTGCTAATGCGTCTCCCTCAAGTGTCATAATATAGTTAGGTAGGGGTTTGAATCCTGCAAATGCTCAGTGTGAGCGGGGTTGGTGTGTGTGCAATTCTGAGTGAGAGAAATGTCCCTTTTGCCAACTAGGAGAACACACTACAGGATGCACATTCCCCTTTCTAAACACTGATGATGTCAGCACCCTATAAGTACAGCAGGAGAAGGAAATCCTCCCAGTAATGTGAATAGCGCACTCTGCTAATGTGTCCATCTCGAGTGTCATAACATAGTTAAGTAGGGGTTTGAATCCTGCAAATGGCAAGTGTGTGTGTTTGGGTGAGGGGGGTTAGTGTGTGTGCAATTCTGTGTGAGGGAAATGTCCCATTTGGCAACTGGGAAAACAAACTACAGGATGCACATTCCCCTTTCTAAACACTGATGATGTCAGCACCCTATAAGTACAGCAGGAGAAGAACAACCTCCCAGTAATGTGAATAGCGCCCTCTGCTAATGCATCTGTCTTGAGTGTCATAGCATTGTTAGGTAGGGGCTTGAATCCTGCAAGTGTGTGTGTTTGGGTGAGGGGGATTAGTGTGTGTGCAATTCTGTGTTAGGGAAATGTCCCTTTTGGCAACTGGGAAAACACACTACAGGATGCACATTCCCCTTTCTAAACACTGATGATGTCAGCACCCTATAAGTACAGCAGGAGAAAGAAAACCTCCAGTAAGGCGAATAGCACACTCTGCTAATGCGTCCGTCTAGAGTGTCATAAGATAGTTAAGTAGTGGTTTGAATCCGGCAAGTGTGTGTGTGTGGGGGGGGGTGGAAGTAGGATGTGTGCAATTACATGTGAGAGAGAACTGACCCTTTTGGCAACCAGTACAACACACCCGCTGGTGCATATTCCAATCTCTACACAGAGATGATGTCAGCACCCTACAAGTACAGCAGAAGAGGGTAAATCTCCCAGTAATGTAAATAGCACGCTCTGCTACTGCATCTCTCACTACTGTCATAGCACAGTTAGTTATGGCTTTGAATTCCACACATGCCACGTGTGTTTTTGTCACACAGAATGCCCATGTGTGTGGGTTGTTGTTCACAATAATGCATGACATCGATTAAACCAGTAATAGCAATGGAGACAGATGATGTATGTGTGTGCCAAATACACATATGTACGTGTGACCTTCAATAGTTCCTATGTCTGACGCCTGCCACATGTGAATACATGGTATTTGCACTGGATAGCATTATGACTGTGGTCTTCCGTGCAGGTGCTGCATGTGGTATGTGTATATACAGTGTGAGTTGTATGTGGTATCATCCTAGCAACGAGGGATGCACATCTGGTCTGGGGCATATAGTCTACATGTTGTTGATGAACAGGTGCTGCATGTTTTCACCTGTTGTGGGAGTGGTAACAAGTTGTTCCATAGCAATGCAGTGACTACATGCTAGGAACCTTTCAGCTAGGGTGTTGTAGCTACAGTAATTCATCAGCATTCAGTAATACTTCAGCATTCTTGGTGAGGGTATGATGCCAACCAAGGTCAGGATCATACCAGCCTGTGCCACATGCTCAGAGAGCCCTTCTATGCTCTCTATCTTGTAGTCCAGGGAGGTACATCACAGGTCAGCCATAGTGGCATGGACAATGACTGAGTCATATGTGTCCATGCCTCTGACTGACCTGTATGCTTGTGTTATGTGGTGGACCATAGTGCCCACGGGCATATCACTATGACCTTCACCTTGTCCAGCCTGGTGAGTGGGACCTCACTGTACCGGACAATAAAGGTACCTAACACAACTGTAGCAGGTGTGTTGTCTAGCCATACAGGCTGTGACTGTTTGGCACACAGGATTTGTGTGCTATGTGTTGCACGTGCTGTGTTCCGGCTTAACATATGCCTGTGTGCCAGCTGCAGAGGTGTCTGCTGCTCAGGCAGCATGCTATTCTGAGGCTCCACGAATGGCCCAGTGTGTTCATGTGTTTGGATTGCTGTCAGTGTAGGTCTACATCAGATTGGTATTGTAGTCACTGTAGTATTTCATGCCACCTGACAGGTTATGCCAGTACTGGGATCAGAGTGCTTATTCCCCAGTTTGGCTATGTGGTTGCATCTCATACATGTGTTGTACATCCATGTATAGGGGAGAGGGTTGACTGTGTACATGTGGCAGCTGTGACATTGCCACATGACCCACATATTCCACAACTGTACCATAGAGGTGACTGACAAGTGACCTTTGCACATGCTACCATAGTATTGTGATTGCCATGTTGATTAACAGCACATAGGGCCAATGGGGCAGAAGGTACAGAAAGTGAGTATGTGAGGGTGTAGTGCCTGTGATTAGTTAGAACTGGCATATATGACTGTGCACATGGTCAAATGCTAGGTAAGTCATATGCAATGTGTCACAGGCAACGTACATGTGAACAGGACAAACAGTGACGTTCTGTCAAGTGAGACATGGACATACATATAGTAAGCTATGCAGATGTCACTAGGAGTCCACAGAAGCTCTGTAAATCTGCATTGCAGGTGGGATCAGTGTTCCAGGGTAACTGCAAGTAAGCATGCATGCAAACAAAGCTACAGTAAGCAGGGCTGCATGTAGTCCATTGTACAACAAACAAGCTGTACCACTTCCAGTAAGTAACAGTGCAAATATGCAGGCACTATACACATGTACATGGAAATACACAGGTCAGATGGCTAGGGTCCAGTCTCAGCGCACACAAGTGTACAGACCATGTACCGTCAGGATGTACAATAACTGGATGGAAACCCAGGTGCTCATACCTGCAGTAATACATGTCAAATAACAGACACTGAGCCTTCACTCAGTGGTTCCATACTTAGTAGGATGTATGCTACCTGTCCTGCCACCACAGTATCCCTGACATTTATCGGGACTCTCCCTCCTGTGAAAGTTAGTTTTGTGTGTTGGGGCTGTCTAGCATGGCATGAGATGTGAGCTTGTAGTGCTAGGGTGCTCCTGTGTGTCCTGTACTAGTCGTGTAGTACTGCACACATATCAACATCCTCAAACATCCGCATTGCAGAGTCCAGTATGGCCAACATGCTACTTGCAGTTTACATGTCCATCATTGCGTATCAATACTTTCATTACCTTATTCCCGGTGCTACCTATGTATGAAGCCTTCTGTTGACATCCTTACCACTAGTATGCCAACATGTGCAGATGATACATTATGGTACTTACCATGGGTGTAGACAACAGTACAAGACAATCATACCCTTACTGCATCAGGCATGCTGGGATATACCCACAATTATATCAGCACACAGTACTGTTAACAACATGATACTATTACTACACGTCTATGTAGTCACCCTGTGCATCAGCAACATGTTAACCTGCACCTGCACTGATGTTACAGATTGCAGGAGGTGGCACAGTTTCATCGTATGCACAGGGTGTGAACTTGGTATGCCTGAGTCTGCCACTGATACCACCAATTGACATGTATGTGTATGTGTGTTGGTGAGGGACAGCAGTACAAGGTGGGGCAATGTTGATGCAGTGTGTGCGTGTATGCGGTAGCCCTAGGTGTTGTCAATTCACATGTGTGTATGGATACACACAGTTCCACCTCATGGCTGCCATATACCGGTGTTTGTGGACAGCCACAGACTTTACCTGCCAGGTCATACAGATCAGTGTCTCTTGCCATGGACACGGTACCTGTGCCTTGCAGGGGTGCTACGGACCGTATCCAGTACCAATTCAGACTGGGTACTGTCATCAGAAGCAGGTGTTCATTGACTGGACACATATCCCTGTCGGGCCTGTCCAGAGCCATGTGCACGTGGTCTCCTGGGGCGGTCTGATGACAGCACAGACCCAGCATTGCTGGGGCTGCTGCTGGCACTATGGGGGCGGCTGCAGCCCTGTTGTCATCCGTGACGACTGCCAGCTGCAACTGTTGCTGGCATACGCCCACGTCGACGCCTCAACCGTCCACCATTGCCCTGGCTCATGGACATGTAGTTGTGGAACCGATCTAATATGTCCCCACAACGTCTGTCTATGACATCCGTGAAATTACGGATGGCAGCCGCAATGTCATGCATACTGTCAGTCATGGTTATGCGACATGTTGTCAGCTCCCTCAGACCCTGTCTGGTGTACCGTTCCATACATGACTGTGCCTGCATGACAGCCAGAAACATAGCTGAGGTTGTAAGACCTCTGTGGGCACGTCTGACAGGGGCAGTACGCCCACGGATGCTCCCACAAGAACCCATGGACATCTGTCTGTGTGGTACCATCTCAGGGCCATGCCCATGGCTGCTGTGTGGGGAAGCATGTGCTACAGATACCACATTACCCTGGTCAATGCCCACTGCATCCTGTCCATCACCTAGGGACATTGGTGACAAAGGGTGTATTGGCGGGATGACTGTGCACATTGATGGGGTTGACAGCTGTGTACTGTCAATTGGCTGACCAATGACGGACCCTGGCATACCTTCCTGTGCCATTACACATATGTCATCATTATCAGTACCTGTGGCACCTGATTCAGGTTCCCTGCTGCATGACACCAGAGCAGCGCCAGAACCTGTGGGAGGGAAACAGGAAACACAGTTTACAATGTCTACACAATGCTACCAGTGATGCACACATGCACAGGTGCACACATGCACAGGTGCACACATGCACACATGCACAGGTGCACACATGCACACATGTACAGGTGCACACATACACACATGCACACTTGCACACAGTTTCACACTTGCGCACAGTTGCACACTTGCACACTACTCAGTATGCGAGATATCAACACACAGACACACCTGCATGCATACACAGAGCATTACTAAGTGAGCCTAATATTACTATTACTATCAAGACTATTAAAGGTATTGTTAATACACACTCACCAGCATGGATAGGCTGCATTGCTGTTACACCGGAGGGACCTGCAGAAGTGAGGAAATTAATGTCAGTGGGCACAACTGTGCCATTGTTACTGAGTATGATACAGGTCAGTAGTACAACAGTTGCCTTTCACAGGTCAGCTGCTGATATGAGAATATCACACTTGCACATTAAATACTATGATGACAGCTACAAACCAAGCACACACCTCACACATGCATTAACTACCAGTGTATACAACAGTCAACTATACATATGGCATATTACCTGCACGCTCGTAGTCTTGGTGCTTTGTGGCTCCAGCCTCCATCATAATGCAGGTCTGCTGCTGTTGTTGTTGGTGGGCTGGAGCCACAACACTTATGAGTAGTCCCTCCAGTCTGGTGAGTGGGGGATGTGTAGCCACCCCACCACCTGTGGCAACCTGTTGCCTGTGGATATCCGATGCACGCTGATGGACATTTCTGATTAAATCACTGCAGTGATGTCGTACCTGCTCATATGTCCTATTATGCGCACCTATGTCATTTACCCGATGGACCAGGTCTTGCCACAGTGCAGCCCTCTCCTGCTGATTCTGGCTGGTGCGGGAAAAGAGTATTGCATAATCCCGCACCAGGCTCTGGTGTATTTCCTCATCCTCAGCTGCAGAGTACGCTGGATTGCGCTGGTGAGCCATGGTCCTGAAAAAGGAAATAACATGATATCAGCAAAATATGTCAGGAGAATTTGGCACACATACTACACATGCTACTCGACTGTTGTGATACAACATATCTCACATATATAGCATCTGTCTGTCTATTGGTGGATACACATGTAAATGGCCAGGTATCAGTGCTCAGCCAACAACTGTGCAACAGTACCTGGCACACTCCATACGACATACTACCAAACCCCAGCAGTCAGAACACTGATTCAGGTCCAAAGCACCTCCTCACTCTGGGGGTTTGTATCAAGGTACTGTATGGGGTACATCATCAACTACCGTGAGCTGACCACAAACGAATTGCCCTGGATATACATAGCCAACCTCCACCACCAGCACAAACGACTACAGTGCATAACATTTCAAATGCAAACTTTACACTTCGTAACACTGACATGGTATCCTTTAAGCCCACTGTGCCAGTGGAAGCCACAACCCACAATGCTGACTCCTTCACAAATGATTTCTATGGACATCTCCGAGAATGCATGGATCATGCAATCCCATATAAGACCAAGACACTCTCCACAAAGGGAAAGCATCCTGTCTGGTGGACCCCAGCCATAGACAGATTGTATAACAAAAGATGGAAGCTACTGCAAGACAGAGCATAATTCCATAAAGGGAAGGCATGTCTGATCAGCACTAGTAAAGAGCTATTTTCTGTCATACAAACATCCATGGGCAACTTTGAGAGGGAAATCAATGGGGACACTACAGATAACCACAAGGCCTTCTTCAGTTATGTTAGAAACCTGGTCAGAAACCCTCCACTATGCTCATAGTTAGTACACAACAACAAATAATTAACTGAACCCACAGATATTGGCAACATTGTGGCAGACAGGTTCAGTGCAAGTTTCCCCCCTCCCTCTCCCCCAAACTAAGACATACTTATCCCAGCTGACTGTAACCTCCCTGTCATCACAGATGTCCAGGTGAGAGCCGCCCTCAGAAAAGCAGAAAACACAGCATCAAGGGGACCTGATGGTATCCCCGGTTGCATGCTACATGAACTCCAAGAGGAGTTAAACACACATATAGAAGTGTTATGTGACACTAGCCTGACTACAGGATATGTACCTGTACACTGGCGTACAGCAGCAGTGGTTCCACTCCACGAAGGAGGCATCTCTACATACCAATACAATACAACATAATACAATACATTACAATACAATACAATACAATATGCTATTGCCCCTGGGACTACAGCAGCATACTGTTCTGCTACTCTGACCATTGTGACACATGTGATGTGATGGTACCTGCTCCTGTCAAACAGTTACACAGGGTGACTCATATGGCATATTACCTATCTGACTAACATTCAGCAGGGGCATGTGTGACATGTACTCATGGGGAGTCTTGCTTCTTAATGCTGTGTGGTTTATTGCAGGGTATGTCTTATCTGTGGGTAGGAACCTGTACCTCTGCCATGTGCTCTCTACTGCAGTGTCACGGATGACACACAGCAGTCATTTAGGTTGTGGATGGTGTGAGGTGTTACTGTGGTTGTTGGACATCTGTCATGGGTGTGACTTAAGTATGTAAATCCAGGAGTGGTAACCTCTATGTGGGTAGTATGTGTGTACTCTGTGGTGTTGTCAGTCACTGTGCATTGGTAATGTGTTTGAGTGTATTGTCACAGTGTTGTACATGTCACTGTGTCCTTCTCCATATCTGTAGCTGTCATGTGAGGTACATACTGTGGCAGCCATTGTGTGGTGTGGAGGGGTACACTGACCTACATGTCCATAGCTGACACACCATGTCTGCTGACACATACCATGTGCAGGTATTCCAGGAATAGTGTGCCACTGTGACTATCATTGGGGGGACTATTGTACACATTTATGACCCTGTTCACCCCTGACACATGCTGTGGTGGGCAGCCAATCACGTATCTGGTGGTTACTGGTGTAGGTGATTTGAAATGGGGTATGGCACTCCAGTTTTGAAACTGGTGTTCACTCCATGCCTTTGTCACCAGGCACCTGTTGCAATACATCTGTACACATGTGCCTCACTCAGAATATATATACATCTCTCTCTCTCTCTCTCTCTCTATATATATATATATATATATATGTATATATATATATATATATATATATATATATATATATATATATATATATATATATATATATATATATATATATATATATATATATATATATATATATATATATATATATATATATATATATATATATATATATACACATATATATATATCGATGTACATATATTGCTATATATATATATATATGGAGAGAGGGGTGTGTGACAGAGAGGGGGTGAGAGTGACAGGGGGAGTGTGAGATCGCCATATACAGTCATATCTGTAGATAGTCAGATCTGTTTGTCAATGTATATGTATCTACATATATCTATATCTGTATGTGTGTATTACATATATATGTTTCTACATATTCTATTTATCTACATCTGTCTATGTAGTCCTACATCCCTCTCTATGTATGTATACATATATGCATATATATATATATATATATATATATATATATATATATATATATATATATACATATATACATATATTGACATACATACGTATCCATATAATAGATGAGTATATCAACATGTTTGTTTACAAAACTGTATACACACACTAACATACTGCTAAACATACATAACTGTGAAACCTACTTTGTACATTGCACTACAACCTATATTCAACCTACATTGATATGTGCACATAGATGCCCTCACATACATATGTATGTACAGCCTTCACTGATAGTTGCTGTATGTCCCCTGCCCTATGCACATCTTCATATACATATGGATACAGACCAATGACACATATGGAGGGTTCACAGTATGTAGACTTTTAAAGTATTACTTTACATTACCTGTGTTTGTCACAGCTGCTTGCGTTGCCATTTGGTTTGGTGTCCTGCTGCTCCATTTGTCAGTTGTCAGCTTTCCAGTGGGTTTTGATGACTGGTTTTGTTTGTGTATGTTTTTTTTTTCTCTCTCTCTCTTTCTCTCTCTCTCTGTCTCTCCCTACCTCCACAGGGTACAATGAAAGTATTGCATGTGTGGACTGGGAGTACAGCATGCTTTTGTAGGTATCTGCATATGTCCATGTGATGGCCTCTGCACCAATTGTTAGCCAGCATTTGCTAATTGCATGCAGCCAGTTGTGTACTGATTGCAGTAATTACTGTGATTCCAGGACAGTGCTATAAAAAGGTATGTGAGATAGGTGTAGCCCTTTCAGAGTTTAAGGGCAGGGACCATGCTGGTATGCTGTGGACACTGTTCTGTGAGTGTAAAGGTTAGTATCTCTCTCATATTTCTGAATGTGTTGTAGATTAACATTTCTCCATTCATTTCTCCTGTTTCCTGTACTAAGTGTGTATGTACACTGACACCTAAGACTACTACTACTGTTAATGTGGGTGTGTGTGCTTTCCTGTGGGAAATGTTGTGTAACTGGTATATAGCAGTGGCTCTTGCACTTTGTTGCTATGGCTTCAATATTTGCCCTTTACATTCACTACTTGTAAGCCTGCTATGTGTCTTGACTGTAGTGTGTTGCTGTGGCATTCCTATTTTCCATGTACATTCACACCTTGGAATGCTTGCTATATCTGCTAGGGTGTTACTGCATGCAGTGTGGTCTGGCCATGGTGTGGGCCTTGACATCTATTAGGGTATTTGAGTATGCTGCTGAGCAGGCCCCAGAGACTCTCAGGTGCATCTTTTATCTGCCTCATGGAATGGTACATATCAGTGGGGTACACCCATTAAATTGCCTGGTATTCTGCAGTTGTGACTGTGGGTTAGCATGAGCATATGTATTACTACACTATTTCCGACATGCAAGTGGTGCATACTTTCAGTACTTCATAGTTACCATTGCATGTGTTGTAACACCTTTCTGCCTACTGTTTGTACATTTCACAGGGAGTCTGTGGGGCATCCCTGTAACTCAGTCACTGTTGCTATGTCTAGGTTCTTAACTATTCAAATATGGCAGTGTCAGACCTCTCAAGTGTACAGATATTTGCAGGTTGTCCACATTTTTGCTTCATATTTTGGTCCATATCTCATAAACAGCTTTTTCTGGCAAATCACTGTGGGCTCAAGTCAGACTATAGTGACAAACATTTCAGTTTCAGACTTCATACCCTTCCAAGCATCCAACAAAATGCAGAACCTGTTACTCTCTCAACTGTCTAAGTTTGTTAGAGCATTATTTGGAATATGTCCCTGTTTTGGGGCCTTTGCTCCACATTTTTTATTACTTAGTCCAGATGTGTTCCTGTAAGAGGTTGTGGGGTATGGGCAGTGATTATCCTGCTGTGAGTATGTGTGTGGCTTGCAAGGTGCTACAATGACATTATTACCTACTAGTTACCAACTAGCATGGCTGTTTCTGTTCACACACTACTATTATAGAAATCCACTACATTTGACAGTAAATATACATGACATGCTTTGTGTCCTACACATCCTATATTCCCTTTACATTCATTCCTAATATTACATGATATATTTATTGTAGCACAATGTTCTTATATAACAGTCATGGCTTAGTGGTAAGTCATGCAGACTACTGTTTCCTGGGTTCGGGACTGACAGTGGGATTTTATTTTGCTTTTCAGCAGACTACAGGCCTTGTCATTCAGAGTGACTAAGGCACTTTTAAGCAGTTGTAACCGGGTTAGCGCTGGTTTGCGCTGAGCTCACGCATGCACACTGGCATTTAGCTCCGCGCACACCTGCTTACAACCGCTTAAAAGTGCTTACTCTTGCACACACCCGCGCTAATTTCTTTGAAAGAAATGAAAATGGGGAGACCGGAAAGTGGTGAAAAAGGGGTCACAAAGAGGGCAAGACAGTACATTCACACCTCTGCTCTGGTTTTGCAGGAGGGATGTAGGTAAGGCCCATAGCTGCCCATTTCTTCATCAGCAACAGCTGTGCATATGTTTGTAATTTGGTGTGACATTTGAAACCTTCCAACCCTGAGAGAGGTGTAAGGACAACAATAATACTTGTTGTACAGCCAATTGTAATTGACAGTTTCCATGTCCAGCAGACATGTGTGCGAAATGGGCAGGTATGTATGGGGCGTAATTTTTTTGTGTGTACAGAGTGCCTCTTTTTTTTTTTTTTCAGGTGAGAGTGGTATGTCAGGTACAGGAAGTCGGTATAGCTGGGGAGATAGGTTGGGTAGGTTAACAGACAAGACAAACAAGACACATACAGGGGCTGTGAATGACACATGTGGGGAGTTTACACAATTGACGGGGATGGATGTTTGGATATCTAGAGCCCATGAGCCCACAGATGGCAACAGTGGAACTGATATCCCCATCCATGGGCAGTTGCCACTGTGCCTTCACAGCCCAGGATGGGGCTGTGCTGGGGGCTGTGTAGGCTGGGCAGCAGGCACGCCTGTTAGTTGTGCCACCTGTGCCTCAAGCTGGCGTAGGGGCCAAGAACAGCTTCCCGGATCTCCCTACGCACCACAGTCCGGACACTACGGAGGGTGAGTGGATGTTCTCCTCCAGCCACACTTGCAGAGGGGGGACGAGCCCCATCCCCTGCAGCGCTTCCACCCACAGGTGGCACAGGGCCAATGGAGGAGGGTCCGGCCTGGGCACTACTGCCAGGTGCACTCGCCAGCTGAGGAGGGAGAGGTGGGTCCGCTGGAACCCACCTTCCCTGTCGTCCTATGTTTTGCATTATGTCATGACAGTTTGGGTTAGTAACGTAGAATACCATTCACAATTAGTTGTAACAGCATTCATTAGTATTCCCATTAACCAAACACCCAGATATTCAAACCATTGAACAGCAAGCATAACACATGCATATTTTGAACAGCAATACACAGTCCAACAACATGCAGGGTTGATTGATGGCAACAGGCCATCAGGTCTGGATGTATGAACAGGGCAGATGCATCAACATACATGCAAATATGTATGAACCAACAGGACAAATGTCCAGGGGTGTTAATTGTGATTGCACATACCAATTTCACGTGGAATGGATTATATGTGGTTATAGGGTAGGGTGAAGAAAATTTAATTAACAACTTCAAATACCAATACATATGCTGTACATTTCTAATAGCTGCAGATATATACACACTACAGTTCTGCCTACAGTTTCCTATGTGATAACTACTTCAAGTTGGTGATAGGAATGTTACTGCTACATCAATATACATTTTCAATTTTATTCATACACATTCATATCTGGCTCTGTTCAGCTACATCTTTCTGCTACATTTGCTTTATATAGCTATATTCAACTGTGGATGTCTGGTATTTCAGACAACCATACTATCTGCATATTGCAGATTGGGAGCAACATATCCAGATTTTGGGATACACATTCCAGCTGCAATAACATTTTTAACACATGTTACTGTTTGGTTCTGCTTGTCACATTCATTTCATTCTGTACCGACTGCAGTATACTTTATTCAGGAGTTATTACTACTTTATTGGTGGATTTATAACTCTTTCTAACACTCTCTCACTTGTTTTATTTTTACAGTTCAGGATGGTACTTAATTCTAGGCTTTATTGACATGTTTTACCTGTAGTTCTAACAATCCTTTCCAACAGTCTCACTTCTGTCATGTTTCTGTATTTCAACAGGGATATATTTCACATGTGTTTTACTCAGCTTCTGCAGCTGTACTTTTCAGCCTGCTGCAGGTTATGTACTATTATATTACAGGTGGGACATCTTTATTTCAGACTTGTTTCATTTTTCTGTTTGGATTACAGACTGCATCACACTTTTGTAATCAAGCAATGCTTGCAAACCCTCTTACACTGTTACTTGCACATTTTATTAATTAGTGACTACACTGCACTCTTTTGCTAACTGTCATACTTATATATTTATTTACAGTTACAGGGAGAGGATTACTGACCTGCCTGGTGGCGCAACCATGCCAGCCTATCACCATAGGCTCTACGGTTCGCAGAACGGACACCTGCAGCTGTAATATAAATATAGTAATATTGGAATACACATCTCCATAATATCAGCTAGGTTAATTTCTTACATAAATAATTACATGTAACTTACTCAGTAGTGGGACATTGGGCATTTGCCGGGCCTCCTGGATCCAATGGTTCAGTTGGTCCTGCTTCTGTCTCTTCAGGTCCGCATGGTGGTGACGGACCTGCTCACCAGTCCTTGGTATCCCTGTGGCACTGGTGAGATCATGAGCCAACCGGTCCCACGCCTCAGCCCTATATGCTCCCCACAGGACCTGGCCCTGTATGAGTTGGGCCTCATGATTGTGGACAAGGAGCCAAACCATATATTTGGACTCCTCAACGCCCCACCTCTGTGCTTGAAAGCAACTACCCTCACCTACACCTGACATTCTGGCTGCAAGTCAGTTCTACAATCGGTTATGCTGTGTATTCCTGCCTATGGTGCTTATATATGCCATTTTCCCCGCACTTATCTGTGATTGGCCATTTTGGAATTGTATCAGCTTCACAAAACCTGCTTTGTCATGCTCCTCTTTCTATTCATTCCTATATATATGCTATTACTGCATTTCTAGGTGCAACTGGTTATGGCTTAGTGGTTCAGTACCTTGACTATGGTGCATGGTATCCTGGGTTCAAACCTGGTCACTGCTTTTTATATTTTATGACTGTCTACACAGGCTAGGAGGTGCGTCTGTGTAAAGGCAGTTTTGTTACAGCTTGCTCAACGTTGCCCGTTGGTTAGCTTGTTGGCACGGTGCGCAGCTCCACGCAAATGGGTTACGCTGGTTTACGAGTCATTTGGCTGTCAGCACGCATATTATGCTCAACTCAGCCATGGGCACACAGTTTCAGAGTGTTAAACCACTGCTCACCTATGGGCACTCATTTTACATCTGTTAAACCACTGCTCACCTACAAGCACACATTTTACACCTGTTAAACCACTGCTCACCTACGGGCACTCATTTTATACCTGTTAAACCACTGCTCACCTATGGGCAGATGCACTCAACTTGTTAAACTCTACCTCAGCTATAGGCACATCTGACATTTTTTATTATTTTATCTCAAATTTCTTCAAAATATATGGCCCATTTCATTACATTTTACATAAAATATAATTTTATGTGTACATATATGTCAGGGACTTGTTTCGTGCTTATTTCACTAAAAATAAAAATTGATGTTGGGGGGGCTCGAACCATGACTGCCTGCTCTTCAGCCGACGTCTCTACTGCTACGCTATTGCTTCTTGGCTTACTTTGCATATTTAGTTCTTATATGCTTTTCCACTGACTGCTAACTGTGGCTAAGCTACGGGCATGCCCGCACAAACGAGCACACTCACGGGCAAACATCTTTACAATTTAAAAAAAAATTATAAGATGTTCATTTGTACATTTTATGTTTGTAGTCTGTGGGGGCATGTGTTGTGTTGTATTTATTCACATTTACACGGGCTCTGTCATGGGGGTTTACTTTCGGGACTTTTACTCTTCTGGGGGCGTGTCCATTTGCAGGGCTCGGCCTACGGACACGCCCCTACTGTCTTCCACGGACCGTGTAAGCCTTAGGTGTGATTCAGCATGCCCTCATGCATATGCATGACATGCTGATGTCACAACATTTAACTGCAACCTCCGTGTAAGCCTTGTAACTCTTACATGGAGGCTTCGTGAATCCTTCCCATAGTGTCCAGTGCAAACAGTAAAACAGAGGCACTTTCAGTTTATGTAGATAAACATTTACAACAGGTTATACCAAAACATGTCACTCATATTAAAGATAGCTTTGACTTTCTAGCTAAAATAAGTGACTTGGATGTAGAGGCCACAGATATTATGGTACCATTAGATATTAAGTCTTTGTACACTATGATTCCCAATTTAGAGGGAATGGAAATAGTGAGGCTTGAATTGTTAAAATCAGGTGTTTTTTCTTCCAATACCTTTAGTCTTTTAATGGAAATGATAGATATTGTGCTGAGTTATAATTATATGATTTTTAAAGAAATAATTTATTTGCAAACAAATGGAGTAGCTATGGGGGTGGCTTTGGCCCCTAGTTATGCCACTGTGTTTATGCAAGGATGGGAGCAAATGCACATTCTGAGTAGTGGTTTTAAAGATAAAATTATTAAGATGTTTAGATTTATTGATGATATTTTTCTGTTATGGAAAGGAACAGAAAAAGAGTTAAATAATTTCATCAGTTATATTAATAATGTGTGCACCTATCTTAGGTTTACCCATCACAAAAGTTATGAACAAGTTACTTTTTTGGACTTGGTGTATAAAGAAGAAAATAGACTATTGACTAAAATATATAAAAAAGAAGTACAAAATAATATGTACTTGCATTATTCAAGTATGCATCCAGAACATACTAAATTGATCATAGTTAAAAGTCAAAGAGAATAAGTGATTTAACCATGAAAGAAAATGACTTTGAAGAGGAAGCAAAACAGTTGTGTAATAAGATGTTAAAAAGAGGCTATCCTGTGTCCCATATGGGTAAATTATGTGAGGAAGAAAAGAGATCTAGAAAAAGTCAAAGTAAAAAGAAAGGTATGAATAGTAAATATGAATGTAATATTTCTATGGCTATACATAATAGTGTAGATTCTAAAGCTATTAAGAGTGTCATCATTCGTAATTGGAGTATTTTTAGAACAAATGAAGAGCTGGTGAGCAAAATTGGAAAAGGTCCAGGTTTCATTCAAAAAGGAGGAAGAGGTTTAAAAATTATTTCCAGTCTAAGCTTAATTTTAGTAAACAGACTAATTCTAAATGTGGGATGGTCAAGTATTTGAATTGCAATATGTGTAATTACCTGTATGTAGATAGTAATAAGTATGTAGTGGGAATGAATACTGTTAAAATCCCAGGTTTACTTAACTGTAAAGTTAGGAATGTGTCTATCTAATTATATGTTTGGAATGCAATGCATTTTATGTAGGTAGAACTACAAGAGAATTATATCGACGTATATATGAATACAAATATACAATTCAAGTTGAGGATGAAAAGAATGCTATGAGTAAGCATTATAAAACCAAAAAATGTAAGGTTAATTTTAAATTTTTGATATTAGAAAAATTAAATGACACAGTGTTTTATATGAACATAGAGGAAGAGTTAGGCTGGTTAGAGTATTCATGGCAAGTTAGGCTAAATGCCTGTTTTCCCCTGGTGTTAATAATAGGGAAGAATTTGTAATATATTTACAAAGGAGAGGTTTCAAACATTAGTATTTATTTTATTTAATTACATTAGTTGCATGGCTTTACTTATAGGATACGTATGTTTTTAAAAGTTTTATATGACATTGCTTAGTAATTAAGTAATGCATTTTATGGTTGTCATGTGATGTGCTGCTGATAGTATAAAAGATTGTTTTTATGTAAAAGTGTTGTCTGAAGAACTCTCTTTGGAAAGGTGTGGAGACGAAAGTGCTTACCTTGTGTGAAATAAACTGAATATTTGTTGCTTCATTTGTCTTGTTTCATTTGAAACTGCCTATCTTGACTTAGCCAAGGCTTTTGACACAATCCCTCACCACGGTATCATAGAAAAATTTTACCAGCTGGAGATTAACCTATACATCACTAGATGGGTAGCCAACTGACTCACCTACAGAATGCATGCTGTCAGAGCTGAGGATTCCACCTCTACCAATACCATAGGGATCATTGCTGGGCCCTCTACTGTTTGGAATCTATTTCTCAGACGTCCAGGTGAAAGTGGATGGCCTGTGGCTTACCAAGTTCACTGATGATTGCAAACTGGGTGCAGTCATACCTCTTAACCTCTTAGAGCAAGAAATCTGGACAAAACCATAAAGAAAAGTGGGACAAAGGCTCAAAAATAGGGACAATTTTTAAATATTGCTCTTACAAACTTAGAAAGTTGATAGAATAACAGGTTTTGCATTAGCATTATTTTTTTGAAGGGTATGAAGTCTGAAACTCAAATGCCTGCAATTATTTTCTAACTTCAGTCTTTAATGATTCGCCACTAATTTATCAGAAAAGCACAATTTTAGGAAAAACAGGCTAAAATATCAGGCAAAAATCTGGGCATTCTCTGAAAGTCTGTATAGGTGAGAGGTATGGGTGCAATCATTGAGGCCCATGATGATGTTAACATATTACAAAAAGGGTTAATACAGAAAAATGACTGGTGCCAAAGCCACAGAATAAAACAAAATGCAAAAAAGTACATTATTATCCCCTTTGACAAATAGGAAGTCTCTGCAAATTACAATATTGACAGAACCCTCCTAAGCTCAAACCCTGAGGTGCAAGATTTGGGAACACAAGTTGATAGCAATCTAAATTTTGATCATCACATGTCCACAGTGGTAAGGAAAGCCTTCTACATTGTGCATCTCATAAGTAAGGGCATCACATCCAAGACTAAGAATGCTGTAACTGCTGTCTACTCGACTCTCCTCAAACCACTAATAGAGTACAATGCTCTCTTTTTGCATGTGCTTCACCAGACACCCACATCAGCTGGAGAGACCACAGAGGTTTCTCACCAAGAAAATTTAGGGCCTCCAAAGCATGACCTACATGGAAAGACTGAAAGCCCTGTCACTGTACTCAGTATCCTAGAGGCTGCTAAGAGGCGAATTGTGCCTGGTCTACAGAGCAGCTTCTGATCCTGCCCTAATGGAAATGCTGTTGATCCATAAATCAAATGGGACAAGAGTCACTCGCTTCAGGGATCTCAACCTAGCCTGTGACATTAAGAGAACATACTCGAGAGACAGATATATCTCGAAGAGATTGATGCTGTTCTGGAATAAACTCCCATTTCATGTGAAGCAGAGCTCTTCAATAACCCTATTCAGAAGCAACCTAGACAGTTGGATGGGAGACCTTAAATTCACCCCAAGAGTGGCTCCTATATCCCTCATGGATAGGGGCAATCGGTGTTGATTATAGACTTGCTCTGTGAATAACAACTATCTCACCAAAGTCAATTAGGGAACACAGGTATAACATGGTTAGGCTTGTAAAGGCCCTAGCACTATTAGCCTAGTAAGCTCTTATGACTCTATAAATATTGCCCAAAAGGTGATAATGAAAAACACTGGACAGTGCAAAAGTTGCAGTCATGAATGCAGTGCTGGTGTCAGTCATTGCAAAGGCTGGTCTCTGATATGTGTGAAGCTTGTTTTTTTTTTATTTTATTTTTTTTTCACTTAAACAGTTAATAAAACAACAGCTTTTACATAACTATGTGTTGACTCTAATCCTCAGCGATTTACCAGCAGTTCAAGCAACTTACTTGGTACAGGGCTTAAGTGTGAAGGGACATAGTCCAGGTCATTATGTAGGTAAACAGAACAATAGGTTTTGTAGCTACATGCATTTTCTGAATGGTAAGAAGTAAGATTGAGAGGGATAAGGCGAAAATCAGAGATGTTAAGAAGCTGACAGCAGTTTTGCATCAACATTTACTTTCTGAAACAAAATCAACAATAAGTATAAAACTCTAATGTCTGACATTATTGGCAGATTGAAATTTTCAGTAGTTTATAGGAAAAGCAAACTTTTATGAGGAATGAGGCAAAAGTATGAGGCCAGTCCTAGTCGTTCTGCAAACTTGGGCACTTCAGGTGATGGCTCGATTATTTTAACTTTCCAAAATAATGTTTAAAATGGTAGGGCATAGGCAGCTATCAGACTATGCTGCTTAACATTTTGAGCATTGTGCAAATCTACTACCGCTGTCCTGTGTTCTCCATTATTGCCACCAAAAAATATATGATCAGTCGCTGCAAGCATTATTGTAAACCAACACCCTGTCATTTCTCTCATCTCTGTCCAGAATTCCTCTGAATGTCCCAAATTTGACCTGTGTCCCTTGATAACATTTTGGGGCAATTTTTTTATTATTACAGTTAGTCAGTAAAACTTGGCTTTTCAGATT
Source organism: Protopterus annectens (assembly GCF_019279795.1). NCBI lineage: Eukaryota > Metazoa > Chordata > Ceratodontiformes > Protopteridae > Protopterus > Protopterus annectens. The sequence continues at coordinate 1,465,642,529 of NC_056744.1, read as the reverse complement.
CATACTTTTGAGTAGTCTACAAAAAAAAGATAATAAAGACTTCTATATTTGAATGTTGCAAGGTCTTTAAGCCAGTGAATTTGCAATGCTTAAACTGATATAACTTACCTTGAGTGTCAAGTCAGCTGGAGCACTGCCCCCGTGAACTCCCAATATTCTGTAGGCACATTTTCTTTTATTAGGGGCACTGTATTTATTTATTTCAGCAAAGAAACATTGCTCAAAAAACAGTGAAAGAGTGCCCCCTACGAACATGGCCCCAAGTGGTAGCCTAGTTCTCCTATGTGTAAGGGCAGCCCTGTCACTAGGCAACAAAATATGTCTTGTGCCAGTCTAAAAACACTTTCCTTCATTGTGTAAACCACCAGTGAAAACGTTAAAAGCAGTAATGATTGATTTAGTCTTGCAGGTATGACATCAAGAGGTCTAGAGAGCAAACCTTTTTTTTTTCACTGTCATTATCATTCATTCATCTAACCATATTTGCATTTAATTTTAACTGGAAAAAAAGTTTCAGCAAAAAAAAAAACATTATCACACTGCCATAAACATTTAAACGTAAATTTACTACTTAACTGCTTTCCAAAATTCATCAGTCTCTAACAAAGTCAGCAGCTTGTTTTATATAAAAGCTATATTTGCTCGTGTTATACAGACTTAGTAAGCTGTTCACAACAAAGAACTAGATATTCACCACAAAACACCCTTGTATAGTATGTTTGAAGAATATATGTGCATTTCTCACACAGTTCCTTCTCATACTTCACATTTTCTAAAGGCACCTGCTTATAGGCAAGAAAAGTTTTCATTGTCTGTGAGGAAATTTACTTACTATTCTTCCATAACAGGCAGGCTTCCCTTGAAGCTTTAAATTGAAATTGTGCCCTACTGGCAGATGTAGTAATCTTCAAAACTTGCAAATTTTGAAATAAATGTATCCCCTCCTATTTTTCTCTAACTTTTGTTTCATTGAGAACAGCAGAAATCATGTAGGATGTTTCAATGCACTGTGTGGACTAAACCAACTTGAAAACAGAAGGGGGTGGCAGAAGCTTCATCCGTCACCCCTTTTTCCCATTTTTGCAGATGAGGTTGGGGTTTTGGAATGTGGGAGGAAACCCACGCGAATACAGATAAGGCATACACACTTCACACAGACGGCACCCCAGCTGAGAATTGAACTGGAGAGTCTCTTGCTGTGAGGCAGCAATGCTCTTTACTGAACCAGTTTGCATCTGGGAAGTTTAAAAGTTGACTAATTACAGACCCCCCCATGTCCACAAACCACATGGGCCATTTTCCGACACTGTAGCACCATTGTCATGGCAGTGGGGCAAAAACCTAGCAGGAAAAAAAACATTTTTTGTTGGCTCAAGGGTCTGCAGTGCAGTCCACTTACCCATTTACCAAATAGTAAATATCATCATCATCATCTTCTTTTGGCTGTTCCCATTAGGGGTCACCACAGCGGATCATCTGTTTCCATTTCTTCCTGTCCTCTGCATCTTGGTCTTTCACACCAACCACCTGCATGTCCTCTCTCACCATATCCATAAACCTTATCTTAGGCCTTCCTCTTTTCCTGTTACCTGGTAACTTCATCCTTAGCATCTTTTTCCCAATATACTCAGCATCCTTCCTCAGCACATGTCCAAACCAATGTAATCTTGCCTCTATGGCTTTGTCTCCAAACCTTCCAACCTGGGCTGACCCACTAATATACTTATTCCTAATCCTGTCCACCCTTGTCACACCCAGTGCAAATCTTAACATCTTTAACTCTGCCACATCCAGCTCAAACTCCTGCCTTTTTGTCAATGCCACTGTCTCCAACCCATATAACATAGCTGATCTCACCACCCTCTTGTTGACCTTCCCTTTCACTCTTACTGGTACTCGTCTGTCAAAAATCACTCCTGACAATCTTCTCCACCCACTCCATCCTGCCTGTACTCTCTTCTTCACCTCTCTTCCACACTCACCATTACTCTGAACTATTGACCCCAAGTATTTAAACTCATCCACCTTTGCCACATGTACTCCTTGCTTCCTCACCATTCCTCTATCCTCCCTCTCATTCACACACATATAGTCTGTCTTAGTCCTGCTGACCTTCATTCCTCTTCTCTCTATAGCATATCTCCAACTCTCCAGGGTCTCCTCTACCTGTCCCCACAAGCCAGTGCATTTCTTTGTGCCAGTCCCAAGCCCAGACAAATGGGGAGGGTTGCATCAGAAAGGGCATATGGCATAAAACTTGGCCAAATCATTCATGCGGACAGCAGTAAATACTTACCAAATAGTAAATAAATAATTAAAAATAAATAAATATTTGTTAGTGTTTTTCATTTATACTGCATTGTGTTTAGCCTTTTGGACTTTTGGCATTTTTGTCTAATTTGCAATACGATCAGGCAGAAAAATGTTATTTGTGTGTGAGTGTGTGTATATGTGTGTGTGTGTGTGTGTGTGTGTGTGTGTGTGTGTGTGTGTGTGTGTGTGTGTGTGTGTGTATACATATATGGGTGGATAATAAAAATGGAAATGTTGATAGGGGCATTGTTCTGTCATTTGTGAAGATATATATATATATATATATATATATATATATATATATATATATATATATATATATATGTGTGTGTGTGTGTGTGTGTGTGTGTGTGTGTGTGTGTGTACAGTGGATAGAAAAAGTGTACACACCCCTGTTAAAATGCCATATTTTTGTGATATAAAAAATTAGACCACACTAAATCATTTCAAAATGGTTCCTACCTTTAATGTGACCTATAACCTGTACAATTCAATTGAAAAACAAACAAATCTGTTAGGGGAAAAGTATAAAAAATAAAAAGCGTACAGTACATTGGTTGCATAAGTGTGCACACCCTTAAACTAATACTTTGTTGTGTGTGTACACCATTAAACTAATACTTTGTTGAAGCACCTTTTGATTTAATTACAGCATTCAGTCTTATTGGGTACACACCTGCCATCAATTAAAGAGACTCTGATTAACCCCAAATAAAATTCAGCTGTCCTAGTAGGATTTTCCTGACATGTATTCAGTTCCTGCTACAGCAAAAGCCATGGTTCACAGGGAGCTTACAAAACATGAAAGGGATCTCATTGTTGAAAGGTATCAGACAGGAGAAGGGTACAAAAACATTTCCACAGCGTTGATTATACCATGGAACACAGTGAAGACAGTCATCAAAAAGTTGAGAAAATATGGAACAACACTGACGTTGCAAAGAACTGGATGGCCCTTCAAAAATTGATGAAAAGGCAAGATGAAAACTGGTCAGGGAGGCTGCCAAAAGACCTACAGCAACACTGAAGGAGCTGCAGGAATTTCTGGCAAGTACTGATAGTGTACTACATGTGACAACAATCTCCAGTATTCTCCATATGTCTGGACTATGGGGTTGGGTTGCAAGACAGAAGCCTTTTCTTACACAGAAAAACTTCAAGGCCTGGCTAAAATTTGCAAAACAATACATCAAGTCTCCCAAAAGCATGTGGAAAAATGTGAAAAGGTCTGATGAGACCAAGGTTGAAATTTTTGTCCACAATGCCAAAAGGTACATTTGGTGCAAAAACAGCACTTCATATCACCAGAAGAACACCATCTCTACAGTGAAGCATGGTAGTGGCAGTATCATGCTTTGGTGTTGCTTTTCTTCAGATGAAACTGGGAGTTTAGTCAAGGTGGAAAAATTATTAACAGTTTTAATTGCCAGTCACTTTTGGCCTAAAACCTTCAGGTGTCTGCTAGACAGCAGAAGACGAAGAGGAATTTCACCTTTCAACATGAGAATGATCCCAAGCATACATCCAAATCAACAAAAGAATGTCTTCACCATAGGTTCATAGATTCATAGGTGTGTACTAGGCTAATGGGCCTGGGGCCTTTACAAGCCTAGCCATAAGATTACCCTGGCATAGTGCCACCCGACCTTAGTTCCCTGTGCCTCTGTTGAGTAGAGCCACTGAAGTTAGCCCCGGGGTGAATTTTCTGTTTCCCATCCACTCATCAAGATTTCTCTTGAAGAGGGTCAACGAGATGCTCTGCTTGACATGTATGGAAAGTCTATTCCATAGCATGGGCAATCTCTGGGTTATGAACCTGTCCCTACATCATGTTCTGTTAATTGTGGTAATGAGGATGAGGTCTCTGGAGCATGTGGTGTGAAAGGATTGGGATTTCTTTAGATGTAGTATTTCTAACAGAGCTGGGTCAGACATGGCTTTGTAAGTCAAGCAGAGATCGCCTCTAAGTAGGCGATATGAGACAGAGAATAGTTGGGAGTTTTTTGAGTCTGTCCATATAGGACAAGTGTTTAAGGCCTAGGATCCTCTTTGCGAGGTATTTTTGCGGTCTCTCCACTTGGTGCAAGTGTCTAGTGAGGTACATGCCAAATGGGTCATTGTACTCAATGACTGGCCTAATGAGGGAAGAGTAGAGGGAGACAATGACCTCTTTCTTCCTGGATGCAAAACCCTCAGTAATGAAGTGTGCCACATAGAAAAACTTTCTGACCACAGTGGCAATGTGGTGATCAAAAGGGAGGTTGCTGTCAACCTGTGTTCCCAGATCTCTTATAACACCTTCTGTGTTCAGTGGATTACCATCAATATGGTAATTCATGGGAACTGGGTTTTTCTCAAAGGGGATATTGACATGTTTTTTGGCATTGAGCTTAAGACCATGGTTCTGACACCATTTGTTGGTCTCAGTGAAGCCTTTCTGTAGGATGTCAACATCACTTTGGAAGTTACTAATGGCTCTCAACTTGCAATCATCTGCAAACTTTGTCAGCCAGAGTCCCTTTGTGTTGACCTGGACTTCAGAGAAGTAGGTACCAAACAGGAGAGGACCCAGGACAGAACCCTGTGGGACTCCACTTGTGACTAGTCGGCAGTCTGACTTGGAGTCAGCTACTTTCACACTGTGGGTTCTATCTGTGAGCCAGTTTGCAACCCACCTAGTGATATAGGGGTTGATGCCTAGCTTAGTGAGTTTTTCTATGATTCCTGAGTGGGGAATGGTATCAAAAGCCTTGGTCAGATCAAGGTAGGCTGTATGAATCACCTTTTCTTCATCCACAACTCTGGTGACTGACTCAAAGAAGCTGATCAAGTTAAGTAGGCTTGATCTGCCCTTCACAAAACCAAACTGCATGGGATCCAGAGTTTGGAGATTCCCTGTATCTTTCTTTATTAGGTCCATGATGATGTGTTCCATAGCTTTGCATATCAGACTTGTCAGGCTAATGGGACGATAGTTCCCAGGGTCTGTAGTCGCTCCTGCTTTGTGGGGAGGAATGACTGTAACAATGCACCATTCGGTAGGGACAAAGCCTGAGGTAAGGCTGTGATTGAACAGGGCACACAGGTGAGGTGCCAGTTCACTCTGTAGTTCATGTAGAACTGCAGAAGATTAAAGTTTTGGAATGGCCCACCCAGAGCCCATACCTAAATCCAATAGAAAATCTGTGGTGTGACCTGAAGAGGGCTGTGCACAAGAGATGCCCTTGCAATCTGACAGATTTGGAGCACTTTTGCAAAGAAGTGTGGGCAAATATTGCCAAGTCAAGATATGCCATGCTGATGGACTCCTACCCAAGAAGACTGGATGTTGTAATTAAATTAAAAGGTGCTTCAACAAAGTATTAGTTTAAGGGTGTGCACACTTATTTGCAACCAGTGTATTGTACATTTTTTATTTTTTATATTTATTTCTCAACAGATTTGTTTGTTTTTCAATTGAATTGTACAGGTTATAGGTCACATTAAAGGTGGGAAAAGTTTTGAAATGATTTATTGTGGTCTAAATTTGTATATAGCTAAAACCTAGCATTTTAACAGGGATGTGTGCACTTTTTATATCCAGTGTGTATATATGTATATATGCATGTGTGTGTGTTTGTGTGTGTGTGTGTATGTGTGTGTGTGTGTGCGTGTGTGTGTATGTGTGTGTGTATATATATATATATATATATATATATATATATATATATATAAATGTGTGTGTATGTATTGTTCCCTTTTTTTAAAGAATGTTTTGAACATTCGATACATAGGCTAGGCGATTTACTGTTATGAAGGGTAATATTTCTAATTGTACGTGTTGTTGTTGAGGTCTCTATGATGTCCGTGCAGTGGCCCAGTAATCAAGGATCCTCAATCCTCACCACTAGCATCAGTGAGGGGTGTCCACATTGGGAGGGTGACAAGTACATACACAGTAAAGTACAGTTTCCCTTAAGAGCACACAGAGATCACAATCAGTCTGAGGCTGGTTTCTCATTTTCTCTCCAGATCCCCAATAAGACTCCCCACTGGCACAGCTATAGGATTCAGATCTCAGCATAGTAGTCAAGCCGAAACCTCCAGTACCCCCTCTGTCCAACCAGCGCTTCATGTCCCTGCCCAAGTAGCTGACACACACACATACACACACACACACACACACACACACACACACACACACACACACACACACACACACACACACACACACACACACACACACGCTTTGAGATTTGGTTTATATACAAACACACAGACACTCATGGGGAAGGCTGGCACAGGTCCACTAGCTATGTCCCCTTCTGCCCAGGCTATAAGGTAGTAATCCACTGCCACCAACTACTCTTATCAGTTACTATAAAGGCCCTTACCAAAGGGTGTCCAATTCTGCTGTGCAATGTTACTGTTATCCAAATAGTAAGTATAACCCAGGGCTAAGGCTATTGGAGTGGCTTATACAGTATCACCAAATACATGCAAGCACACTAAGAGCTTAAATTATCTCTATACAAAACAGCCACAGTTAAAAGTTTTAAAATATTTAATAATAAATAATAAAAACACAAGACAATACTCATCAATTCAGCACAGTGATAACAGAGAGTTCAGAAGTCACAGGTAATACTTTAAAATAACATTGTAGAACAGTCTGACATAAATATAGAAAACAGCTGGACTAATCTTGCTATTTCTATCTATCTCTAAGAGAAATCACTGTTCTAAATATCTTACTTACAGAGCAAAGCAAAATGCTGGTGAGATGTGTTTGGGTTCAGAAACAAATACAAAATGCTTTTTCTCTCTGATAGTCTTAAATTGATAATTCACATTACTGCTGAGTCATTTCAGATTACATCATTCTGATTTAGTTTCCATGCTAACATAACTCAAAATTTAATATTTCTTTGTGATCTGCACCTGCCAGGAAGCCACAGCTATAAAAGACACTTTACATGTGAAACCTAGTAATTATCTCAGTCATAGGACAATAGAAAAGAATTTCCAGCTGCAGACATCCTGTCTCCTAGCTTGAGATCATACACAGTTGTAAAATTCTTTACTTATCAGGTTTCTTCCATCAGAGTACACTGTGGTTACATTTTTTAAGTTCAGTAAATAACACAGTTTTCTTACATTTGTCAAACAAGTCTGTGGATCATATTAATATTTACAATGAGATAGAATTATTTACAAAATTCCATCTAGCTGGGCTAGCAGCCCTGCAGTTTATCACAGTCTCAATAACAATAATGATGAAATATGTTAACAATAATGCAGTGCAATTACAGGCCAGGGTGGGTCACATTATAGCACACTTGGCACAAAACATATTCCACCAGCATGTTACATGCAGGTAGTAAGTAGCTCATCCCTTGCATTTACCTGAGGTTTTACCAAATGGTGAATTTGCAGTGGTGTGTAGAAATAAGTATCTTGGATTTTTCCCCAAAAGGGACTAGTAAAATTCAGTTTTGAGCATAGTTTCTTACATGCTAGACATGTCATGAAGGAGTTTTACTAGAACTTGGTAGAGTAACTCAGGAAGATCTGTCACAGTACTCTGTTTTATGTCATAATGCACAAATGATTTTTCAGAGTATGTAAGAAAAATAGTATATCAAAATTTGCAGTCTGGTTCTATTTTGAGACCGCTTCCTTCTGCTTCTATGTTTTTGTATATGCTGGTGTTAAATACAGGTGAAATAATGATTTTTTTTGTATGACAACTTGTTTCTATTTTTATGTTTTAATAAAGTTTTTAGTTGTGGCATCTTGATCCAGTTTTGTTGTATTTCATATAAATGATTATAGTGAAGTGTTCTTTTTGTCGCCCCAAGGAAGATTTTAGCTGAGACACTGGAAACTTGTTAAGTGTAGTGTGTGGGAATGTCCAGAAGGTTCAAAAAATTTCCTGCAGGTTTCAGATGTTTTCTCGAGGCTAGTACTGGAAATCTGTGAATGGAGTATGAGGTATATTTTTCAGTACTATAATGTTTCCCTTTCCTTTTTTTAAAGGAGAAATTGAAAATGCCTCTGTGTTTTAAATCTGATTTGAATGAGCCCTGGTAACTGCAGAACGAACAGAAGCAGGAAATCTCTGGCATTAAAGTGAGTACATCCGTTTGTTTAGTGTTTATATCCATGGCAGCACTGGGTGTATTTTTGTAGCTGTTTAATATCTCCCTTTTTTATTTCCAGGAATCTGAACAGCTTCTGAAGCAGTACATTATCTCAGAATTCACCAAAACGAACTAGTTAATCCTGGATAAAATACAAGAACTGTTAAGGAAGCTCAAAAAGAAAATGACAGAATTCTGGAGAAGATGGAGGAGAACCTTAAAGATATTAAGGAAAAAAACAGCCACCATTTGGGTCAATTATTTGATATTAAATCAAATGAAGAACAGAAAGGTGCTGTGCTTTTTCCAACAGTAAGGCATTCTGCCCCCTTTATTTGTATTCTGATAAAGAAATTATAAACATTTCCTCTATAACGATGATTTTCACTATACCACTAAAACTTTACGAGCAGGATGTGTTTTTTGTAGGATACTAATGGTAAGAGGCTAAAGTTTAACTGCCTTCAGTTTCAATGGGAAATTAGAATCACATACTCTCTGGATTCTATTGTAATTTGAAAAATGCCTGTCGCCATTTTTTTTTAGCAGAAAATTTACAGAGATTTAAAAAGGGGTATGCAGTGTAGATAGACAGACAATGGTGTGCCATATGTCAGCCAACTGTTTTTTTTTTCTATTTCATAATTGTAAACTATTTTGCTATTCAACCTGCATAACGTTGCTGTGTTTTGCATTCTTATGCCATTTAACTTGAAGGTGATAAGCTCATCTCTGACCGTGTGTGACACACACTTAAATGATTTTGCATGTGTGTGTGTGTGTGTGTGTGTGTGTGTGTGTGTGTGTGTGTGTGTGTGTGTGTGTGTGTGTGTGTGTGTGTGTGTGTGTGTGTGTGTGTGAAAATATGTATATCTATATCTATATATATGTATATAATGTGTGCATGTTTGTGTGTAAAAATATTGGTCTTTTGTGCATGACCAGACCACCCTAATGTCGAATGTAAAATACTGACAAAATAAATTTGATCATACGCAACAGTGGAGGGGAAAAAAGTAAGATCAAGAGAGGAAAACTATTTCCTCTCCTGATATTAACACGAACCCCCCCCCCCAACACTAGCCTCAAATATGTGTGAATAGTAACAGTGTTATGGGAAGGTTTTAATGATGCTACGGTGTAGGCTTAGGTTTGGGGAAAGGGGCAGCTTTGGGTTACAGTTATCACAGATTACTAAGGTTGTGCAGAGGAGCCCCCTGCCCTCTTCAGTAATGGGGTGATAGCCCTAATGCTACCCCTTCCCCCAACCTTAACCCTATACCTTAACATCATTAAAACCTTCCCATAACACTGCCACTACACAAGACAGACTTAGACAGACAAACATTCACAAACAACACTACATGAGTCCCCTAACCTAATCCTATCCCTTAACCTAAAATACACAAATTCTACACAAACATAAAACACTCATCTTCACTTATCCCCAGCCCTAACCCTAACTCACATCTGCACTCAGTCTCACCCCCAACCTCACTTACCTGTATCGACATTCCATACTATTGACATATCCACGATATGGTCATCCATACCATCGACATTAAATCACACCCCTGCATTTGTCAAATGAATGTGTGTTCTGTAAAATGCAGGGAACCATAGATATATATGTAATATATATGTATGCCTTTTCAGAGACACAGTTTTATATATAAGGTCCCACTAGGCAAGCAGCTTCTTTTCTGGGGAGAACTGAAGTGGTATTCATATTAATCACCTGTATTTAGAATATCTTCCCTTGCTCCATCTGTACTTGGAAGCCCCTTTGTTTTTTGCTTTATTACTTGTCAACTGGAGCACTATTTGACTTTGGGTTTGCTAATGTTAAACTTGCATTATTTGTTGCTCTGATATCTACCTATTATATTACCTATTGTTTAACTGCTGTTTTATGTTATCTTTGTAGAGTTTCTCCCCGGGCCTCCACTGAAAAAGGCTCATGCCCAGTCAGACATACCCGGTCAGGAAATATCAAATAAATAACAGATAAAGGATGACATAGTTGGGATTGCAAGGCCCCCTACCTCTGTGCTGCACTAAAATGTCAATATTGCAGAACTGATCTAACTACTTGGTCTAAATTCTAGGGCACTTGAAAGATAATTACTGAGATATTTTCTGAATTGGGGAAATGTACCTCTTTATTTGAAGTCAAATAATTTCACCATCTGGATGTAGGCTGATAATCTGTCTGACAGAAGTTCATAGGTGTTTACTAGGCTAATGACCATGATAACCTTTTTAAGCTTAGCCATACATCCCAAATCTCTAACAAGTTCTGAGAATCTTGATAAGTGTAAGCATGGGCCTGGAAGGTAAACCATTTACAGGTTACGTGTGTCCATTAGAGACATAGGTGCCAAACCAGGGATGAATTTCTGGTTTCCCATCCAATAGTCCAAGTTCTACTTGAACTGGGTAAGGGAGGAACTCTGCTTCACATGGATGGGGAGACTGTTCCATAGACTCAGTAGTCTCTGGGATACATACCTATCTCTCCAGTAGGTCCTGTTTATATCACAGGCAAGGATTAAGTATTAAGACTGGGTAATTCTGGTGCTGTTTGTTTTGTGGATATGCAGGTGGTCCATCAGAATGGGGTTTGACAATGTCGTGTATGCCAGGCATAGATCTCCCCTCAAAAGCATTGTAGGAGACAGAATACAGGGATAGGGCCTTGAGGTGGTCTGCATAGGTCATTTTACCTATACCTATATTCTTATAGTGAGAAACCTCTGTGGACGTCCTAATTGTTGGATATTCCTGGTTAGGTACATACCAAAGGGGGCATTGTACTCAATGACAGGTCTGATGAATGCCAAACACAGTGAAACAATGACTTCCTTGGACTTGGATGCCATACCTTTGTTTATAAATTGCACAACATAGAATGATTTCCTCACTGCTCTAGACACATGATAGTCAAAGGCTAGATTACTATCTATTCCACACACAAAATAAATGAATGCAGCTTGGATTAAATGACCCCAGAAAGAAGAAGAAAAACAGTTATCAACACAAGGGTTCATACACTAAATGTAGGAGCTCAGCATAAAAGCAAATCCAAGGAAAAAATCCAAAATAGAGTTCAAATAAAATCCAGATAATTTATTAGGTTAGCGATGAACCAGGATTTATAGCTTGCGAGGAAGTGGTCTTGGATTTTGCCTGTGGTGCTTTGAACATGGAGCAGCTCAAGAGCATTGTCGTGCTTGACCAGCCTTGAAGTATATATATCTTTGATGTAAACAGAGAGACCTCCACCTTTAGTCTCTTCCTGTGAAGTATCTGGCTTAAATGTGTGGAAGACATTATAACCTAGCACTGTTGGTGTGCTAGCTTATAATGCCTGTAGGCCATCATGTTCTTTAATGTGTTCACAGTTCTGCACAAGGGGCGCAGTGTAACTTGGATACAGACCTGTCACATTTCAAAAACCTGATTGGCCTAGAAGCAGGCTAGATCCAGTTAAAACAGATCACACATGGGAGCATCTCTCTTGCATTTGTAATTCAGCAAAATAAAAATGACATAGCATGTTAGCTGTATGTGAATGAACATACCGTTTCTGCTTCAGATAGTTCTGAGTATAAAATAGGTGACTGTTTTCAGGTGTATCTGTACTAATACTGTTGCTGTATACTTGCGCTTGGTCCTGTTTCCTTGAACCAACATGACAATAATGTTCCCATATGCAACTCCTGTACCATCTTGTACAAATACAAACTAGTACTAAAGGGAGTAATCTTATTTATGCCCGGAGGGCCTCTTGAGGTAGTCCATTGCCACCATTTTTTATTGCTGCAAGCCTGTGATTTTGGGTGATAGGTAGTCTTTCTGGCACATTGTTCTCCATTTTGTGCTGTCATATGTTCAGGGGTGATTCTCAGATAGACACAGCTGCTTCGTTAACAGTGACTGCAGAACATGGTTGATTTGCATACACTGATGTAACTTCTATTGCTGGGAGATGTGCAGCATCACAGTGTGTGCTGGGTGGAGGTTGTGCTAAGTGTGTTTATTCATGGGTAGTTATGTGTAAGGAAGTTTTGACACTAGATAAGGAATGTTTCGGCCTGTTTAAAGAAGTAGGTGGGTATTGTCTAGTCAGTGTTTCTTTTCAGATAGCAACATTGTAACTTCAGGGCTATTTAGTATACATTTTGTATTACATTTTTTAGAGATATATATTTAATATACATTATATATTACAAAGATATGCATCTGGAGTGTTTCTCCCCTGGCCTCCACTGAAAATTGGCTTCATTCCAAGTCAGACTTTCCCGGTAAACAAATGTTAAATAAATAAATAAATTTTGACTAACAGTGTTTATGGCAGTATTAGCTGCTGTGCTAAACTTGAGTATGTCATGTTTTTCAGTTTTGGTTACATTTTGCTTAGTCATGATACAGGCCTTCCAGCTATGAATCCTGTGCCGTTTATGCTCCACAGGCCTCTTAAATGCTGCCTACCACCACAGCATTTTAGAAAATTAAATGTTAAAGCAAATCCTGTTTTATGTAGCTCCACTCCCTTGTCCAGTTTAGTATTTGGACATCTTTCGTAACTTTCTGGAAAACCAAGTTTATTCCATTGTCCCTTGCATAGCTTTATGTCAAGATAAGTGTACTTACACTGACCCCATCTTGAGTGCCAGTAGTGACTCAAGTCTGTTAACTTTCCTTTGTTTTTCACTTGCAGTACTGACAACTGTGTCAGCAGGCTTATTTTTTTGCCTTTTACTTCTGTTCCTATTCCTTGCCAGCTATGACTGCACAACTCACCTTTTTTTTGAACGCCTAATTACAGAAATTATTTTATTTCCTTAATAAATATTAACTAACATTTTATTTGTTGATTTGGACACTGCACTTGCAACTGCCTTGTTCAGAGAAATGCAGAAATTATTTGTCTAGTTTAATAACATCTGGTGGGCCTATTTCCTCACTCCCCTAGTATATCCAAACAGACTTGCTCTATCTCTCCTGTATTCAAATTCATGGTTTATCCACAGCAGTCTTTTGTGTCAAAAGTGTCAAACAAAACAAACTTTTGCACAGTCCTCTTATCTTTCACTTTTGAATCCCATTAAAGATTTTATGCACGTCTGAAATGCATAAATATATTTATTTTATTTACATGGGTTTGTCACAGTAGGCCAGTGCCCTCTTTTCATGGAAGACTCAATATGGTATTTAGACTGACTAGGGAAACTTTAGCCAGGACACTTGGGTACTTACCCTTCTCTTTTCAGTCAGTGCCATGGGAACATTTATATCCACTTTATAATAACCATGAGGTACAGCTGCCTGTCCACTGAACTGAGCAATAGCTTAAATTACTTGTGTGCGTGAACACAAACACACACACACACACACACACACACACACACACACACACACACACACACACACACACACAAACACACACACTGTAAGAAAATGAAGGATTTTGGAATCAACACTGGATCTACCGCACTAGTCTTTTTAGCAGCTAGTATTTTAAACACGTTTATTAAATTATGATGTAAAATATAGGCACATATACATTAATAAAAAAAGAAAGCAAACCATATTAATATTTTTAACATTAATGCAATAAACCTCACTCCTCCTGAATATTACTCTGCATGTATTGTTCCAATTAATCCCATTTAATTATGCATAATTTGCTCCTTCCCTTTTCTGTAGATCCCACCTCTATTATTTTTATTCCCTTTACACTGTTTAGCACTTCAGTTACACTTCGCATAGAATTTGATCCCCACTTTCTAGTAATTGCTTTTTTGGCAGCCAGTAGCATTGAACTTAGTAAGGCTTTACTGTGTATAAGCAATTTAGAACCTGCAACTCTGCTCAAAATAATAATTTCATTAGTTAACAGCCATTAGCGCCACCAGCATTTCTGACAGAATACTCTGTAGGGGAATTTTTAAAATCTTTCAACTCTTTAATGCTGCCAAAAACATATTCATGGTTACCTCTCTGTTTTTCTTCACATCCACAGCATTTGTGTCTACCTGAGGAAGAATTCTCTGAAGTCTGCTTGGGGTATAAAAATACCACTTCCAAGCAAAAATCCTAAATCTTCTGGACTTTGTTGGATACTTGGGAACCATACAACTGTTCTCCTGTGCACGGTTTTGCACTTGTTTTAGCTCGGCTGATCCTGTTTGGGCATCCTGCAGATGACTACAGCACCAGAAACGAGAAGGAGAGACTTTTTGCTGATTCTAAGTATCTTTGTGGCTTTTTCTTGACTGTTTTTGCTTATTGCACTTTAAAAGCCATTTTTAATGTGGTTCTGTTATTTCTGCATTTTACTGCTAAATCGTTTTACTGTGTGTGCACTTTGATTTAAAGCTTAAAGTTAATAATTTAAATTGCATTTACTATTGTAGGCATAGCACTCAAGTGCAACAGTCTTTTCTGTTCATATTTACAGTTTCAATTGCTTTTTCTGGTTAATTTCACAACAACCCCCCCAAAAAAAACAAAAAAATACTATCTGTACTGCTCGTTTCCTGCCCTTTCCTACAATAGAATAGTCCGGATCCCAGATTTACTGGTTTCAGGACTTTAGTTTGTGTTTCTGAGTTGTCCAGACCTTGTTGTGGTAGTGGGAAGTGTTTCTGCTTATCAATGAAAGTGGTAAAGCATTGAGCAGGCTATCTGTCACAAGACGAGTGGTTTCCAGCTGTGAAAATAACCTTATTGGCTGTTTTGGGCTGAATTCTATCCCTTTCAACTTTCTGAGTTGAAAACCCATGTTTGCGCAGGTTTGCCCATGTTTGCCCATCATGCAGCACCGCTTAGCTAGGGTTAAACTATTCCAGGCACCATAAAGTCTGCTCTTCAGTTTTTCCCTTAGAACTAGCTAGTTTCTTAGTTTTAGCACTTGAATTTGCTTCGTCGTGCTCAGCACTTGTTCAGAACTTGTAAGCACTAAATAAGCTAGAAATGACTACATCACTCAACCTTTCTCGTTACCTAGAGGAAAACAGTTTTTGTACTTACCTTCGTCACTTCTTAGAGGAAAACAGCTCTTGTACTTACTTTCCTAACTTGTCTAGAGGAAAATAGTTTTTATTCAGGCATGTCCAAGAGACAGCTCCTGGTGTTCTCTCCTGTCTGTCTGATGAATCTGGGCATCTTGGGGCAATGTGGCAATTGCCTCATGTACACAGACAAACCTCTCCTCCTTCCATCCAACACTACAATATGTGAGAGATGCACTTATCTAGCCAAACTGGAGGCAAAGCTCTCTCCAACAAAGACTGAACTTGACACTCAAGAGGAGAAGGTAAACACTTGCACCACACCACACTCATCACATAGTCTCACTAAACCTACACAACCAAAACCCGCACGTAGAAACACAAAAACATTTGGGGAGGCTCTCAATAATAATCTACTCAAGCAACAGAGACCTCCAAAGCAGAAACGCAAGCAACTTCCACCCCCAACACAACCCATATGACACATAAACCACAGACTCAATGTACCACTCAACCACAGCCTATAAGGCAAAACAACGTACCCAACACACTAGTCATAGGTGACTCTATAGGTAGTTACACAGATGTCCCACTCACCAGGCTAAACAAGGAGAAGGTTACTGTCAGCTGCCTGTCGGGTGCCAGGATCTGCCACATAACCCACGCACTCAGGTCACTACACAACAAGTACAGATATGACTCTGTCATTGTGCATGTTGGTGTGAAAGACCTGAGATGTACCTCCCTGGACTACATGAAAAGAGACATGGAAGAGCTCTCTGATTTTGTAGCCAAAGCAGGTATGACCCTAGCCCTGAGTAGCATCCTGCCATTGCCCAAAATGATACCGCAGTACAAGGGCAAAATTACTTCAACAACTGGCTAAGCTTCTGGTGTCATTCCAACGGGATCCAGTATCTGTCTGCCTTGGATGACATGGTCAACAGACCATGATGTTTTGCCAGAGATGGCCTGCACCTCTCGCCCATGGGATTCTGGATACTGGCTAAGGCTATTGCTGCCCCTATAGTTCCTTTTTTTAGGCAATGTCCAAATGACAAATTCACCACTGTAACAGGTACAGGCAAGCAAAACTGAGGGTAATGCTACTTATTGCTAGAAGTCTAAACCTCAAAATGCACTCACTCGAGGCACTCCTTAAAATAGAGAACATCGATATCTGTGTAGTGACTGAGACCTGGTTCAAGGCTCCAAAGAGCACCCCTACATTACCAGGCTGTAACTCATACCACACCTTTTGGCCATCTAACCTGGACCAGAACACCAAAGACGGAGGTGTGTCCATATTCATTAAGGATATTCACACCTCCAGGCTAGCTGCCCAACATAATGCATCCGAGATTATCCAAGTGCAACTAACTCTGAACAAAACCAAATTGTAGCTTACTACAGATTCCCCACCATGCCCCAGGATTCCAACTCCTCCTTTCTTGATATACTGGAAAATATTAGAGTTCAACCAAATAACCTAATAATGGGCAATTTCAACTACCCAACTATTAACTGGGGAAAACTACTCATGTACCAACTCCTTCACTCAACGCTTTCTGGAATTCATAAATTCCAATGCCTGGATCAACGTATCCACACCCCCACCAGGGGCAACAATATCCTAGACCTAGTCATTACCAACATGAGTGACTGGTGTTCCACACCTGAAGTCAACTCCTCGTTGGTCAGATCCGGCCACAAGCTAATCACCATAGACATCCACATCCTGCCCCCACCCCCCATTAAGGAAACCACTGTAAAATATTTCTCCAAAGCCAACTTCATGCTTCTCAAGACAGAAGTGGCAACCTTCATGACACCCATGGAGATGGACAATACAGTTACAACTGCTGAATCCTACACAAATGCACTCTATAAGCACTTACATGAGTGCATGGATCGTGCTATCCCTAACAGAACCAAAATGATATCCTCCAAAACAGGAAGCCAATCTGGTGGTCCCCTGCCATAAACAAACTCTACAGCAGAAGGAAGAAACTGTTGCAAAAGAGAGTAAAAATCCCATGAGTGGAGGAGCTCCCTGGTCAGCCTCAGTAAGAAGCTGAGATCCCTCATAAAATCCTCCAAAGCTAGCTACAAAAACAAAATCACCACTGATTCTAAGGACAACCACAAAGCATTCTATAGCTATGTCAAGAATCTCAATGGCAACACCCAGATCTGCTCTGAGTTACAGCACAATGGCATGAAAATTACAGAACCAACTGATAATGCCAACATCCTGGCAGATAAGTTCAGTGCTAACTTTACCTCCCTCTCACCCCCTAAAGGGACCATATCTATACCGGAAGAATGCAGAGTTCATGTAATCACAACTACGCAGGTAAAAACTGCAGTCTCTAAAGCTAAGAACACAGCTTCCATGGGACCAGACAACATCCCAAACTGCGTTTTACACAAACTTCAGAATGAGCTGGCTCCCCACATAAGCACCATGTTCAATCATAGCGTCATGTCAGGCTTTGTGCCCACTGAATGGTGCACATCAACAGTTATCCCACTCCACAAAGGGGAAGCCACCACGTACCCCAGGAACTATCTCCCTATTAGTCTGATGAGCCTGGTCTGCAAGGCCATGGAAAATATCATCATGGAACTCATAAACAAAGACATTGGCAACCTTCAAACTCTGGACCCCACCCAGTTCAGGTTTGTGAAAGGCAGATCATGCCTCCTGAACCTGATTGACTTCTTTGAGGCAGTCATCAAAGCCATAGATGAGGGTAAGGTGGTTCACACAGCCTATCTTGACCTTGCCAAGGCTTTCAACACCATCCCCCATTCTGGAATTATAGGTAAACTTACTAAACTGGGTATAAATCCCTAGTCACAAGATGGGTCACTAATTGGCTCACTGACAGAACCCACACTGTAAAAGTTGCAGACTCCAAATCTGACTTCAAACCAATAAGTGGAGTACTACAGGGTACAGTCCTGGGTCCTCTCCTATTCGGTATCTACTTCTCTGAAGTACAGGCTAACACAGAAGTCTGCACATGACTGGAAATTAGGAGCCATAGTCGAGTCCCCAAATGACGTGGATATCCTACAGAAGGGCGTCACTGAGACAGATGCCTGGTGTAAGAGCCATGGCCTGAAGCTCAATGCCAAAAAGTGCATTGTCATCTCCTTTGGTAAAAATTCTGTACCCATGAACTACCACATAGGCGGCAGTCTACTTAATGCCGAATGTATGATAAGAGACCTTGGGACTTAGGTGGACAGTAGTCTCTCCTTGGATAATCACATCACCAAAGTAGTCAGGAAATCCTTCTATGTGGCACACCTCATCACAAAAGAGTACTCATTCAGGAAAATTCTCATTCAGGAAAAAGAGGTCATTGTTCCCCTATACTCGGCTCTCATTAGACCCATTATAGAGTGCCCCCTTTGGAATGTACCTCACAAGACATCTGCAACAACTGGAAAGGCCGCAGAAGTAACTCACAAAGAGGATTACTGGACTCAAACAGATGCCCTACACTGACTGTCTCAAAAAACTTGAGCTTTACTCCATAGCATATCACCTACTCCGAGGTGATCTCTGCCTAACATACAAAGCTATGTCAAACCCAGAGCTGTTGGACATGCTACACCTAAAGAAATTCCAATTCTTCCGAGCTACATGCTCTAGGGACCTAAACCTTGTCACCACAATAGACATGACATGCTGGAGGGATAGATTCCTGTCCCAGAGACTTCCCATACTCTGGAACAAGCTACCCATCTATGTCAAGCAGAGTTGATGTGAAAGAGAAAAATGAGTGGATGTGAAAGAGAAAATTCACCCCGGGGATCACTTCTGTGTCTCTGCTCAACAGGGGCACAGGAAAATAACTTTCTTGGGTGGTGAAAGCCAGGGGACTTTGTTGGCTAGGCTTACTTAGGCCCTTGGGCTGATAGCTTAGTACCTACCTATAAACCTATAAATTGCCTTTTTAGATTCTCTACTCTATCTTTTCTAACTTCCTGTAATTGATTCTTACAGTTATCATGCAATATTGATATGTCCAACTAATTATCAGTTTAATGTCAGATTCTGTTCTAGACTCAACTAAAAACTCTACCAGAACTGTTCCTTTACTTTAACATTTCCCTATCCCTTTCTCTTTGCCTATACTATATCAATACCTGGCACAGAAGGCAATCTGTAACCTGCAGTCAACCTTCTGCTTAGCCTCATCCTACTCTTTTACCTTTCCATCTCTAATTATTTGTTCCGATTACTTTGGTTCTTTGCAAGTTTTCCATAGTAAATTTCAGCCCCCTCTTGCCTATTTTCTGTAGTCCCAATTGCAGTCATCCCTTTTGTCAAAATCTCCTTTTTCCGATTCCTGTGTTGACTTAAATCTTAGAATACTTTTTGCATCTTCTTGAATATAATATGCTTGATTGTTATTCTCCTTAAGGATCTTCATCCCAAATCTTACTCTATCCTTATTTCTCAAACTTCCCACTGTTTCTTCATCATCATCATCATCTTTATCACTACCATCCATCCCTCAGTCATCCATCAATCCATTATCCATCCCTCAATCCATGTCATCCATCCAGTCATGAATCATCACCATTAATCATCCATCCATTAGCCAGTCATCCAATCTTTCATTCATCCAGTCATCAGTCAGACATCATCCATCCATCCATCCATCCATCCATCCATCCACCCATCCATCCATCCATCAATAATCCATCAATCATCCAATCATCCATCCAGTCAATCAGTTATCCCTTTCCACTTAATTGTCTGCTTGTTTTATGTATATGAGTATCATCTGCATAGCCCTTTAGTTTCCATTCAGATCAGGTGATCCTAAGCTAACTTGTTGTGTGGGGAGTATCATCTTATCCCACTTAACTTTTGCCTTCTTTTTTCTCCCAAATAAATATGTTTGACTCAGTTATCATTCACAACTTCTCAGATTGATAAACATATACCTGACTGTATGCAAAACTAAAGGGGCTAAAAAATTTTGGTACTTGTATCTTAGTTTTAGTATTATCTTCTGTTTAGTTTCTTCCCATATATCCTTAGCCCCCATAGCAGGATCCATTTTGTCCGTGCCCCTAAATACTTCATCTTGTCATGTGTACTGTTTAACCAATTCATGTCTGGATGAATAGTTGTTTGATATAGCCTTTGTTTTGTCTACATTAATTTTATATCCTGAAAAGAGTTAAAACTGTGTCAAAATGTTCCACAACACCAAAATGTCCTTTTCTGGATTTGTAAAGTGCAAAATAATACAGTCTGCGAGTAAAGCTAACATTTATCATTACCATACCAGTCATATCCTTGAATTTGTGAAACCCTTATTTTCTTTGTCACTGCCTCTTAATATAAAGCTGCTCACTTAGGAAGAAATTCTGGTTTTAATCCCTCAGCAAATCTTTGGAAATTTATTTAATTGTTTAGATGAAAGTATTTTTGAATGTCCCTAATTATTTAGCTGTAAATATTTTTTAAAAACTTAAGACATAGCTAAGACATAGTAAAACATACCTTTAATATAGAATAAACACAACATATTAACATGTTTCTAGTTAAATACATTATACATCACATATGTTCTTTTTTATAATTATCATTCTATATTGCCTACGTTGCAAAATTCCTGCCTTCCCTTAAGGTTCACTCCTTCTCCAGAACATTATTTTGCATGTATTGTTTCCACAATTTCCATTTATTTTTGTGTAATTTGCTCCTTGCCCTTTCTGAAGATCCCACTTAAATTTCTTTTATCTCTGTTTCAATATTCAATACTTCAAATACAGTTGGTTTATACTTTATCTGTTTTCTAGTAATTGCTTTTTTGGCAGCACCAGAATTAAACTTAAGAAGCTCTTATTATGTCTATGCAATTCAGATTGTGTGTCCCAGCTCAAAAGAATAATTTCCTTGGTTACATATATTTGCTCACCCAGTATTTTTGATGGAGTATTCTGTAGGGAATTTTTTAAAATCTGCAGTTCATCACACTCCCAAAACGTATGTTCTCAGTTAACTCTGTCTTCCCCATCTACCTGAGGAAAATTTCTTTGGAGCCTGATTGGGGTATAATAATAGCCATGCAAACACTTCAAACAAAA
This sequence comes from Protopterus annectens, assembly GCF_019279795.1. NCBI lineage: Eukaryota > Metazoa > Chordata > Ceratodontiformes > Protopteridae > Protopterus > Protopterus annectens. The sequence continues at coordinate 1,465,620,952 of NC_056744.1, read as the reverse complement.
ATCCTAAACCTTCTAGACTTTGTTGCATGCTTGGGAGTTGTGCATATGTCCTGCAGTTGTTCACATGGAAATTGCTTTTCTCTCTTCCCAATCTTTTTGAATCTGTCCGATTATCATGCAATATTTTATATAACGTATAAGAAATCCATTTTTACCATCAACTTCTGCTCTAGATTCAACTTAAAACTCCACCAGAGCAGGTCTGTCATGTAGGATCCCCCTATCCCTTTCTCTTGCCTGTACTCTGCTATCAATCCCTGATAGGGAAGGCAGTTTGTAGTCTGTAATCCAAATGTCTTCTTGGCCTCATCCCATTCTCTTACCTTTCCCCTTTCTAGTTATTTGCTTCCAATACCTTGGTTCCTTTGCCACTTTACTTCAGGAAATTCTATCCCCCTCTTTCCTATTATCTGTTTTCCCTATCATCAAAATCTCTTTTATTCATTCTCGTGTTGGCTTAGTTCTTACAATACATTCTGCAACTTTATGAATATAATATTCTGTATGGTTGCTGTTGTTTTCCTTAAGGATCTCAGTCCAAAATTCTACTCTTTCCTTATTTCCTGAATCCCCCAACCACTGTTTTTTCATCATCCCTTCCCATTTTGAATTTTAACTTTCTGCTTGTGTTATGTATATGACCCTTAATTGTATACTAAAATATTCCTTCAAATCAGGTAATCTTAAACCACCTTATTTTGTTAGAAGGATCAACTTTTTCTCACTTAACGCTTGCCTTTTCTCCTCACAGATAACTCCCTTCAACTCTTTATTAATTATTGTCAGCCTTTATAATCCATACTCCTTATTACTTCATCTTATTGTGTTGCCATAAAAATGGATATTGCCAAAGCAATTCATGCATGAGTAAATTATTTATGGCTATAACATTTTTGTTTTATCTTCATTAATTTTATATCCTGAAAAGACTTTAAACTGTCTCAGAATATTTCAGAATGCTGAGATGACCTTTTTTGCATTTATCAGGTACAAAATCATATTATCTGCAAATAAAGCCAACCTTTTTTTGATTACCATACCAGTTATATCCTTAGATTTCTATGTCTATTATTTTCTTTTAAATACAAAGCAAATAAAAGAGAGAGAGAGAGGGAGAGAGAGCACACCCCTGCATGGTTCCTCTATTCGGATACAACTTACCAGAAATAGACCTTCCCACATTAATTCTTGCCACCAGTTCTTCACATTTACTTATAATTAACATTATTATGTCAGGGAATGCAAATGTTTCCATTGTCCTTCTCATAAAAGCCCAATTTATGCTGTCAAATGCGTACTCTGCATCAAGACCCACCAACAACAGCTGTATTTTCTTACATTCTGCTTCCGTCTGGATCATCATTGTTCTATTAATTTTATCAAATGTTTGTCTCTCCTCCACAAAACCATGTTGATCCATATCTGTCAATTGTTGGCAACACCTTTGAAATTTTTTTAGGTAGTATAGACATAAACTCTTTATAATCATGTTTTAAAACTGAAATGGGTCCATATGAAGCTGAGTCTAATGAGTCTTTTTCCATATTTATTTATTACAGCCATCACAATGTTCTTCCAAGATGTTGGTAATTCCCTTCTTTTAAAAACTGTTAAAGAATACTTTCCAGATCTTTCACTTTCTTCCACCCTAACTTCCACAGGAATACCATCTGTTCCTGGAGACTTTCTTGCAGATTGATTATACATTACCACTTTTAACACATCTCCTGTCTTAACTATAAATTGTTGAGCCTCATCTGCCTCTATCAGTGGCATATATAAATTTGAGCTCTTTCTTGATTTCCACATTTCGCTGCTTTATACAAGTTTTCATAAAATTTCTGAAATATCTCTTATACAGCTA
>NC_056744.1:1465459088-1465614088 GCF_019279795.1 Protopterus annectens | reverse complement strand
CTATATTATAACATTGAAATCTACAAAGATCCAATGTTATAATATCGAACCCTAAACACCGAAATCCACAAACATCGAACAGTCAGAATAGCAATTTTTTTCCCAGGGAAAAAATCGCTATTCCGAGAAACATACACACAACACAAATACACACAAAAAACAGCAATCCACACACATACACTTAAAATCCTACACCTAAACCTAAACTAAACTTTACATACACTACTAGCTATACACTTACTTTACCTTACCCTAACCCTAACCCTAAGGTCCGTCACTATCGCACACTCACCTCACCCGCCCCCTAACCCTAACTCACCTAACCCACCCCCTAACCCTAACCTACACACAACCGCACACTTAGCTAACCCGCTTCCTAACCCTAACTCGCCTAACCCGCCCCCCCTAACCCTAACCTACACACAATCGCACACTTACCTGAACCCGACCCATAACGGTCCAACATATCGAACACTGAAAACAGCGAAGCCACAGCAACGGTCCACTGAATTCTTTCCCTGGAAAGAATTCAGTGTCCTGCACCTTCGCTGTTTTCAGCGTTCAACAAAACTGGTTCGATATTATAACATTCGAACTTTATAAAATTCAATGTTATAATATAGACCCGAGTACCTCTACCCCTGGATAACTGGATGGGAAACAGAAAATTCATCCCTGGGATTCCACCTGTGTCCCTGCTGGACAGGGGCATCAGGAGCTGACTTGACTAAACATGGGCTAAACCCTTGACTATGCTTATAAGGGCCTTAGGGCTAATAGCCTAGTAACTTCCTATGATCCTGTGAGACATTTCTCCCTGGGCTATATGAACAGAGACATGATGGAACTCTCAGAATGTGTCAGAGGCCAGTGTGAGCCTAGTCTCAAGCTATATTTTACCATCACAGTGAATAATGCCACATTACAAGCAAAAGATTATGGATTTCAACTACTGCTTAGCTTAAGGCATCATTCAGAGGGAGTCCAACATGTATCAACCTGGGAGCAGAAGGTAGACATTCTTAACTGATTTTATTAGTGATGGCCTATACATCTCTGCACTTAGCTTTTGAATGGCCAAAATGTTGCCCACCTCCCACAGTGCATTTTTTTAGGCAATGTCAATCTATATATTCATCCATCATAACAGAATAGCATCTGGATAACAAAAGTTTTGCTGCTCAGCTCAACTCTAGGAGCCTAAATGAAAAAACTAGCCCCTTCAAGTACTCCTTACCCTGGAATGCATCAAAGTTTGCATTGTCACGGAGACTTGGTACAAGTCCATTGGTCCACTGAGAGCACCCTGTCAGTGCAAGGTTTCAGTGCTTACCATGCATTCAAGCTCACCACACTAGATGAAGGCACTAAAGACTGAGGAATTGCTGTATTTGTTAAATAGTGTCATCTCCAGACTTGTCAGACTGGATAATGACCTGGAACTACATATCCAACTTACTATTGGCAAAAACATTGTATCACATTATAGCTAACTATAATCTTATCACATTATAGCTAACTATAAGACCCTCTCTGTGTCCCCCTCTTGGCCCTTACCTCCTATTTAAGAGTATGGAGTCCCTAAACATTAAGCCAAACACTATTCTCTTAAGGAACTTCAACTAGTCCACCATTAATTTTGTAACTTGTACATTCTCTAACATGCATGCCTGGAGATTTCAAGAATTCATTAACACAAACTCTCAGAATCAGTTAGTCTGTAGTGGGCGAAGCCTGAATGGCTAACTGAAAAGCAGCATTTTTTGGAGCTCCATAGATTAATACTAAATTCAGGAAATTAAATTATCTATTACTAACAAAACTACTACAAATATTTAGTTAATAGTCTAAAGCAACTAAATACAAATTTTGGTGGATTTCTAAAAAAAATTGCCTGTCAAATTACTTAGAAGTCTGTACACAGCATCTGAAGAGATGAGCATCCTAAATAATTCTCATGCTGACTTGACACTAAAAAAAGGAACTACAACTGGTGACTACCACATTGCAAGCATTATCAACAAAAATGGATGATTTTAAGATTAATCTACAGAACCTAGAAGAGAACTCACAGAAGCAAGCAGAAGTCTTCAAAGAAATACTTCAGCAACACCAAAGTTAACAAACATTGAAACTTCTTTGACTGACATTGATCAAAGGCTCAAAGAGGAGGAGACACAAACAGAGTTTATCTTGAAGCAAAATACTTGGTTATCTAACAAACTAGATGATCTTGAAAATAGAGAGAGAATGTCAAATATCAGGATTTTTGGTTTACCTGAAAAAACAGAAGGGGGGACACTATATCTTTCCTAAACTCTTGGATACCAGAGGTTCTAAATCTTAAAGAAGGTTTTACCTTTGGAATAGAAAGGCCCATCGTGCTCTGGGGAATAGAACTTCAGAAACAACTTCATCAACATCCATCATACCACCAAGATCAATTATAGTAAAATTCTTATCTTTTATGGACAAAGAACTGGTGTTAAAAACAGCTTGGAGGAAACGTTCTATAAAGTATAACCAGAACACAATAAGATTTGACAATGACTACTCCACTAAAGTGGTGGAAGAGAGAAAAAGGGTATGGCATCTAATAAAAACTCTAAAACAGAATAATATTAAAGCTCAAATAGCCTTTCCTGCAAAAATTAAAATAATGCACCTAAGTGAGATGAGAACCTTCAACACTCTGGAAGAAGCCATGCATTTCATTCAAAACAATAACATTATAACCATTTCTGAATATGTGGAATGGGCATCCCCATCCCTGAAGAGAACCATTGACAAAGATGGCTGGACTGATGTAAAAAAAAAATAAATAAATAAACAGAAAACTGAATCCAAAGTACCAACTTCAATGAAATCTCTCAAAGTGTCAGCTGCAACCTAACTATTAAAAGCATCTAAATGGTCTCACTATGTATTAATACCTTTAATCTCATGCATTTATTCAAAACATATATATATATATATATATATATATATATATATATATATATATATATATATATATATATATATATATATATATATATATATATATATATATATATATACAAGAAAATGTATGTTTCCTATAACTGTTTATACATGTCTTATCATCCTATTAAGTTTCTCTTCTTCCCTTTGTTTTAATAAATAAATGTTAAAATGTTCTACTACTTACTATAGCTATTTATTTAATCTAGTAATATCAAAGTTAAATTATTAGGTTTTATAACTATGTTTTTCAGCCTACTAGTGTCATGTCTTTATTTAATTCATTTTCCTTTTATTAAAATGTTTACTGTTATTTTCAGTCTGAGTCTCATACAGTAGCACTTATAGGCTTTTTAGACTATATTAATGAAATGTTCTCGTAGCTACGAAACGTTCCCATTTTTAAATGGAGAAACGCTATTGAGATCTGTCAGTTAAAATTAAAGTAACAAGAAGGTATTTCCTCATTGCTGATGTGAATGAGGATGTTAAGAAAGATGCTAGTTTCAAGTTGCAGTTATTACATGTAGTAAATTGTCTATAATATAAAACTGGAGTTTACCTTGCTTATTATTTAGTAATGGAAGAGGAAATATATATATGCTTAATCTGATTGGCTTTGATTGTTCCAAACTGGTGTGTGGTTGTCAGTCTAGGTGCGTATAAAACAGTTATTTTTTTTTTTTCTATTTTTGTTTTTACATTTTAAATATGCTACCTAAATTTCATTCCATGTTAAAATGTTAGATCGATTAGTAACTAACATACTGTGATCGGGAACAGTATAGAATTATTTGAATTAACCAAAAATGAATGTCCTGCCTTTGGACGATGCATTAGAGTAATGTATGGAAGAGGTGGTCTAACGAACTGCAAATACACACAGACTACACATTAATTTATATTCATTACAGTATTAAAACATCAACTTCCTTCCCTGGCATAAATGACAATTATTGCATACCTGTTTATTTTGACCTTTGTTATACTGCCCACAGCCTATTGCATAATATATACATTGCAGTCATTGATAATTACCTGAAGTCTTCACAATGGCCTTAAACAATGTGTATGCTTCTGGAGAGTATTGCCGATGTTGGTATTATGGTGAAAAAACATTTTTTTTCTTCTTGCCTCAGATGCACTGACGAAGAAAGGCTGTACACCATAGTTATGCCCTATCTGAAATCTTGTCCGGTCTGTCATTGTGTGCTTGCTGCAAGGACTGGGACTATTGTTGCAGTTAGAGGAAAACATTGTTACTGGAAGTGGGGCTTGGGTTTCTTAGATGGCTGCATTACTGAAATCATTGTTATTTGGAATGGCTTGATGATTGTTCCTATTTCGGGAAGTTGGCTGACCATGGAGAGAATTTCTGGGCAGGGTTTGTTGAAGTATCTGGCTATCTCTACTTGTCAGGGATAATTGGAAGGATTTCTCTGTGGAATACAGGCCAGGAACTGTTGTAATTCTGGTGATGTACTGCTTTGCCTTCTGAATTGATAATGAATGGTGCAGTTTTTGTTGGTTGTAGTCGCAGATTATGTGGAACTGATGTACAGTTGTGTCGGGTCAGATTGGAGAAGCACTGTCGGTCACGTGGATTGGTGTTGTTTGAGGTCAGATACTATGCAGAGAGTGGGGTTAAAGGTGCAATGGACATGATGTGAGCTGACCCTGGTGTCTTTGGGTCAGGGGTGGTGTGCTCCTTGCGAGGGAGAGTGTCAGTGTCTTGAGCCTTTTTTTTTTTTTATTTTTTTTATTTTTCTGTTTCTCTCTCTTCTATTTTCATGGCAGTTGTTTGAGCAAGAAATAAGTGCTCGTGAAGTTTTATAAAAGTCTATTTCAATTGCAGTTTGCATGAGCTAGGGAAAACGTTTTCTCCAATCTTTACAATTGCAGAGTAGTTTAATGTTGTCATAACAACGAGTAGATAAGGTTTTGATTGGCTGTTGGTATACTCATACCCTACAGAAGCACGTTCACAACACACTTTAAGAAGCAAGCTAGATTTCATTTATCTAGTTATACCCCGTACAAGAGAATATAAAATTAAATCTGATTGTTGTTTGAACCATATTTTAACAAAATCATTATTAAAGTAAACCAAGCAACTAAAATGATATAAGTACCTAATCAACACATTAATAGAAACTACTATGCTTTACACCACTTAGATAATTTAAACATATGCATTTTTTGACTGCCTTTTTAAAGCATTACTATAACTATTAGCTGGAATATAATAAGATTAAGCCTATATTTAGATTATAAGGTAATTATACAATCTCTTTTAAATCTAATGAACAGTTCTTGAAAGCATATATTTATATATTATAAGATATGATGTTCTTTTTTAATTTATGTTATTGCTTGCAAGCCTTGTGATTAAGGATTAAAGTGTCTGTGTGTTTAAACAAGTGAATTCATATCCAATATGGAAAGTTATGTTGATACAATGAGCTGAATAAGTTAATAATTAGTATAATTCAACTGCATTTGCTTTCTATGTTTAGATGGTAATGATATAGTAGTTAATTCATATTAAACAATGCCTTCTACAACCAAATGTTTTTAAATCACAATAATAGTTGTTTATTAGACTTCTTGATTATTTACAGTATATATGGAGTTCAAATGAATGTGAAAAGGAAGTTAGAGTGATAGTTCACCAGATGTTTCAATCTGTTGGACTAGGAATGTATTTAATTCCGTGGTGGGTAGGGATTTATGAGCTAACTACTTTAACTTTAGTATTTATTTTAGTTTTTAAATTGTTCATTATTTTTACTAAGCCTGACGTATACTTATTGAGTACTTTAGTGATAACATGCTTCACTGAGATAATTGATTATGTACTAATCAATAATACTTTATTTTTTAAGGAGGGGATGATTTCAGGTAAAGTCAATGACAGCTTTAAATATTTCCTCAAAATAATCTGATATGGACATTTCTATATTATCATTAAACATTAATCGTCTAAATAGTCCAAATAAAAGATCTAACTTACTAAGCTATCTAAACTTAAATAGATCACAAATATTTTTTACAGGAAACACATTTCAAGAGCAATGATAATTTCACATGGAACCCAAGTGAGTTCAAGACCTTAGCATGTTCCAATTTTAAAACAAAGAAGGGGGGGTAATAATTCTATGGAGAAGCAATTTATTAAATCCTGAAATAATACATAAATATATAGACAATGAGGGCCTTATAGCTATAGTCATTCTGAAGTTTAGTAACAGGTTGTGGATACTACTAAACCTATATTGGTTTCCGGGTATTGGGATGGGGGCAGTCAAAAAGCATTTAGATCAAATTACAAGCATATTTAAAGGTAATTTAATAATAGGGGGGACTTTAATTGTATTACAGATATGTCTGAAACTACTAATAAAAAATCTCCAGGTCTAACAGTTACTGCAAAATTACTAAAAAAATGGACCAAATCCTTAAAATTAAAAGATACCTTTAATGTTATAGATAGTAATTCCTTGGTATTCTCCATCAAGATTATAGATATGGTACCCAAACGAGAATTGGTAAGATATATATTTCCCAGGATTTTCAAACAAAAATTACTTCCTTTACAATAATTCCTTGCCCCCTCTCAGATCATAATTCTCTAGTTCTAAAAGTGCAAATAAATTTTAAATCACTTGCTTTTCTTACTAGAATCCCTTCATATATTACAAAAATTAAAGAATTTAAGCAGTGGTTAGTGAATGAACTCAATTTCTTTGTAGATGTAAACTACAACTCGGAAGTGAATATAGTAATGGTATGGGATTCATTAAAAGCTTATATCTATGGAAAAATGATTGCTTGGTATAAAAATAAAATCAAGGAATGGGAATCAGAACTCCAAGAACTATAAACTAATTTATTAGAGAATAAGAAGACAATAGAAGACTAAAATAAAACAAATACTGAAATCTTAAATCACAAAACTAATTTAGCCATGGAGAGGTTAAATATAAATTCTTATGCCACCTCTCCAAAACATTTACATAACTTATCTGTTAAAGTTAAAATGCAATCTAAAGCTAATACTATTGTTAATATACTACATGAAGAAAAAGGTAAGAAAGTCCCGGAAATAGGAGATATTCTAGATACTTTCAAGTGTCATTTCAAAAATCATTTTAAAAATAACAATAATTTGCCAGAACATCCCCTTTTAGAAAATGTGTTTTCAAATATTAAACCAATCCCTGAAAGTTTACAAAATGAATTACAAAAATCCACTATGCACAAAGAAGTCATAGATATAATCAAAGACTGTAAAGCTAGTAAATCTCCCGGAATGGATGGATTATTCACAGATATTTACAAACTGTTCCCCACAAATATAACCTCATTACTACATAAAACATTTATTAAAATTCAAACTCATGCATTAATTCCTCCTTCATGGAGATACTCCTTAATCATACCCATTTTAAAAGAAAACACGGATGATAGTCAATGCAGCTCATATAGGCCAATTTCATTATTAAATAATGATTATAAAATATTTATGTCTATATTGGTTAAAAAAAAAACATATGAATGAAATTATCAACTATGACTAAACTGGGTTTATTCAAAACAGACATCTACATGATAACATTAAAAGAATGTTGACATTAATTGATTATTTAAACAAAGAAAATATAGAAACCCTAATAATTGAGAAAGCTTTTGATTCCTTGAACTGGGATTATTTAATTCAAATCTTAGAAGCTTATAAATTTCCCATCTCCTTCATTACATTTATTAAAAAGGTTTATGAAAACAATTTAACTTATGTTAAATTAGGACCCTTTATCAGCTATACATGTTATGAGAGGTACTAAACAAGGATGCACTATGTCACCCATTTTATTTGCTTTAGCTATAGAACTATTGGCAATATTAATAAGAAAAAATCCAGAGATAAAAGGAATAAATATATTTGGTCAATATAACTCCAAGATCATGCTCTTTGCTGACGACATATTTCTTACACTATTGAATTCAAAAGAAACATTAGTTGAATTAGATAATCTGGTAAAGAAATTTCATAAGATCTCAGGACTCCGATTTAATAAACAAAAGTCTAAATACTTATTATTAAATAAAAAAGGATTTTCAAATAGGTAAGAATCATATCATAGGAGAACATGTCTCAACAATAAAATACTTAGGGATAGACGTGTGGTGTAAACATATTCAAGATATATTGAATATTAATTATAGAAGGATCATAGCTACAATAGACTCTCTAGTGGGTAAATATAATAAGTTATTTATACTTTTTGAAGATAGATTACAGTTAATTAAAATGCTTCTTCTCCCTAAAATGTTGTATGTTGTACAAGCCACTTTGTTAATTCCTGAGAAAACTCACCTTAAGAAAATAACATCAATTTTGCTAAGATTTCTGTGGTTTACTAAAAGAAACAAAATTGCATATACCCATCATATCAGACAATGGGACCAGGGAGGAATACATTTCCCAGATATTGAATCTTATATAAGAGCAACTTTACTTAAAAGTGTGGTTGAATGCATAACTCCAAATTATATGTCTAATTGGAAATTGTTACATACCACTATAATAATAAATGAAAATAATTTACATAAAAATTCTACTTTTCTAGACAAAGACAATATATTATGGTACTCAATGGCCTTAAATTATCAATACAATATAACTAAACTAACTGGGACAAATTTAATAAATCATTTATTTGACTATTTTAGGAAATTTATAAACATGAATATGGATTTAAAGCTTTGGTTTACAACATTAATTCCCTTCAGCATTACTAAAATCTTTCCAGATGGAATTCATAGAGATATATTCCTCTCCTGGGAAAAGAAAAATCAAATCTGTTGGTTAAACTGACTAAAAAATCAGCAAGTATGGGATTTGCAATATATGATGTCAACTTACAAAGTGAATTCTCATGAATGGTTAATGCTTCAGAATATATTAACGTACTCCAAGGATCTATGTAGGATAATAAATAATTCTTCTTTTTCAAATACACCAAATTTTATATCCAGACTGTTTGAAATTTTATATAATAATAAGAAATTGGAAAATGGTACTTCATATTTTTATAATCTAATAAAAAATCACAAAACACAACCTAAACCAGCATATTGGCAATATATTACAAAAGGATATATGATTCAGTTAACCTCAGAAAATAAATCTAATTTACATCTCTCAGTAAAATTAACTTCTTGTTCTCATTATTGGAGAATATTTACGTGGAAATTCCTTCATAGATCCTTTTTAACCCCTGATAAAGTTTCAAAAATCAATCCTTCTAATGATGGGTTATGCTGAAGATGTCAACAGTATAATAAAGCTGATGGGTCTCACATTTTCTATGATTGTATAAAAATTAAACCCTTTTGGGAAAGTATTAACAATTTCTTGCAGGTGATTTATACAGATAATTTTGTCATGACCAAGGCTTTGTTATTACTGAATATAACTGATAATGCTTATTCTTCAAATAAGACTGACCTTCATTTACTTTGGACTATACTAGCTATAGCTAGGAAATGCATAAAAAAGAGATGGAATTCTACCACAGCTCCTAGCAAAGAAGATTTCATATATGTCTATTGAAGAGGACAGCCTTAATGGAAATAAAAACCAAATAATTAAGACTGTTTCCTAGACCATTAACTAAAAACCCTTGGAAAAAAGTTCTAACTTTGATTGATACTTTACAAATGGATCTAACCTCCTCATGAAGCAAGTACTGTTTAACTTTAATTAAACTATATCTGTGTAATTTATCACGCAAGTTTTAAAATGTCAGGCTAAATGTAAATTTGTATATAGTTAATAATTATCTAACTTGATTGTAAACTGTGATACGTTTTCATTTATTGTTTTTTGCAAATTTAAAATAAAAATCATCTGAGTAAAAAAAAAAGAATCAGTTAGTTTGTACCACAACTAGGATCAGCAAACTCCTGGACTTAGTCCTTACACCAGCATAGGACAACTTTTTTCTGTACCAATTGTAAACCCCTCCCAAGTTAAATCAGATTATAAATCTGTCACATTCACCATAAGATTGAAGCTGGATGCATCTTCTAAAACCTCAGTATTTAGAGATTATGCCTAGACTAATCTACTAAAAATGAATGATGATTAGGATACATTCAGTATCCTCTCCCAAAGAGATGATCCCATTGTTTATGCTGAATCCTTTATTTGTGCATTCTGCATTCTTGTAAATAGCTGCATAGAGGCATCTCACCCCTCATTAGTAAATAAAATGCCAAATTAAAAATAACTCCTTTGGTGTAACCCTTGAACCCAAATATAAACAGTCTCTACAACAAGAGAAAAATCTCACTGCACATAAATATAAATGTAACCTCCAGTATGCCAAAAGCACTCTTGCTAAACTTGATGGAGAACTATGGACTCTGATCAAATCAACCAAACCCAGATATATAGTAAAAATAACCACACAGGCAAACGGCAACCACCAAGCTTTCTTTAACTGTGTTGGAACTTCAAAAATAATAGGAAAAAGAGAAAGGCCCTGCAAGTAGGATCCAAGTGCAAGGCAAAACAAACTATCAGTAACTGAAAAAATGCCAGCACAAAACTCAGTATATATCAGCAATAAAACTACAGCAACACTAAGGTAAAACTTGAGTGTTTAATACATATCAAACAATTCAATAATCCAGACCGGTTTCAGCCTAACATGGCTTTCCTCAGTTGAACAAGAAAAGTACAAACAGGAAATGATGCACACATGCAGGTTTAAATAAGGTCCATAGACCAATGAGGTGCTTCCAAAGGATTTTAGGCATGCCCATAATACTGTCTAAAATAAAAACTGGAAGGAAAAATACAAACTAGAAAATAAAAAATAACAAGTACTTCAAAAAATAATGCCTGGCACTACACAGATTTAATAGTAAATGATACCACCTGTTCAGACCCAAAAGAAATAGCAAATCAATTAATGAATAAATTTAGCTGAAATTGATCCCCCACAACATTTGCAGAGCATACATCTGCATGTACACCCCCCCCAAATTTTCTTAGAGCATGTCCTCATAGTGTTTTCAAAGGCCAGGAATACTGCTTCTTTGGGGCTGGATAACATACCAGGATGTGTACTGGCCATATGTAAGTGTTCTGCATTCTGTAATTTATTCATATCTAAATTGCATGAGAATGCATAGCTAAGCTTCTAGAGATACTCAAGGGTTAATAGTCTAGTACGTACCTATGAACCTAATGTAAGATCTGTTATTTTAGCAGCTTTCTTCAGTATATGAGTATATTTAAGTCTCTTGGTTCATATTTCTTGTCTGTTGTTCTTAAACTGTGTGGTTTTCCAGCAAACTGCTGGAGATTGTAGTCTGTAAATAGTTATAAAATTTGAGTTGCAAATTCAATATTTAAAATCTGTCCCTGACCAGACCTTGTGCCTTTGGCCCAGATTAATTTGTAGCTATGTCCCAGAGTCTTGCACTTAAGGTTGAAAACTGCAAGAGAACTTTGTTGGGGTGGGGCTTTGAGCATACTTCTTAACTCTTCCTTATTACAGAATACTGAAAATGTAGTGCATCATAAAGGGAGTGCTGCACTCCTGATTGTGTGGTCCTTCTGATGAGACATTAAATGAAGGCCCCGTCTGCTTGAGTGGTGGTTGCTCAGTTGGCTATAAAAGATCTCACAACAATTATTGAAAATGATATGGATCCTTTATTTACACACAAAATTCTCCATTACATCAAGGCTTCATACCTTAAAAATAAACTTGTATACAGCTAAAACGTTTATATATAATTGATACACAGGAAATCAAAATTCTTTTCATAATATAACTTCAATTGTAATATCTTTTTACTTATCCTCCCCACTCCTTTTACCTCAACCAAAATGTTATCTTTTCACAGATATCTAGCTCATCTCATATTTTATTTAATACAATTTTTCATACTAGCTTGCCATATCTGAAATATCACAGACATACAAATGTTATCATTTGCCTTGATTTTCATCAACAGTTGCTTTATACTTCATTCACCTTTCACTGATAGTTTTGTAATCATAAGTCTCCAAAGAAATCCTGTTCTTCTTCCCACAACTTGAGTTTTTTCCTTCTCTATCAGCCTTTTTAACTTCATTTATCAAACCGCCTCTGTGTTTAAATAAAATATCTACTTATAATCCCTTCATGCCATATAGTTCTTCTAATTCAGTATGTATTTTCCATTCCCAGTATTTTACTTCCTATGGCTTCCCCCCCTTTTTAACTTCAACTTTTTGCCATAAATCCTTATAGTTTTTTCAACTATTTTACTACCATGTTTCATTTTGATAGATTTTATTCTCAGTATGTTATATAAAGATATGTAATTGATCCCATAACTGTAAGGTAAATAAGGGGCAACCTTGCCACAAACCTCTGTTTACCTTAATTTTTTTATCCACCCATTGGCTAACACACTTGCCATACCTCTTTCATATGTGGTTTTAATCAGTCTAATTATCTGTACTATGTTCTTCCAAGATTGTTTTCTCATAATGTCATCATATAATTTTTCAACATCACGTCCTTTTATCCTAACTTTTTTCTTTCATTTATTATAAAATACACTATCCCCGGGATTCATGAAGCTTGCGCCAGGCGCGGGTGTAGCATAGGCGGAATAACGTCAAATATGGCAGTCGAGCGATTCAGGTATGATCCAATTCCATGTGCACTACCGGCGTACACCAGAACTGCGCAGCCCTCGGCATAAGTATGCTAATCACCCCATGCACAGTGTTGCACCATGCAAATGAAGGCAGATAACGATTCATGAAGTGGTGCAGGTACAGGCATAGGGTAAGCCCATGGAAATATAAACCAAAAAACACAGTTTGCATTTTTCCAAACAAAACATCGGAGCTATGGAAGCAGACCAGACTCATGTATTACAAAGTTAACATATGCCAATGGCTAAATACACAGCCAATGGCATAAGAAAAGATGCACAACACCTAAAAAACAACATTTAATGTCATGTCCCCAGTAACGCACAGTACAACTGCAGGGCATGTCTGCGCAAACAGGAACACAAAGAAAATATATAAAAATGTCATAAAATCGCAATGTAATACAAATCAGGTTTTCACCATAATACGCAATGGTAGGCATGGAACACCACAACCAAGGTGCAAGGGTTGCTAAGGGCCTGCGACAATGTTCGGCACGGTAACTATGAATTAGTAGTCAATGTCATGCAAATGAGGCAGGTAATACTGAATCGCAAACATCCCGCCGGATGAAGGATGTACCATACGGCGCACCGAGGAGTGGCTCAGAGGAGATGCATGACATCAGCAGAGGGGTATGCCACCGTAGCAGTAAGCACATTGGAGTAATGCAAATCTGGCCTGGCAGTTGCTAAGCAAAGCTGCAGTACAGGGGTGGGGAGGAAGGTATAGAATCATTTAGCTGAGAGCACACATGGTGCCCAAAAGCGCATGTGTATGGGGAAGAAAACATGCCCAAAACCTGGTGAGCGGATGCACGCGCCGCAAACAATAGCACAAACAGGAAGGTCAGGGGAAGAAAGAAAAGAAGGAAATGCCGAAGTAGGGTAATTGGAGTACTACTGAGCAATTAACACCAATCAACTGACGGCGGCCAATCGATGGCAGCTGACAAGTCTGCTCACAGAAACCTGCAAAACAGGATAGGGGAGGCATTGGATTGCAAAGAAAGGAGGGGAAGCATTGGATTGCAAAGATAGGAGATCTGTCATAGCAAAGCAAAGCAAATCGACAGTAGACCGGCAATAGCACACATTACACAAGATAAGCCAGGTCTAGAAAAGTACAAAATGAAAGCAGGCTGCATGCCAGAAAATGGTAGGTGGAATATGCAGAAATGTAAAGGGAAGATCGAGAGGTAATCCAGCCAAATGTAATTCAACACCAAAGGCACCACAATAGTAGTTCCGGTAGTAAACCACATAAGATACCCTGTAGCTGCGATTGTACATACACACCCTATAACATCATTGGTGTTCACAGCACAATAGTATAAAGTGTGAAAGCACCCTACACACACCTGTGTATTCCCAAACAGTGCACGGGGAACTTTTAAAATGTACATGTTGGGAGCTGCCATAGCTGTGATTCATCAGCATGTGTTAGAGACTGACGGAGTTGTGGAGGATGATGCTGACAACCACCGCAGGCCCCGGAGGAGGAGAAGAGTGTTCAGACCAAGGGTAATCTACCAGGGGCTACATGATCTGGAGATAGTAGAGCGTTACAGGGTGGACAGGGACATCTTACAGCAAATAGTGGAGCTGTGCCGGCCACGCCTGAGAACCAGAAACAACAGAGGGGAACCCATCCCAGTGGACACGAAGGTATGTGTAAGCTTGCGAATACTAGCCACAGGTACCTTTTAAAGGCCAACTGGAGATATAATGGGGATCTCACAGGCATCAGCATACAGGGTACTACACCTGTTCCTGGATGCCATGTTACCAAATGCCAATGAGCATATATACTTCCCCTAAACTCAGGAGGAGTTGGCCAGCAATATGCATCACTTCTACCATGTGGCACACTACCCGGAGGTACTGGGTGCGATAGACTGCACGCACATACAAATCATGTCACCAACCAGTGAGCATGGTAGGTGCTACATAAACTACAAGGGATTCTACTCCATCAACTGCCAGGTCATGTGCAATGACGTAATCACTGCTGACAAGTTTACTGAAGATCAAAACACACGAACACAGTTGAGTAAAAACAGAACACCTTTATCCAACACAAAGCTTTCGGGACAACTCCCTTTTTCAATGATTAACACAAGGTGCAATTAATCTCAGTTTTAAATACACCCACCACACATCACATGACCTGCAGCCAAAGTCATATGACTAGTTACATCAACATTTAATACATATTTACTAGCATTTTTACTAAATAGGATAATAAATACAAGTTTCTAACATATATATATATTTTTATAATAATTAAAACATACTATATCTCAACACTCAATATTCACCTACTCAACATCCATACCTTACTTTTAATGCTTAAAAATATAAAAAATGAACAATTATTTATATATCACTATGAAAAATTTCTACAACATTAAATATTTAAAAAATCATGACCAAAACCAGATTGCCAAAAACTAATCAATTATTTGTTATATTATAATATTTGTTATATTTATATTATATGTTCTGTTAAAGGTGTTCTGTTTTTACTCAACTGTGTTTGTGTGTTTAGGTCATGTGCAATGCCCAGGGCATTATCATGGATGTGTGTGCTGGCAGCCCTGGAAGCTACCATGACTCCCATATCTGGCATGCCTCACAGCTGTATCAGGTATTTGTCAGGGGGGGACATCCCACATGGCCACCTTGTGGGGGATGCTGGCTATGCACTGGAGCCATGGATGATGACTCCCATCAGAAATGCACACACACCCATGCAAGAAAGCCATAATGAGGCACACGCACAAACCAGAATCATCATAGACCATGTGTTCGGGATGCTGAAATCACGGTTCCGGTGCTTGGACACATCTGTTGGAGCCTTGCAGTACTCTCCATGCACATTTGCCCACATCGTCATAGTATGTGCCATGCTACATAATATGATCCTGCGGAAGCAGCTGCAGCAGGGACAAAATGGTGAATGCCCTCATAGCCCACCGCAATTGCCAAGGCCATCACAGGCACAGAGGGATTCAGACCATGAACACACTGTGCCAGCCCCAGTAGGCAGATGGAGGCATGCCCAATATGCCTATGCCTTGGCAAAGAGGGAACGTACAGCACATACTCTGACAGTGTAGGTCCCTATGGACTGACACACCTCTCCACCTGCACACACAGTAAAATGGATGGCACACAAACACGACCACCTGTAAATTGTAATGTATAGGTGGCCCATTGTGTGAATCCTACATAGGCAGCCCTCAAACATTGTACACACAACAGCTATTGGAACACGGAATGTCAACACCTGAACAGTACATGCGCCTAGTAGATTAATTAGTCCTGAGAGTATATATATTGATGGGTTTGTTCAGGTATGCATTTGTCTCCATCTGATGAAGTCTATTGAAATGAACACGCAGTGTGTGTGTTGAATTGCGTTAATGTGCATGTTAAAAGTGTACTGAAGAGTCGTTTGCTTAATAAAGTATATGTGTTTAGTAATGGCAGACTGAAGAGTCTTTCGTAAATGAAGTATATGGTGCTGCTGTTTTAAGGATTTTTGCCTCTTTTCAACTGTCTCAGATTTGCTTGTTTTAGTTGAACTTTGGAGCAGTGATTCCCCTGCTTAGTTGTTTTGGCTTGTTATGGAATCGGAAGAGGCAACAAATTCTAAGCCTGCTACCCAGCGAAAAGGTGGCGATTTGGAGAAGATTGACATGTTAACGGACCAATTGTCACAGCTCATTGAACTGTTGATGCCTACTAGCCAGCCCTCGCTGACATCATCACCTGGTGTTCCGGGGAACCAGGAAATGTTATTAAGAAATGAAAGTGGCGCAAAAGGTGTTTCTGTAGCTGCAGTTCGTAACAAGAATTCCAAATCGAATACGAACATGGCTACTACACCTTCTAGTCAGGATGTACCATCAGTTTTCAGGACAGAATCTAATGCGAGTATTGCGAGTAACAAAGATGACAACACCAATAACAGACATAAAAATGTTGGACAGAGGTACAAAACTGATTTCAAGAGTATTTTGCATATGGAATATTGTTTTAAAGACAATAAAGCACCCTTACAACAGGAGGGTGATTATGAGTTAAAATACGATTATAATGTTAAAATGTTAGATGATGTGCTTTTTAAATATAAAAATTTTGAAATGGAGAATGCATACCTTAAAGAGTGTTTGTGATTAAAAATTGTTCCTAAAGGTTTAAGAGTTTTTAAATATCCCAATAAAGTAAAAGAGGGTAGTGTATTTCATCATGAACTGTTAGATATATTTGATAACTGTGGCTTTGAAATACTTAAAGCGATTATAAGAGAAAATGATAGAGAAATGAAAGTTTTATTTAGTAAAATTGAAGTAATTAATCAAAAAATTACAGATGACTTATTATTTTCTGTAGAGGAAGGACAGAAACAGTATTATGAAACATTACAGAAGATTGAAAATAATATAAAAAATGCTTATGTTAGAAAGAGTAGGAAATTAGAAAGGGATATTAGAGAATATAAGGACAAAGTCAGTTATCCTAAACCTAGATATTTTTTCAATACGAAACAGGACAGATTTGATAACGATAGGCGAGGAAGTGAACCTTTTGAACAAGTGACGTATAGAGGAGAAGAGTTAGGTGATATTAATGATGTGTCCGAATATCCCCCTTTAAGAAGATCAGAGAGAATAAAAAACTACCAGTATCAAAAAAAAAATACAATTATGGGGGTTATATGGGTGTGAGGACCAACAAAAACAGCAACAACAAAAAATTCCAGCAGTGGAATGGGTAAGAGATTACATGTCAGGAGTCTCAAGTAATGTTGATTCTATAGTTTCGGAAGGTTGTATTAACAAATATAAAGGTTATACCATATATAATTATAGTAGTAGAGAACTTAATGAAGTATACTTTTCCCTCCTATCAAAAGGTTTCAAATTTGTCCCTAATATGAAGGCTGATATCAGCAAGGTACTTATAGACCTCAAGTTATTTCTAAGGAAAAAGAACTTGGAATTATTATTCCAGGAACAAAATAGTACTAGTCAGAATGTTGAAGTGTTGAGAAGAAAGAGTATATATAACCCACCTTTACACCCACAACTTAAAAATTTTGAGGTATTAATGGAGAAAAAACTAAGGACTGAACTTTCTAAGAATAGAATTATTTATAACCTTACTAAGGAGGAAAATAGTTTATTAAGGGATATAAGGGAAGACACCACAATAAGAGTTATGAAACCAGATAAAGGTGGTGGATCCGTTACTATGGACCATATTTTATATGAAGCTAAAATGATGGAAATTCTTGATAACCCTGGCAAGTATGTTAGAGCTTCTATTAATGAAATTAATATAAGTAATAGGAAAATATATGTGGTATTAAATGATTTATTATTGGAAAGCTCAATGGATGTTGATACTTTTAAATACCTCCATGTGGAAAAACCTAAGGTTTCCACCATTTTTGGGGTTCCTAACATTCACAAAGATGCAGAAACACCCCCCAATGAGACCTATTGTTACTTCAGAGGGCTCAGTAACTGCACCCCTAGCTAAATGGTTGGACATAAAACTGAAGGCTTTATCACTAGGAGGGCAGGGCATTGTGAAAGATTCTTGGGACCTGTTGTGAAATCCAACTCAAGATATTTATGATGAGAATATTATTTTTATAACTATTGATATAGTGGACTTGTTTTCATCCATACCACATGATCAAGGGATGACGTGGTTTGAAGAAGCTTTGATAAAATATGGTAATTTTACTAATAATTAATTTTATCTTATTTTAACTTTGATGGATTTAGTGTTAAATAATAATTTTATTCATTATGAAGGAGAGTTTTTTAAACAAATTCAGGGTGTCGCGATGGGAGCAAGATGTGCCCCTACGTATGTTAATATTATTTTATCAGCTTGGGAAGACAGATATATTATTAAGTCAAAATATGCACAATATTGGAAATTTTATAAGCGTTTTTTGGATGATATGTGCTTTTTATGGATTGGTTCAGAGGATGAATTTATGGTATTTTTTGAATATATCTCTGAATCTACTGACTTTTTAAAGTTCACTTACAAAATGGACAAAAAATTTTTTAATTATTTGGATATCACCATAGGTAAAGGAGATGATGGATTTTTTTCAAACATTTTTAGAAAGGAAACTTTCTCAAACTCATATTTGGCTTTTAATAGTGCTCACCCCTATCATCAGAAAAAAGGTATAGTAAAAGGGCAATTTGTGAGGGGAAGCCGTATGACATCAGGAGAGTGTGATTTTGATGATGAATGTGACAATTTGAGCACTATGTTCGAAGATAGAGGTTACACCAAAGAACTTATAGAAATTATAGAGAAAGAGGTTAAGAGAGCCAGACAAGATACATTTAAACCTATTTTAGGTTTAAGAGGTGATTCGAGTGAGGCAACATATAAAAAGAGTAATAAGAACAAAGATGAAAGATTTAATAACTTTGTAGTGGACTTTAATGGTAATGCATCTAAAATAAAGAAAATTTTGGAGGAAAAATGGAATAGGTTTGGTGAAATATCTGACCTAAGATGTATATTTGATGAACCTTTCAAATGCACATATAGAAGTGGGAAAAGTTTAAAGACTATGTTAGAAGGTAAACAAAAAGTTAGGGAAGGAAAATTAGGAAATTATAAATGTAGAAGGTGTTCCCAATGCCCATATATTTGTACAAAGGAAATTATTTTTATACCAAGTAGGGACAGGCTGATTCAGAGTAAACACTTTGCAAATTGTGACACTAGTGGTATTGTATATTTAGAATTGTGTGGCCACTGTGATGCATTTTATGTGGGAAAGTCAGAAAGAAAGCTAAAAAATAGAGTTTATGAGCATTATTATGAAATTAAAACAAAATACATAAATAATGCCCTATATAGGCATAAATTAAGCTGCCAGGAAGCAAAGTTTAGCTTTTTTTGCATTGGAGGTGGTGGACAAGGACGTAAGGGGTGGCCCATGGGAAACCTCAGTTGAATATAAAGAATTATTGTGACAACTTTCCTTGGAAGCAAACAAATTTCCAGGTCTGAACGATACAATCTCACTGGCACCTGTTTTAAAATTGAGATCAGCAAAACTATAGTCCTTTTGTTTATGCATTGTTAAAATTGTATTTAATTGAATGCTAAAAATCATTGTTAACCTTGATTTTATATTATGAATTCTATTTATGAAATAATTTGCATTAATGAAAAACATAGATTTGTTAAATGTTAGGATATTTTACAACATGGCATCAGTTTTGGAATATAGGAGAGTGCAAATATAAGATCTGACAGTAGATGGTGCTAACAGATTATAAGAAAGAAAAATGTTTAACACTAAATATGAATTTTATCAATTAAATTATATGATATTTATTATTATTTTTTCATGTTTTAGCTTACTATATTGTATTATTTATGAATGGAAATAATGGACGTGTTTTATAATATTTGTTGTTTTTAAATATTTTAGAGAGGTTGTTCAATTATTCTAATTAAGTAGATTAATTAGTCCTGAGAATATATATATTGATGGGTGTGATCAGGTATGCATTTGTCTCCATCTGATGAAGTCTATTGAAATGAAAACGCAGTGTGTGTTGAATTGCGTTAATGTGCATGTTAAAAGTGGACTGAAGAGTCGTTTGTTTAATAAAGTATATGTGTTTAGTATTGGTGGACTGAAGAGTCTTTCCTAAATTAAGTATATGGTGCTGCTGTTTTAAGTATTTTTGCCTCTTTTCAACTGCCTCAGATTTGCTTGTTTTAATTGTACACAACAGCTAATGTCAACACCTGAACAGTACATGCGCCTATCAGCATATGTTGGTGCTGTGTGTATAGGTTCCCAGGTACATTGGTAGGTACACGCCCGATTGTCAGAGGCCATGCACCAAATGGGGCAAACAGTGTCTGCTGTCGCCACAACATTGAGTTACCAGCTGTCGTTTAGTGGAGCAGAGGCAATCGCGGGAGCACATGTGTGTAAGCACTGTTCTGCATACACGCAGCACAGAGTCTCTGCTGCGTTAATGAGGGGCTCCACATAATGTAATCATGGATGTTGTGTCAAGGCATGGGGTGTACCCATGACAGGTATTCGTCACCCTAGCATGCTCCACCTACGGTCATTTGAAGGTGTAGCACAGTATCGTGTGTGGCTCACTGTGATATACATACCCAATGCCAGAGCACATCCAGTAAACATTACATGGACATACCATTAACTGGACTCATCAACATGTAAACTAACTGAGTTACCCATGTGAGTGCAGTATGGAGTAACAGCCGTAGTATACTCCACATACAAAATGACATAACACGTGTACAAATCCCAGATGTCCAAGTGTTAAATGCAGTGACCGTCATGCATGTTCCCGGTCCCACGTCCTGCAACGGATGTAACGTAATCCCGAAGGCACGAGTAATGCATGTTGGATGCAGGTCATCAAAAAATGTTTAGCACACATCAGCAGGAATATGCGTTGCCCACTGCTGGTAAGCGACATTTAAATATGACTATACGGATATGCGCGAAACAGGGCTAAGCTTCTCCGAATATCGCGCAGATCACGGTCAGTGATGTCCAGAACAGTTGAAACCAGAATTATTCACCCCTGTACTAATAGCACCTGCTCTGAAGGGTAAAACGACCACTGCCAGGAGTAGAACACGCAATCACTTATACAGTCACCTAACACTATTGCTAACCAAGATGTACCTACGGTAGGGTTGCCACCTCTTTAAATGACCAATGTGGGACATACGTCAGATGTCTGTAGGCCGACACAAACACCCGGCCAGTACAAAAATCAGAACTTCACTGTTTTGCCTAGATAAAAGCTTATTCTTGTAATGTTTACTTACTTATTCTGTTTCTATAACATATTGGTAGTTCAGATACAGAATAACTGTTTTATGCAACTATTACATAAACTATAGGAAATAAGTATGTCCTAAAATCTCAGGACATTTGCCATGTTTACAAATATTTTGCAGGACACAACTGCCCAAAGAGGGACTGTCCCTCACAAAGTGGGACAGCTGGTAACCCTAACCTATGGCAGGTGTGTAATGTGACAGGTACAGACACAAACGTGCGGAGTCCAGGAAACAGTATACACCAACAAGTACACAATGAAAGGTTTAGCTTGCCTGTCACTTTCCCTGTCAGATATATATATATATATATATATATATATATATATATATGTATATATATATATATATATATATATATATATATATATATATATATATATATATATATATATATATATATGTATATATACACACATATATACATATATATATAATACAGATAGAAAGGGCGATAGAGTGATATATGTTGATATATACGGATTCAATGATATCTGCAAATATATATATAGATAGGTCAACGACATTCATAACACTTTGGAGGTACAAATAAACAGGATACCGCCAACTATGGAATGTGTAACATACCGACACACGTAAACACGAGGCTGAAAGACCAAAAGAACACAGTACCGGAACAGTACAACCGCGAGTAATTGTATGACGATATGAAGGGACATTTAGTTACCGCTGCCGGTGTTGCGGTCCACGTAGGTACTGTGTTCAACTGTGTTTGTGAGTGCCGTAGTCTGTGTACGTGTGTGTTGAGGGTGCCATGTGTGTTTCCATGTGACTGTAATGTGTGTGTGTGTGTCCGCATTGTGTGTCTGTTAGTGCCAGCTCAGAGGTAGATCATTACGGTAGGTGTGGATATAGCTAGCCGTAGGCATACGGTTACCACCTGTCCCACATTAGGCGGGACAGCCCCCTCCCTGGGCAGGTGTGTCCTGACATAAAATATTACAAAGGGCAAATGTCCGAGATTGTAGGACATTATTATGTCCCATATATTATGTAATAGTTGCATTAAATAGTTATGCCTGTATGTAAGAAACGTAAATGTTACATGCAATATGATAAGTAGCCAAAGTCCCACAACAATAGGCATGTATTGAGGATAAAAGTATGTGCTATCCTGTGTACTGACCATGGCTATGTGTTGGCCTGTAAACACCGCTGTGTGTCACGCAAGTGTCCATCAATGGCCATATGAAAAGGTGGCAACCCATGGCAAAGAGGTTCTGTTACCAACACAACTGCAATGACTGCAAATATCTGGGACAGAAATACATGGGATAGTTGTCATTTAGAAATATCCCTTTACATATCGCTGCAATTCTGGAGGTATGGAAGTATCAACCTCACCTGCATACTATAAAGAAACCAATTAATAATGGCCCAATGTAAAATCCCATAACATAAGTCTACTAACTGATAGCTCTTTATTTAGGGACGGAGCCCACACACATATATATGGAATATGTAGAAATGCAAGCCCCACAAACCTGTATATGCTACGTACACCCACCGACATCCCCCACACTAGAAACTTTAGCAATACAGACTGTAATTACAGCACAAACATCCAGTCAGTCAATTACATCTGCAGAACCGTAAACATACCTTGTGAGAGACACAATTAAAGGTGCCATGCAAAATTGTTGCCATTGTATAATGGAACAAATGGCGATGTTACAGGTTTTGTTTGGAATAGTCCGTTATCAGACAGTTGGGATGACAGGTACACCCACATGTTGAACCACATACTCTAGCTGTCGCACACAATCCATGGGGGACATGAATCCAAAGTATGCTTGTCTCTACACATAGCAGTTGCAATTACACACAACAAAACACAATACAGGCCATCTCCCTGAAGGTAGGGCAAATGGGCAACGCCCAAGTGGAGAATTCAATTATACCCCACTGTTGCTGCGTAATTGGTGAATGGATTAGCTGCACAGCTGATGTGCAAGTAATTAGTCACTCAGGAACACCAATTGGCGGCAGGAAACCACATGCTACAGGTATCGACGTATATAAGGATGACTTGCCAGACATTAAAACTGTATGCTCATACCATATACCTGTTTAAACCCTTTTTTATGCCTCACCCATATTTACCAATCTGTCAAAAAATAACCTTAAGAAACTAGAAAACTCCTATAACAGCATAACCAGATTTGCCACAGGTAACCCATATAGAACACATCACTGTATTAATCTAAAGCATCTTGGGTGTCTTGAATTTCAGCAACAGCTAAAATATAATCAACTGGCCATTGTCCACAAAATACTTTATCAGCCTACCAAAACACCCATCCTATCTAACCTTATTCACCCCTATGATAACCTTAAGTCCCTTAGATCATCACAAAAATTTCTTGTACACATCAATAAATCAAATAATAGAGCTGGAGACTCTCTGTTTTCTAATTCTATTGGAAAAACCTTGAACCTACTTTCCTCAGAACTTACCGCACTTCCCTCTACTACTCTGTTTAAAAATAAACTTAAGCTCTTCCTGAAAACACATTGGATGTGCCCCTGTTCTAAACCTGACTGACCAACTTATCCATTATTACCTTAATCAACCTTCCTTCTCATCTCCGAAAATATTTAATCTTTACAACTTATTATGCTTCTATTCTCTCAAACTATTTCATATTAAATACTACTATGCTTCCTCTCCGTCATAGTGCTAGCTATTACTGGATTCATTAAAAAGTAACACATATTATTTCTAGATTTATTACCTAACTGCTACTCCATTTCATTTTCCTTTATCTTCCTTTCTTATCTACATCTACACTATTTTTTTTCTTTCTTTTTTCTTAATATTCTATTCTTTTTAGCAACAATTAAATATAACTTCTTATTAACTCTACTAAGTTTTTTCAAATATATGTAACCTTCTTTATGTACTTTATAAATTTGCAACCTCTTATTTACTTCTCTTATCTTTACAATATAATGTATTTGCATTCTAAATATGTACTTCTGTAATTGTGAATTTGATTTGTATTGTGTGGAGCTTTTCTCCCCGGGCCTCTACTGAAAATGGACATATATCCAGCTAGACTACGTATGTAGAACACTCAGTATGTAAGTTTATGTATAGCATGTTTTGTATTAATTATTTAGTGTATGTATAGCCTGGTTTGCATTAATTAAAAGTGTCCGCAATGAATAAAGTGGGAAAAGGTATTTATGTAGTGATGTCTTGCTGAGCATACTAACGCTTGTAGAAACTGTGCGTCCAGCAGTGGGCCACAAGGTACACATCACAGACACCACAAGGGATGCTGCATGAAGGCTTTAAACAGAACAATTCCATACAACCCGCCGTCAGTGGTAAGGTATGTCCAACAAGTACGTGCCATAGCAGGGGATAGTATATGTTGATATACTGTCACAGTAGGCATGTGTATGGGCATAGAACGACAATGACATGTCTAAGGTGGTCCTGCTGTGCAAGTATACTTTGCATTATGGGATACTGTGTAAAATATGTGTAATGTATAGTATTGTAGGTAGATATGTCGGATATTCTACACAGCATAACAGGCATATCATACATACCAAAGGTATCGTCTACTGGCATGTACAATAACAGGATACATATGGCTTGTAGTCACGGGACATTATAATAGCATGGGCAAGTCTATGTGTAAGCACAACTACAGTGTTCACACCAGTGGCACCTCTCTAGGGTAGTGTCCTGTGAACAGCAGAGCCATGTGTTACCTGCACCTCTGCACAGTACAGCCACTGCAGTGATCCCTGGTGTACATGTGTCTCCCAACCACCAAGTGAGGTATCACATGAACAGTGCTACTGAGTGTCTCTGCGTGATGTACATAGGACTCATGTTCCAAAGCATGGTGAGTGTCCGGTTTGGGAATGTAACCCTCAAGCACATCCCACTCATCATTGCATGTGTGCACATATCCATGAGCATGTTGCTCACAGTGGCTTTTGCTTATGTCGCGTATGTGGAGTATATCCATTAATATTGTTGTGGACATGGGCCCTGTCTGTTCAGCAGAGGTCACCCCTGAATATGTAGTATGCAAATGTGTATAGATGTGGTGTCCGTAGTTCAGCCACATACTTTAACTGTCAGAGCTCAATAAACGTCATAGCGTGTTAATGTTGTGGTATGTAAAGCTGTAGCTGTTGTGTAAGGTACACCCTAAATGGGGTGTTGTACCCTTGAATGTGTGTAGAAGTCTGGAGTTCAGAGGTACAATAGGTGCCTGTGTACCACTACATACTCAGTACAGATAAGTGTGGCCACGTAGAAGGATATCCACGCCACAGTGGCAATATGGTAATCACAGGAGTGGGTGTGACATAAGTGTGCACTATGAATACATACAATGTGACATGTATGTAGGGGACTACCACCTATGTGATAGTCAGTGGGTGAATGGTGTAATGCAAAGGTGATGTTCATGCACCTTGTGTCATGCAGCTTGAGGCCATGATATTCATATCAGGTATCTGTCACAGTGACACCCGTATGGATGGAGTCAGTATCAGCTGGTGAATCAATCATGGTGCTTTGTATGCAGGGGTTTGTAAAGCTAGGCAGGGAAAGTCCCTCTGTGCTAGCCTGTACCTCAGGGAAGCATATACTGAACATGAGGGGCCCTATGACTGAGGACTGTGGTATGGCAAGTGTAACTGAAATGCAGTAGGTACTATGGTATGCTACCCTCATTGTGTGTGTCCTGTCCATAAGCCGCATTGCATAACATCCTGAGACATAGGGTACGATGTGCAGGTGGATGTGTATGTTGTCAATACCAGAATGGAGGAAGGTGCTGAAAGGCAATGAGAGGAGAGGACAATGTAGGCTGTGTGGACCCCCGTACCATCATCAACTACCATGGTAACTGTATGGAAGGAGTCCACCAGGTGTAGGAGCCATGCTCTGGCCCTAACAAGTCCAACCCTGGTGGCATCAAAGGACTGGAGCCCAACAATGTCTTTGTGAATGATGTCCATGATGATGTGCCCCATAGCCGTGCAGAACAGTCCAGTCAGGTGTGTAGGACTATAGTCTCACTTGTAAATTGTGGTGCCACCTGTGTGGAGTGTGATAACTGTTACTGTGTGCCATTCAGGGGCCACAATGTCTGACACAAGGCTATTACTGAATATGGTGGCCTAGTGGGGAGACATGTTGTTCAGAGGTTTGTGGACATCACAGCCTGGGATTTTGGAAGGTGACATGGGGCCAGTGTCCCAGGACATCTAGAGTGCAGGTTAGTACTGTGTAGGTGTGACCGCAGGGACACCACAATTTTCCTGCATGGATTGTGACCCTGTAGTGAGTGAGAGGGTGTAATGTTAGCATTGAATCCATCCACCAGCATGTTGCCAACATCACCTGGTTCTGTAATGTTCCTGAGTGACTGTTGTATGTGAGAGCAGATGTGGGTATTGCCATTGACTACTGACATACCACCATAATGCCTTGTGGTACACCCTGGAATGTGTTGCAGTAATGTTTACGTAGCAAGTCTTGGAGTATGTGATGAGGGATCACGTGGCCCTACCGAGGCTGACCAGTGAGCTACCCCACCCATGGGATTGTACACCACTGTGCAACAGCCTCCACCTGTTGTTGGAAATTATGTCCATGGAACTTGACCACCAAAGTGGCATCTGTTATCTGGTGTGTACCATCATGGCTCTGTGTGGAATAGCATGATCCATGCAGTCATGTACGTGCTAATGAAGTGCACTGGGGTATGTTTCAGCGTTTGTATGTGCATTGTCCATCTGCATGGGTGTCATAACGTTAACTACTGCTTTCATAAGACATCTGTAGTAGGTGTTGTAGTACTCATGTACTGTGTATGCCGTGAAAAGTGTGGTGCCGGGATGTGGCTAACAAGGGTGATTAGCATATGCTCGGAATCCACCAGTGAGGGGAATAACCCCAGGTGTGGAACACCAGTCACATGTTGGTAGTGTTCATGTCAAGGATAATGTTGGTCTTGCAGGTGGTGTGTATGGGTTGATCCAGCCAAGTGGAGGTTATGACTCACAGATGTGTCGGTACATGAGTGGCTATCCCAGTTAAGTGTGGGGTAGTGTCAGTCTCACATCAGTAGTAGCTGTCTGAGCCCTACTGTCCAGTACATCAATAAATGAGGTCTGGTAACCGTGGGGTATGCTGTTGAATCTGTAGTTTGTTACAATGTGTATAGTGGTTCCAGACACAGTTAGTTGCACGTGGAGCACCTCTGATGCATTGTGCTAAGTAAGTAGCCAGGATGTGTGTACAACATAGTGGAATATGGGAACACCACAGCCGTGGGTGTGCCGGTCCAGGTACATGCCTGAAAGGTATGGTCTGTTTATAACCTGTCATTGCAGGTGTGCTCTGCAGAGCCTAGAGGCAGGTCGCAGTCACTGCAGAGATATTGAAGTGGTGCATTATAAGGTGTGCCTTGCCTGCGTGCGAAACAGAGGAAGATGCAAGCATTGTGTCACATGACCCCATGTCTTGCTTGCCAGTACCCATTCTGCCAGTGACCGTTATTGGAAACTGTGCAAGACAGGCAGTATAGAAGCAGCAAGAACCTTACATGTGACCTGTACTCCCAGGGCTGACAGGTGCAGGTCATCTGTGCCAAAGCATTGTGTTGTTTGACCAGGTCATTTAAAGCAGACAGATACCAGATGCCTGTGGAATGACAGCAGAAGCATAGGCAACTGTTGAAGTGACACAGTCAGTCATTGTACAGTGGTATCAGGTATGGATGAATGCATAATGCTCCCCAGGGCTTGGCCCACACCTTCAGGGCTACAAGACTGGTGAGCTATTGCATGTCCCTGCACATGTAGTCTGTGAAGTGGCATCTCAGGGCAGTCACACTTACATGGAGAATGACAGTCACATCATACCTGGTGAGGTGTGGCATGGGTGCATAGGTTATGTTGCAGAACCAGTTACCCGACAGCAAGATGTAAGTGACTGTCACCTTGTGTAGCCTGCTGTGTGGAACTGCAGTGTGACTGCCTACAGAGTCACCTATGACTGGTGTGTTGTGTATGTTATAACACCCTATTGGCTGTATGTGATGGGCACACATGGGTCTGTGGGCTATAAGTTGGTGATGTTGTGTTCCATGATGGGGGCTGCCTCTGGTGCCTACACAGAGTATGGAGAGGTACTGCACAAGTTGTCCTCATATGTGTGGCCTGCGGTGGAGATCATGTGAGACTATGTGATGAGTGGGGTGTGTTGCGAATGTTACACATCCCCACATAACTGTCAGGTGCAGTCTGGGTTGGTGACAGCATTACCCCCAGCAGGGCTGCATATGTGCATCCTCCACAGGCTATAGTGTCGTATGTTGGGAGGTGAGCATTGAATGTGTACATGAGACAATTGCTCTATTGCCACATGTATGAAATATCCATCATATAGACAGGCAGTAGCACTGGTACGTGACAGTTGGACATGCCTGTATATACAACCATGTCTCACAGGATATGTGAGTTACGTGTGTACAACAGCTGTTGTACTGTAAGCAAGCTGGAAATGTGAGGACAGCCAGTGTACCTGTGGGAAATGGTGTGGAATGGGTGCTATATTAATCAGTAGCTCATGACATGCTCACAAGGTCTGAACAAGTGCTTAGCATGAGCATACAATACAGATAGAGTGTTGGATAATATCAACCCACAAGTGGTGACGACAGTCATAATGGGTGGCACCGCACTATAACCCTGCTGAGTATGGTCTGCATGTCCATGAACCATTATCAATGTGGATGTTAACAGTACAGCTGTACAAGACAGTACGGATGTTTGATTACAAATACCTTTGTATGTCAGAGGAGTGTTCTACCAGTGGCCTGTTGACAGACTCACAACTACAAAAGGTGCCAGAGTGACATATGCATATCACACCAGTGCCAGCTACAGTAAAACAGGGTTAATGTGTTGTACTCCACCCTCATTGTAGCCCATACCACACAGACAAATGTCAGGCATCTGTGACCTATGAGCAATAGCTATGTCACTGTTGTGAACAACATACAGAATGGGCTGTGTGGGTGAGGTGTGTGACACATGTGCACATTCTGATGGATGATATCAGCATTGTCACCACTAGGTGAACATCTCTGTACCCATTAACTACCACCTAGGCTGTGGTCAACATTATGGACACTGTGTAAGGGATGGTGCTGTGCAGTACAACTCCCTGACTTGGTGACATCTCCAGGCCCCTTAGGTAGTCATATGAGGTACCCATGTCATGACAGGGTGCCATCCATGAGCATGGAGATCATTGGACAGGCATACACAGCACTGGGGTGACCAATATTGGATCACATATCACCTTTAAGGGGTAATGGCCATGTGTGGATGGGCGATACCAGCCTTCACAATCCTCACCTCCACTGTGCAGCATGCTGTCTACCTTACATAAAGACATTTGCTACACTATGATGATGGACATGCTACATGTCCATATCCTGATCTGAAAGATATGTCATGGACAGCCACCATCCTAATACTAGGATCACCACATGCTGGACAGATCCCTGTGCCATACATGTGACATACTCCTGCCATACCATGCAACCCTGTCCATCAAAGCTGCACAAGTCATCCCAGTCATACATGGTGTGATGGCTGCATGGTAGATGTAGTATCAACTGTCTGGATCAGTAATGTGGCACTGATGCACCTCGCGGTGGCATAATGGCTGTTGGATACAGCTAGGAAACCTTGCCTGTACATGCTGTAGTTGATAACCATCCCTGCAAATGATGTCCGACTAGCCATTGTCCCATGTCTATCACATGTGCAACACAGGCGATCCTTGGCAGGATGTTGAACAGCTGTACAGTGCTGTGTAGATGTATATGGCAAAACACATGCATGTACAGGTTTCCATGTGTATGTGTGCATTGTCACTGCTCAAGTCCATTAAGGCTGTGTCTGTGTTGATATGTGACATATACACAGCATCAAGGTCAACAGCATTACCGTGGACACATCCAGGCATGTGTAGATAGGTAAGAACACCAGTGCAGGCAAACAGACATGCCCACATCAAGACGGCATTCACATGGAGTATGAACACTGTAATGAGGTGACACACATATATGGTGATGATATCCAATGCATAACAGGTGTTACATGTGTGTGACACAAACATGTCAGTCATGTCAGTGTCATGATGACTTTCAAAGATAACTGTGCAGATGTACAAGATGTCATAGAAATGTATGTGCAGCAGTATCGCTGTACATCTCTGAAACTGTGACCTGTCACCATCATTATGTCTTACAGATAATGCCTCATACACGCCTTCCAGCGTACAGCTGCCAGGAGGATGATGTCCTCATCCCTTACCTCCATGAGAACTACGAGGTGTTGTTCAGCCATGTGCCACAGCATGCCCAGCAGTGGGATGACCTGTGGCAGGATCTTCGCAGGACAGTGAACAATGTGGGTGGCCATAACCACACCTACCTGCAGGTGTGCAGACACTGCATGGACTTGATATGACATGCAAAACAGCATGCCACTGCAATCACCAGGGAACAAGGTGGAACAGGTGGTGGGCCACCAACCCAGCCCTCACTCACACACACTGAGGAGCTACTGGCCAGTCTGGGGACACCCTCAGAACAGCATCCACAAACACTAGCTGCCATCATGGAGGTGGGTGTCTCCCAACCAATGAGCCTGGAGTTTCCTGGTAAGTCAGTATTGCACATATGGCTACTATATCCCATTTATGTGGATGTGTCACTGTACATTATGTAATGTAACAACATATGCATGGTATGTGGACACACATGCTGCATACTACAATATGCTACCCTGTGTATGCACACATGTGCATACTATATGCTATTGTACAGGTGAATATGTTAACATGCACAGTGCACCCTGTGGCTGTCCTACAGTCATGGATAATGTTCATACTGCTGTGTCACCCCTATACAGGTACCTCTGGCATGCCGCACAGACATGAGTCCATTGCAGGTGAGACTGTCATCAGTATCAGGCATGTTAAAGCATAGATCTATATGCCATGTGGCCAGTTAACACTTGTACACTTGATGTTCATTCCATTCATGATATACAGGTTGCGTCACCCATCATTCACACAGGCCACCCATGTGCAATGTATACAAATGAAATGATACACCGACATGAAACCAGAGTATTTGTCATTGCTATATGTGTGGTCAGCTATGCATACAACGGTGGAGGTGTTCTACAATGGAGGCATATGTGCTATACATTGGAACAACACGTGTTGTACGCAAACAGTACCACACAGTGAGCTGTGATATGGGCTGTCCACAGGAGTCACCATTGTGTTATATGCCCCTGCAATGGGTGCACATATTTTGATGTGCCATCTGACATGTCCCAGACATGTAGTGTATTGGCTGCAATAATGTCACACTATCCCATAACCCATAACCCACATACAACCTGTTGTCTGCATAGCCCTGTGGATGGTGACATATCTGACATCTATGGGTGTATGTCATATGGGACAACACAGACATGTGTGATAGATGACCATCACACACATTTGTCCAACACATGTGCACACATGGCCATGGGGGATGGCCAGAGATACATAGCCACACAGTAGATGTGATGTGTATACACCCTGTTTCACATTGTCCACACATGGTCCAATTATAGCCTTAGTTGACCGATTATACAGTTGATGTGGTACACTGGACATCCTAAAAGCCTGTGTACAGCCAGTGGAGGTGTCACTGATGTCTACCATATAAGATGTGTTGAACATCACGCCTGTGTCATAGCATGACAGTAGTCACCTCTACAGCTTCCACAGACATTGACACCATATCAGGCCACAGATACTGTACATTTCCCTTGCTGCTGTAGGACATCACCAATAGCTGTGCACCTCGTGTGTGTGGTACATCAATGTCATGTGGGACATGGTGAATTGACAAGTCCGCTATGTGTGGACATGGTTGCCAGGCAGCTAAGACTCTGTAGTTGTTGTGCAGGGATGTCATCTGTAGGTCCTCCAGTGACCTGTCACATGACACAGCATGGTTTGGTGTGTATACACCTCAGCATCGTGGGTCACAATCCACAGTTATGTGTGGGTATGCATGCAGTTATGGCTATGCAATGTGCACATATTATGCACTGTATAGCAATATAGATGCCTCATGATGCCATGCAATGGCACAGTGTCTGTACTTCACACTGTAGAGCAATGTAGATGGCTCACACTACCCTTCCATGCACATGCACATTTACTAAACATGCATTCTATCTGTAGGGCATACAGACAACACCACAATGTGATGTCCATTACAACACTGTACATGTCAGTATACAATTGTGTCAGACATGTATGCATGTTACTGCACACGTCAGCAGGTTACATGTCAGGGTCACATCAGCCATGCGTACTGTTATCCTGTTCTGGTCCACATGGTGTATCACGGGGATGCATGCATACTACCATGATTGTGTGAACTGCATGGCTACTGATATGACACCTGTTTGTTGTGTTGTGCACCCCAGGGGGTATGCTTACTAATACTATTAAAGTCTGAGCTGCATGCCGTCTGCTGTATCACAGGCATGCTGCATGCCATCTGTCAAATCACATGCATGGTGTGTGTCTGTGTGTGTCTGTGTGTGTGTGTGTGTGTGTGTGTGTGTGTGTGTGTGTGTGTGTGTGTGTGTGTCTGTGTGTGTGTGTGTGTGTGTGTGTGTGTGTGTGTGTGTGTGTGTGTGTGTGTGTGTGTGTGTGTGTGTGTGTGTGTGTGTGTGTGTGTGTGTGTGTCTATTGTAATTTAGAGTCTTTCTTTGCATTCACAGGTGATGTAGGTGCGTTATCCTCCTGCGGTCCATCTGATGTTAGTGTCCCCACAGATACTAGCAGTGATGAACATATGCATGAGGTACAGGCAGGGTTGTCAGGGGCTGAATCTGTGTGAATGGTTGCCATCCCAGCTATGTCCGCCTCTTCCCCGCACACAGTTCTGCTGCCAACACATACCGCATCACCAGTGGCCATAGATGAAGGACAGTCAGCATCTGTTAGCATGGAACAGGAACGTGTGGTGGCTACAGAAGGTGTGTCTCCACACCATGGTGTCAGTGTAATGTCCGCAGATGTGCCACACAGGCATGTGGCCGGTGCTGCTCGTAGGAGGACCTCTGGCAGACATGCACCTGCAGGACAGAGCGCAGCAGCTGGTATCACCAGAGGCATGTTCCAGATTGTAATGGCAGTACAGGTACATGCTGAATGGCAGAACAGAGAAGGGCAGAGGCTGCAGAGGGCTGCTATCTGTTCCCTAAATGACAATATCCAGGCATTGGCAAATGCTCAACAGCAGATTGCTGATGTTCTGGACAGGTGATTGGGTGACATGGTTGGAATCCTTGACCGTGGCATGGCAATCCACGAGCATGAGCTGTCTGTGCTGGAACATCTGGTAGGAGTGAGGCATAGGCCACGTGGACGTAGGCCAGCTACACCACCTAGTGCAGGTCGACGTGAGCGTGCCACCTCACATGCCCGCTCCCATAGTGCTGGTGGCAGTAGCAGTGCAGCTGGTGCTGCGCTGTCCACACCAGGACACAGCAGGCCACGTGGATATGACCCCTGATGTTCCCAGCGGGGACACGGTTCTAGTGGACATGTGTCTTCGGACAGTAGCCAATCTGTACCTCCACCTGGTAGTGCCTGTGCAACCCCTGGCAGGCACAGGTCACGTGGTCATGGCCGGACACAGTGAGCTGTACAACCTGGTCTGTACAATCTGGAGCTGTCAATAATACCCCTATGTAGGCCTCACAAAAGGCAAAACTGTGTGCACACATACATGCACATGGCAAACACATCTGTAGGGCACCACAACACCCACATGCATACTGAACAGATATGTCCAATCATATCATCGGCCCTTACCCACACACATGATGTCACCCATTGGTGCAGCCTATCACCCCTGGCACACATTATCACCCTGTGCATATGATGAATCCTGTGCCACATCGCTGTCATCCACACCATCGGTGCAGGGACATTTTCAAATGGTCTGATGCACAGGGTGAACAGAATAGTGAGAAGTGTATATTACATTGGTGGTGTTCGACTAGTGAGGAAAGCCTTTATTACATTAGTTGTGTAAGAATGGTGAGAGACGTGTATATTACATTAGTTGTGTACTGTTGACAAGCACCAGACATACCATGTAGTACAGGTGTAGCATGCATTTTTATATGTGCACAACCATGTAGTACAGGTGTAGCATGCATTGTTATATGTTCACAGTATGTGTCTTGGTAACAACAGTAACAGCATGTTGGTAATAATGCCCTGGTTCCCTCCTTATGGTATACTTGCATGTGCCTACAGGTGGCAGTGTTTGCAGTCTCCCATGTGTAACTGTGGAGTATTTACAGGCACGTACGGCAATCTCAGCATGCTATACATAGCCTCAGCTGGACAGCTGGAAAGTCTAACATACCACAGATGTCCACACATATACTGATCCA
Organism: Protopterus annectens; assembly: GCF_019279795.1. NCBI lineage: Eukaryota > Metazoa > Chordata > Ceratodontiformes > Protopteridae > Protopterus > Protopterus annectens. The sequence goes on along the minus strand of NC_056744.1, from coordinate 1,465,578,916 downwards.
GCAGCCTGTGTGATGTTTAATAGGCTACAGTGGCTAGAGACGTGACATCCATACCAGGTCACATCACAGGTATGTTGACATGGTGCAGGGGTTGTACACAGCGGTCTAGCCAGTGTTAACGTTAGAAGCCACTTGATAGCATAAGGCCTCACTGTGTAGCAGTACTACCCTGTCACAGTACAGGAACATGCCCACACTCACGCGGTCAACACTATAATGCACACCCCATAGTGTTGAGGTGAGGACACTTGCCTATGTGGTCATCACCCTCACAGTACTGTGCACCCACACAACGCGACACAGAGAAAGGACATGTACAGGTAGCCAGTACAGCTGAGACCAATGGCATCAACAAGGTAGTAGACTGCATCACCATGAGGGGTTAGGGATCCTGTGTGTTCTGTATGGTAGCATACACCCCCACTCCATGCACCAGACAGCCATGCATACACACACACACACACACACACACACACACACACACACACACACACACACACACACACACACACACTGTGGAGACCACAACTGTCATACACATACGGATAGCTGATGTGTGTGATACACACACCGCACCTGCCAACGTCATGCTTTCCACACTGCAGTATGTACAGATGTCTACAACAGTGTACAGGGGTGTGTCACAGTTGGGATGTATTCCCCACCATATGTGGCATATATGGTCACACATGAAAACACACATGGCAGTACTGTGAATGATACACCTGCTATATGATGATACGTCTGGCAGACATGCAGCAGTATTGGCCGCATTATGTGTACCAACGCTATGTCCGGCAATTGTGCTGCTATATACACACGGGAGGATGTAAGTGTTACAGGTGTCAAGTGATGTACAGTCAGTAACACCTGACCGCTGTGTAGGTTTTATGTCTTCACTGTCAAGAAACAGTAACATAGCGTACTGTTTGCACATGTAATGGTAGGATGGCGTGTGACACACCAGTGAGCCATACCCGGCGAACATCCATCTACACAGGTGGATCACCACTTTGTGTACACACATCCATCCATCCCTGATGTACATCCTACTGTACTGTCAGCATGTCACCATATACAGGTGTCAATGATGGGGCTGCATTGCAACTGCATGTTGTAGTTAGGCACAGATGAGTTACTTACATCAGCTACTGCACATGCATGGTAGCTGCATGCACACTACAGTTTGTACATGTGTGTTGGTCCTACATGCCTGTCATGTAATCATGTTTGTATGCATTGCAATCGGTGGACATGTGTGTTGACATACATAACACATGGACTGTTGTATGATATGATGGGTGTCATGGGTAACTAGTACAGAGGGAATGTGTCCTCAGTCAACATTGCTACCTCATGTACTGTTGGCATTCAACAGCCATGGACCCACCTTGCATTTGTGTGCGTATGATTGCTGTAGCCACTTGTCTGCATGGAGGACAGCAAAAGCTATGCTATGTACATATGTGTTGTGTGTGTGGTCCATGCACATATCCACTGCAATTACATGTATGACATATCCAAACATGTGTGTTCGTTGGTGTACAGCGACAGTCATCTGTCACAGCTGTGTAAGACCTAGGGCCCCTGGTATGTGTAGAGTTGACCTGGTTATGTACAGTGGTATCATTGCAATGCATAACACATGATGGAACCCTGTCGGTACATGTGTAGTCTGCACAGTTGCTGTACACCTATGTACAGTCCACTGGTAATGAGTCACACGGTGTTGTGTTGATGTATGGCTGTGTATTGCTGGTCCAACGACATGGTGATGTCTAAGGGCTACATTGTAGACTGCAGTGTGTACCTCTGTGATCTGCAGCTGTGACATCTGTGATGCCTTCTCAGTGAGTACTGGTCAATACATGTGAGTGGCCTTCATGTACGTGGGGACAGTAATACCATACTGTGCCCTTCTGTGTTTAGTATCCATGTGTATGCAAGACGGCCCTTTGCAACTGCTAAGTGTGTGAGCATGCCCAGTATGCCATTGTGTAGTTGGACACACAGTACATTCCAAACTGCGCCCTTACGTGTTTAGAATCCGTGTGCATGCAGGACGGCCCTTTGCAACTGCTAAGTGTGTGAGCATGCCCAGTACGCTGTTGTGTAGTTGGACACACAGTACATTCCAAACTGCTCCTTTATGTGTTTAGAATCCGTGTGCATGCAGTATGGCCCTTTGCAGCTGCTAAGTGTGTGAGCATGCCCAGTACACCGTTGTGTAGATGGACACACAGTACATTCCAAACGGACGTGTGATACTAAGTGTGTGGGCATGGCCAGTGACACCTTGTGTCGGTGATGTGCCTCTGTGTATGGGCATGGCCATTGACATCCTGTATAGCGATGGTGGACACCAGGCAACAGATGTCCATTTTCAACGTCATGAGGGATGCCTACATCGAACACACTGGCTGACTGTCTTGCAGGGTGTACTATCTGTGGCGCGTTCCGTATCTATGTAGTGTTGTTGTAGTGCGCCATAGATATTTAGTTGCCCCAATCACACCACTGCCGTGTGTTTGTCTACGTCTACCTTGGGACATTAATATGCCTTCAGACTGCTCACTCTCTATACATTCCCTATCGGCATCCTAGCCTTTGTGGAAGATGTCACCCACCTAGAAGTATGCCTCTGGGAGTGCTACATTCAGTAATGTCAGTAGCGCATTATGTAAATGTGTAATGCTGTAGTGTGATAAGGTAGTTAGGTGTATGTTCGAATCCCAGCCCTGCCAAGTGTGTGTGTGTTTCTAGCTGCCTGGGGACACAGTAATGCTTTTAGATGCCTCAGACCACATACACTCCCTATCAGCATCTTTGCCTTTGCAGATGATGTCACCCAACTAGAAGTATGCCTCTGGGAGTGCTGTGTTCAGTAATCTCGGTAGCATGTTCTGTAAATGCGTAATGCTGTAGTGTGATAGGGTAGTTAGGTGTATGTTTGACTCTCAGCCCTGCCAAGTGTGTGTGTTTCCAGCTGCCTGGGGACACAGTAATGCTTTTAGATGCCTCACACCACATACATTCCCTATCGGTGTCTTTGCCTTTGCGGATGATGTCACCCACCTAGAAGTATGCCTCTGGGAGTGCTGTGTTCAATAATCTCGGTAGCACGTTCTGTAAATGCATAATGCTGTTGTGTGATAAGGTAGTTATGTGTATGTTCGACTCCCAGCCCTGCCAGTTTTGTGTGTGTGTGTGTTTTTCCAGCTGCCTGGGGACACGGTAATGCTTTTAGATGCCTCACACCACATACATTCCCTATCGGCATCTTTGCCTTTGCGGATGATGTCACCCACCTAGAAGTATGCCTCTGGGAGTGCTGTGTTGAGTAATCTCGGTAGCGCATTCTGTAAATGCATATTGCTGTAGTGTGATAAAGTACTGAGGTGTATGTTTGACTTCCAGTCTGCCAAGTGTGTGTGTGTGTGTGTGTGTGTGTTTTTCCAGCTGCCTGGGGACACGATAATGCTTTTAGATGCCTCACACCACATACATTCCCTATGTGTGTGTGTGTGTGTGTGTGTGTGTTTCCAGCTGCCTGGGGGCACGGTAATGCTTTTAGATGCCTCACATCACATACATTCCCTATTGGCGTCTTTGCCTTTGCGGATGATGTCACCCACCTAGAAGTATGCCTTTGAGAGTGCTGTGTTCAGTAATCTCGGTAGTGCATTCTGTAAATGCGTATTGCTGTAGTGTGATAAGGTAGTTAGGTGTATGTTTGACTCTCAGCCCTGCCAAGTGTGTGTCTGTGTGTGTGTGTTTCCAGCTCTCTGGGGACATGGTAATGCTTTCAGATGCCTCACACCACATACATTCCCTATTGGTGTCTTTGCCTTTGCAGATGATGTCACCCACCTAGAAGTATGCCTCTGGGAGTGCTGTGTTGTGTAATCTCGGTTGCGCATTTTGTGAATGCGTATTGCTGTAGTGTGATAAGGTAGTTAGGTGTATGTTTGACTCCCAGCCCTGCCAAATGTGTGTGTTTGTGTGTTTTTCCAGCTGCCTGGGGACACGGTAATGCTTTTAGATGCCTCACACCACATACATTCCCTATCGGCGTCTTTGCCTTTGCGGATGATGTCACCCACCTAGAAGTATGCCTCTGAGAGCACTGTGTTGAGTAGTCTCAGTAGCGTGTTCTGTAAATGTGTATTGCTGTAGTGTAATAAGGTAGTTAGGTGAATGTTCGACTCCCAGCCCTGCCAAGTGTGTGTGTGTGTTTCCAGCTGCCTGGTGGCATGGTAATGCTTTTAGATGCCTCACACCACATACATTCCCTATTGGTGTCTTTGCCTTTGTGGATGATGTCACCCACCTAGAAGTATGCCTCTGGGAGTGCTGTGTTCAGTAATCTCGGCAGTGCATTCTGTAAATGCGTATTGCTGTAGTGTGATAAGGTAGTTAGGTGTATGTTCGACTCCCAGCCCTGCCAAGTGTGTGTGTGTGTGTGTGTTTTTTTCCAGCTGCCTGGGGACATGATAATGCTTTCAGATGCCTCACACCACATACATTCCCTATGTGTGTGTGTGTGTGTTTCCAGCTGCCTGGGGGCACGGTAATGCTTTTAGTTGCCTCACACCACATACATTCCCTATTGGCGTCTTTGCCTTTGCGGATGATGTCACCCACCTAGAAGTATGCCTTTGAGAGTGCTGTGTTCAGTAATCTCGGTAGTGCGTTCTGTAAATGCGTATTGCTGTAGTGTGATAAGGTAGTTAGGTGTATGTTCGACTCTCAGCCCTGCCAAGTGTGTGTCTGTGTGTGTGTTTCCAGCTCTCTGGGGACATGGTAATGCTTTCAGATGCCTCACACCACATACATTCCCTATCGGTGTCTTTGCCTTTGCGGATGATGTCACCCACCTAGAAGTATGCCTCTGGGAGTGCTGTGTTGTGTAATCTCAGTAGCGCGTTTTGTGAATGCGTATTGCTGTAGTGTGATAAGGTAGTTATGTGTATGTTTGACTCCCAGCCCTGCCAAATGTGTGTGTTTGTGTGTTTTTCCAGCTGCCTGGCGACACGGTAATGCTTTTGGATGCCTCACACCACATACATTCCCTATCGGCGTCTTTGCCTTTGTGGATGATGTCACCCACCTAGAAGTATGCCTCTGAGAGCACTTTGTTGAGTAGTCTCAGTAGCGTGTTCTGTAAATGTGTATTGCTGTAGTGTAATAAGGTAGGTGAATGTTCGACTCCCAGCCCTGCCAAGTGTGTGTGTGTGTTTCCAGCTGCCTGGTGGCATGGTAATGCTTTTAGATGCCTCACACCACATACATTCCCTATTGGCATTTTTGCCTTTGCGGATGATGTCACCCACCTAGAAGTATGCCTCTGGGAGTGCTGTGTTCAGTAATCTTGGTAGTGCATTCTGTAAATGCGTATTGCTGTAGTGTGATAAGGTAGTTAGGTGTATGTTCAACTTCCAGCCCTGCCAAGTTTGTGCCTCTTTGTGTGTGTGTGTGTGTGTGTGTGTGTGTGTGTGTGTGTGTGTGTGTGTGTGTTTCCAGCTGCCTGAGGGCACGGTAATGCTTTTGGATGCCTCACACCACATACATTCCCTATCTGCGTCTTTGCCTTTGCGGATGATGTCACCCACCTAGAAGTATGCCTCTGGGAGTGCTGTGTTCAGTAATCTCGGTAGCGCGTTCTGTAAATGCGTATTGCTGTAGTGTGATAAGGTAAATAGGTGTATGTTCAACTCCCAGCCCTGCCAAGTGTGTGCCTGTGTGTGTTTTTCCAGCTGCCTGGGGACACGGTAATGCTTTTAGACTCCTCACACCACATACATTCCCTATCGGCATACTTGCCTTTGCGGATGATGTCACCCACCTAGAAGTATGCCTCTGGGGGCACTGTGTTCAGTAATCTTGGTAGAGCATTCTGTAAATGTGTAATACTGCAGTGTGACAAGTTAGTTAGGTCTGTGTCTAATCCCAATCCTGCCACGTGTATGTGTGTGTATGAGTTTCCCGCTGCATGACAACAGTACATTGCTTTTACACTATTCACTCTCCATAGAATCCGTACAGCGTCTTTGCCTTTGATGCTGATGCCAGCAAGCTAGACATATGCCTGTGTGAATGCTGTGATCTAGTCATCACGGTGGCACATTCTGTACATGCGTAATGCTGTAGTGTGATAAGGTAGTTAGGTCTGTGTTCTGATCCCAACCCTGCCAAGTGTGTGTGTGTGTGTGTGTGTGTGTGTGTGTGTGTGTGTGTGTGTGTGTGTGTGTGTGTGTGTGTGTGTGTGTGCGTGTATCTATTTATATAAATGTAATGTAGATAGATATAGATATGTATGTGGATATTAGCACTATTGAATGTGCTGCATTATCTGTACTTGATCACCTTTGATGTATGTAAATCTGCTATGGCTCTGTGATAGTGCACATACTGTGTGCTGTAGTGATCTTGGGTTATAGTTGTATAGTGACTAGTTATTTTGTTGCTGGGTATTACAAGGGACATTGAAAACAATGATAGTACAGCACCTTTAAACAGTCGTGTGCACATCTCAACAACAGTCAGCAGTGGTTATTACTTTGGAGGATGAGTATGGCTCATATAACTATGTATTAACTGACACTACTATGCAAATCAGGTTAACATTACTGACTACCGTTTATCCACAGGTTGTGATACAGATCCCAAGAATGTATGTGTATACATTGACAGGTGCAGGACTGGAATATTGTTGAATGCATGGAGGAGTGTCCATGGCCAGTAATGGTGATCTGTACAACCTGGCAGGTACGGTCTGTGACTGTCCCACAACCTCCTGTATATGGCTGACACATGCTGAAAATGTGTACATGCAGACACACACACATGAAACAAACAGCTAGGGCTAACACATACACACACTCATTGCGTCAACATTGGGCCATGCAAACATGGTTGTCCCACACACACACACACACACACACACACACACACACACACACACACACACACACACTTACATGATGATTGGATGGCTCAATGACAGGCTCTGAAAAACGCCATACCCTGTGCATATGATGACACCTGTGCCACCACCTGTAATGTGTAACATTGATGCAGGAACAGACTAACATGGTGCTGATGCACAGGGTGGCTTTATAGCACTGTATTAATGTTAAAATGTTGTTAACACAAAGTGTGATATCCTTCTAGGTATATGTAAGCAGGCATGATGCATTGCAGCTATGACCATCAATGTAGTATAGTTTACAGCACTGTTAATTCTGAAGATTTATTATCCATACATGTGCCATTTGACTGACGTGTGTAGTATTGGCAGCATGTGTTTCAGAGTGTGCAGTACATGTGTGATGTGTGTAGTACATATTTCTACATGCTTACAAATGCATACACTGGCTTACACGACATTACACGGGCTTCAACATTCTTACACTAGCTTGCTCATTCTTCAACGTGTGCACACGGACTGACACACGCGCACACATGCTTACTCGGGCTTACAGGCATGCACAGGTGCGAACACACTGTAAGCAGGTTTGCAAGAAACTTCAGTGATATCCATGGCGTACACCATCAGTTTCCTGACTGTACCTAGGATAAATCATAACACACCTCTTCCACTGATGAGTAACTGACAGCAAACATGTGACACACTGCTCCGATAGGATTACAGTGTTTTATACATACACACTCATGTTGTCACCTATCTTCTACTCTGATAGTCCCCTTAACTTACTCTTACACTGTAGTGGCTTGGCCCATATGTAATGACAAATTGTGATTTACTATCCTCAGCCTCAATTGCATCTGATTGCCTACTAATGCTTGGTTACATCTCTGACAGAGCGCTTCCACACATAGCAACCAGTACTCAGTAGCCATCTTATCTTCAGCTTGCCATTCACCTGCATGGTGAACTAACATTTAACTAAAATTGCAATTTCTATGTATATTTTAAATATGTTTCTTGTTTTAAAAGCGCAGCGCATTTTTGCGCCGCTGCGCTATGCTTACACACTGGAGATCAGGGGAGGACAAATAGAGTTTTATTAATTTCCAATGGAAAAATATGTCACTGGCCTTATATTTGGCCATTGGCATGCTTCTTCAACTAAATTCATCCTCTATTTGCAGCTGACATTGCTCCGTTTAGCTACTTGCAGAACGTAACTCGGTTAACATCCGAGCACATTTCTGCACATAAATCTACTCTTGCATGGACAGCTTACTGTTTCATGTATCACAGATTTACATCATTTGCATAGCTTTCACCTACAAATGGGGTAATTTGCATATCCTAACATTGTCCATGCTATGTTCGTTTTAGGGGCTGTCTTACACGCCCCTACAGGATATTGCTGAATAGCTCGGCAGACATCTTGCCTTGCTCTACTCTTCCTCTACTCGTACACACTGGCCAAGGTTACATGACTCCTGGCCTAAGTTTTGCTGTGTGCTAATATGTCTATTTGTGGAGTATGCATGGCTGTAGGTATGTTTTGACCTGCAGGTTCTGATGAAGACTGGGGTACAGTCGAAAGCGCTCAACTTGGATTTGTGTGTTTTATAATAAACCGTTGGTGATTATTGTCCTGTGGAATGAGCAGTGTTCATATTTCAACTTCCAGCCCTGCCAAGTTTGTGCCTCTGTGTGTGTGTGTGTGTGTGTGTGTGTGTGTGTGTGTGTGTGTGTGTGTGTGTGTGTTTCCAGCTGCCTGAGGGCACGGTAATGCTTTTAGATGCCTCACACCACATACATTCCCTATCTGCGTCTTTGCCTTTGCGGATGATGTCACCCACCTAGAAGTATGCCTCTGGGAGTGCTGTGTTCAGTAATCTCGGTAGCGCGTTCTGTAAATGCGTATTGCTGTAGTTTGATAAGGTAAATAGGTGTATGTTCAACTCCCAGCCCTGCCAAGTGTGTGCCTGTGTGTGTTTTTCCAGCTGCCTGGGGACACGGTAATGCTTTTAGACTCCTCACACCACATACATTCCCTATCGGCATACTTGCCTTTGCGGATGATGTCACCCACCTAGAAGTATACCTCTGGGGGCACTGTGTTCAGTAATCTTGGTAGAGCATTCTGTAAATGTGTAATACTGCAGTGTGACAAGTTAGTTAGGTCTGTGTCTAATCCCAATCCTGCCACGTGTATGTGTGTGTATGAGTTTCCCGCTGCATGACAACAGTACATTGCTTTTACACTATTCACTCTCCATAGAATCCGTACGGCATCTTTGCCTTTGATGCTGATGCCAGCAAGCTAGATATATGCCTGTGTGAATGCTGTGATCTAGTCATCACGGTGGCACATTCTGTACATGCGTAATGCTGTAGTGTGATAAGGTAGTTAGGTCTGTGTTCTGATCCCAACCCTGCCAAGTGTGTGTGTGTGTGTGTGTGTGTGTGTGTGTGTGTGTGTGTGTGTGTGTGTGTGTGTGTGTGTGTGTGTGTGTGTGTGTGTGTGTGTGCGTGTATCTATTTATATAAATGTAATGTAGATAGATATAGATATGTATGTGGATATTAGCACTATTGAATGTGCTGCATTATCTGTACTTGATCACCTTTGAGGTATGTAAATCTGCTATGGCTCTGTGATAGTGCACATACTGTGTGCTGTAGTGATCTTGGGTTATAGTTGTATAGTGACCAGTTATTTTGTTGCTGGGTATTACAAGGGACATTGAAAACAATGATAGTACAGCACCTTTAAACAGTCGTGTGCACATCTCAACAACAGTCAGCAGTGGTTATTACTTTGGAGGATGAGTATGGCTCATATAACTATGTATTAACTGACACTACTATGCAAATCAGGTTAACATTACTGACTCCCGTTTATCCACAGGTTGTGATACAGATCCCAAGAATGTATGTGTATACATTGACAGGTGCAGGACTGGAATATTGTTGAATGCATGGAGGAGTGTCCATGGCCAGTAATGGTGATCTGTACAACCTGGCAGGTACGGTCTGTGACTGTCCCACAACCTCCTGTATATGGCTGACACATGCTGAAAATGTGTACATGCAGACACACACACATGAAACAAACAGCTAGGGCTAACACATACACACACTCATTGCGTCAACATTGGGCCATGCAAACATGGTTGTCCCACACACACACACACACACACACACACACACACACACACACACACACACACACACACACTTACATGATGATTGGATGGCTCAATGACAGGCTCTGGAAAAGAAACGCCATACCCTGTGCATATGATGACACCTGTGCCACCACCTGTAATGTGTAACATTGATGCAGGAACAGACTAACATGGTGCTGATGCACAGGGTGGCTTTATAGCACTGTATTAATGTTAAAATGTTGTTAACACAAAGTGTGATATCCTTCTAGGTATATGTAAGCAGGCATGATGCATTGCAGCTATGACCATCAATGTAGTATAGTTTACAGCACTGTTAATTCTGAAGATTTATTATCCATACATGTGCCATTTGACTGATGTGTGTAGTTTTGGCAGCATGTGTTTCAGAGTGTGCAGTACATGTGTGATGTGTGTAGTACATATTTCTACTTGCTTACAAATGCATACACTGGCTTACACGACATTACACGGGCTTCAACATTCTTACACTAGCTTGCTCATTCTTCAACGTGCGCACACGGACTGACACGTGCGCACACATGCTTACTCGGGCTTACAGGCATGCACAGGCGCGAACACACTGTAAGCAGGTTTGCAAGAAACTTCAGTGATATCCATGGCGTACACGGTCAGTTTCCTGACTGTACCTAGGATAAATCATAACACGCCTCTTCCACTGATGAGTAACTGACAGCAAACATGTGACACACTGCTCCGATAGGATTACAGTGTTTTATACATACACACTCATGTTGTCACCTATCTTCTACTCTGATAGTCCCCTTAACTTACTCTTACACTGTAGTGGCTTGGCCCATATGGCATGACAAATTGTGATTCACTATCCTCAGCCTCAATTGCATCTGATTGCCTACTAATGCTTGGTTACATCTCTGACAGAGCGCTTCCACACATAGCAACCAGTACTCAGTAGCCATCTTGTCTTCACCTTGCCATTCACCTGCATGGCGAACTAACATTTAACTAAAATTACAATTTCTATGTATATTTTAAATATGTTTCCTGTTTTAAAAGTGCAGCGCATTTTTGCACCGCTGCGCTATGCTTACACACTGGAGATCAGGGGTGGACAAATACAGTTTTATTAATTTCCAATAGAAAAATATGCCACTGGCCTTATATTTGGCCATTGGCATGCTTCTTCAACTAAATTCATCCTTTATTTGCAGCTGACATTGCTCCGTTTAGCTACTTGCAGAATGTAACTCAGTTAACATCCGAGTACATTTCTGCACATAAATCTACTCTTGCATGGACAGCTTACTGTTTCATGTATCACAGATTTACATCATTTGCATAGCTTTCACCTACAAATGGGGTAATTTGCATAGCCTAACATTGTCCATGCTATGTTCGTTTTAGGGGCTGTCTTACACGCCCCTACAGGATATTGCTGAATAGCTCGGCAGACATCTTGCCTTGCTCTACTCTTCCTCTACTCGTACACGCTGGCCAAGGCTACATGACTCTTGGCCTAAGTTTTGCTGTGTGCTAATATGTCTATTTGTGGAGTATGCATGGCTGTAGGTATGTTTTGACCTGCTACGTCTGAAATTTCTACAGAGCATCTCCCACTTTCATCATTTGTAAAGGTGACAGCTCTATAGGTACTATATATACAGCTGTGACATTTGACATGTCAACACATACCTGTGGTCAATACTAAACTGACTACTTCAGCGCTTTTCATACCTTCAGATTTTTCTTGTAGTAGTATAGTCGATAATACTGTTTCCTATAATATGCATCTGTTTCTGATGCAAGATATATCATTTTATTACACCACTACACACAAGAAGAAATCACAGGCCAGATGCCATTACATTCCTTTTGCAGGACACACACACACCAAGAGTGTTGTGTTCCTCGCAAAAGCCAACAGGTGCTAATCAAAACATGTTATGCTATCATCTACCTTATGTGTTCGTCGGTATTTGCGCTTTCCGTCAGTGGCAGAACTCACATGTGAGTGTGTATCGGGGACACTGCATAACACCCTGAGGGACACATTTATTTTGTTTCTATCAACCTTCCACATTGACTATCACAGGGCATAAGTATTCATTCACATTTATCGAGGTACATGCTTTTGACTTATACATGTTTTGTCATTTGTCATCACGTCTGTCTTCACACCTGTCTACCTGATATCACTAGTTCTGTACATTTATTTAGGACAGGGTTACCTTCATACCTCTCGACTGTACACATTTTGGGTAAATGTCCCGAACTTAGACTTATAATGTTGTTCCTTTTTTCATAATATTGTGCCTTTCTGGTAAATTATTAGCAAGTCATTAAGGACTGTGAGGTTAGATAATAATGACAGACATTAGTATTTTATAACTAATAACCCTCAAAACATTCATACTATTGAATTATCCATTATTCTATCAATGTTCTAACTTTGTCAGAGGAATATTTCAAATAGTCTCTATTTGTACTTATTTTAATATGCCTTTGTCCAGATGTCTTATTCTGAAAGGTTGAGAGGTATGGTTACCTTCTTATTCGTATGCATGTACGTCCATGATAATCACTTACATGACACTGATATAAGTCCCTACGTCTTCCCCCAATGGTTTACACAATGTCCAGTAGATGGGTTCTTCATTTTTGGAAGGTATAGGTATGTGCTATACCCACATAGGAATATTAATCACTCCCATGGGGCGGACCTAATAAATCTGTGCCAACCAACACCTGGGAACCTAGGCCCATTATTGCATATCCATGATTCCCATACCTGACACCCCTCCACAGTAGTCATAAGACATATTTAATGTGAGTGATAATAAAGTATGAAGACACTTCTAAGCACTATCCACTCTCCGCATATCGGGACATATGTCATACATTCTGTCAACCCATGTGTTATTACCCTTGCACAAGCTACTGTTGCATGTACAGCTATATTGTAGCTGCGGATGTGATTTCCTTTGCTTCGATCATTACAGGACAGTGCCTGTAGTGGGCCAATTTTTGGAGTCCTGCAAAGGACACCTATATCCATGTTTAAAGAGTAGAACTTGCAGATTTGGCACACTGGTACTTTCCGGGCAATGGTTTGGAAAGCAGCATTGTATTTACCTTTCTTGCATGTCTGTATGTCTATCCATAATAGCTATGACATAACCTATTTATGTACATGTGTTATATCTACAAGGACAAATATTTATATGTTTGTTATGTATATAACAATTAATGTATTGTGTATATGTATGTATATATATATATATATATATATATATATATATATATATATATATATATATATATATATGTCTGTACATTCTTTATTTCATATATTTATTTAGTTTAAGTCTGTGGATATATATCTATACACAAATATATATATCCATATATAGATATATAAATAAACGTGTAGAAAACAGCATTCATTTGCTATGCTGTGAGCGGATTACACACGCGCAGGCGCACTTGCATATCCTTATTGTGGGTTACATATGTTTACTAAGTCTTTGTGCTTACGTGAGCTTTATTAATTGTGACGGTACCAGTAAAATATCTGTAATCTGGTTAACAGACATATGCGAAACACACGTTCACCTTTACATATTTAAATGTCTTTACAGCACAGATGCATTCATTAACTTATATGTGCTGTAGTCATAGTTGACCTGGGACTGCATTCACGTTGGCCGGATGCTGTAACCACTATACTATTGGTGTTCTGACTCATTTATATGCATACCCATAGTACATAGCTACATTAACATACGCCTCACCGCTTCACTTACGACACAGGCATCCATTCTCCTGCTGGGAAAACACGGTACTACATATTACACATTCCATATTCCCTACTGCTCTGGACCCAAGCTGCATATTTAATCACTCCAAGGATATGCAGAACTCCAAGGCTTATAGCCCTGGCACATACAAGTCTTTTTCTGTCAGGGTGTTCATGTGGTGATCTGGGTTTAGGCTTGTCCGCCTGGTGAACGGAACTGCCCTGACTGAGTTCAAATGTCAGACAAAGCACATGGACAGAATTTGTCCATTTTATAGATGTTTACCTGTGTTTACAGACACAGGTCTTTCAGCACCTGTCAGCATCTTTTTATGTTGGCAATACATAATATGGGTGGGGCGGTTACAATACATAATCCACAGTGAGGGGTGTTCCCATTCACATTTGACTATTTCCTGTATGAATTCATACGAGGATTATTATTTTGGACATGAATTAACTACAGGTATGCAGTAGTACAATAAACAAATGTGAAGGTTTGTTACTGTAAATATGTACAGACATCTGTAATACACTGTTGTTTTCTGGCAAATCAGTAGCTAGTCATTAAAGACTGAAGTCAGAACATAATGACAGACAGTTGAGTTTCAGACTTCATACTCTTCAGGAAATTAATGCCAATGTACAGATGCCAATTCTATCAACTTTCTCAGTTTCTAAGAGCAATCTTTACAAATTGTCCATACTTTTGGGCCTTTGTCCCACATTTATTCACGGCTTTGTCCAGATATCTTGCTCTCAGAGGTTGACAGGTATGGTCGGTCACACCTACACACACATTAAGTGTCCCTCACACAGTAGATCAGGGTTATCCTGTTTACGTCAGTGCCTTCATCACCCTTATACCATTTGCCACTATGCGAATGTGTGCAATATATTTCTGCTTATTCGTGTCGGGGCACGTGCGTCACGGGCAAGTGTTTGATCCTGGGTAGTAGGTTATGCATGACCACTTAGGGCTGGACAGTGTTGTGCACCTCTAATGCACATTCCAACTTCTGTCCAGATATCTACAGGACTGGACTTCGTGTCTTCCGTTCTAATGTTTACACAGGTTACGTATCCCATGAGGGATATCCAAAAATTGTACCGATCCACAACAAGAGGAATACCGAACATCATTTTGGAGTTACGAAAATGTGCTGAGGTCGTGTGCAATCCTGCAACTGCCTAGGGTGACACTATCCACTACATATGCGTAGTGGTCACTATGTGTAGCTGTGGCTGCACCAAACCAGTAGGCCAAGTACGGCTGGATTTGGTGGATGTTCAGGTACGGGAGCGGGTTGTGTGATGTGGAAGGGATGCTGGGTAGTCCATTATGCATCCAGGTGTGTTGCATTTGTTATGGCCAGTTCCATCCAGGTGTGTTGCATTTGTTATGGCCAGTTCCATCAGGACCAATCTGTGGGTATGTGCCGGTGACATATCTATACATTTGTATCACACATTCCAATATTCATCTGTTTGTGGGATTGTGTTCTACAGTATGGCCTGTCTGCTTGTATTTCAGCTGTTTATACATGTGTTTGTGTTTCTTTCAGCTTCACCTGCTGCTCCCACATACACCTCCGGTTCACCTATTCTGCATACGACACAGTATCTCCTTGGAGGATTGTACCATTACCCATCCACCCCACACACACGGATTCCTCACACCCCATACATCACTACTTTGGTTGTTGGCCCATGACATGGCCAGAGTAACACATTGAAAACCCTACATGTGTCTGGTACCTGTATGGTTGTGTGGACTACCCTGCCATGTTTGCTTTCCACATGCTATACCTCATGCACATAGGTACATGCCCATACTTCACTTTCATTACATGTTTGGTATACCCGGGTACTACCCGTTCGACTGTGACACATCCTGACAAGTTAGGCTTGTACCGCTGACTTCCAGATTTTGGCGGCCTGTTGTACTCATTGGTAGGATGCCACCTTTTCCTATGTCCAGGATGGGATATATTCCATACACATATCCGACTGTAGTGGACAACGCCTCCCTACAGTCGACGGTAGGGTTGCCACCTTTTCAATTGGCCAAAGTGGGACATTTTTGGTACAAACATCACATTTTACAGGCCGACACATACCCACGGTCAGTACACAGGATAGAACTTAGAATTCTTGCCTATATAAAAGCTTATTCTAGTAGCAGCTTATTTGCTTATTCTGTTTCTTATAACATTTCTGTAATTTAGATACAGAAAAACTGTTTAATGCAACTATTACATAACGTATAGGTAATAATTTTGTCCTATAATCTCAGGCCATTTGCCATTTTTACAGGTTTTTGTCAGGACACAACTGCCCAAAGCGGGACTGTCACTCGCAAAGTGGGACAGGTGGTAATCCTAGTCGACGGTACAGATAATACTGTTCCTTTCAGCCTACATGTGTCCTTATTGTTGTAGCTGTTTATATGCTCCTTCTGTTTCGTTTACATGCTTATTCTATTTCCTATCACATTTGGTATGTGAAATACGGACATACCTTTTGTATGTGACTGTTACATGCCTTGTGGGATATAATTCAGACATACGGTCGCTAGGTATCTACATTTCTCATGTATTTTGTTATGGACACATCTGCCCAGCTGTGTACCCTCCCTCTCATTATGGGTCAGCTGGTGACCCTCACCATTGGGCTGGATGTACCTACTGGTGGCTTGCTAACATATGATGCATTTCACTTCCACTTGGTATGGCTATCTACACTGTGCTGGACTATGGCCACATGGTCTTCCCTGTCATTTGTTTGCAGGATAGGGACCCGTTATTCCCTACCGTGCATTTGTGTTTGCTTCTTCACTTTGTGTTCGCAGGTACTTTCTTGCATGCTTTGCATACGTTTCAGTATCCACGGACTGCCGTGATTACTATCTTGCAACTTGTTATATGCAAGCATTTTAGGTTGCACATCAACAGCTGCCATTTCCACGCCTCCGTGCGGCACTTTGACATGCCCTATGTACTCACGCTCCTTTCCTGTGCACGTTGCTGTGTGGGCAGCACGCCTTCATTATTATGCATTTGGTGCTACTGCGCCATCTTCACGCCACATGGTCGGTGCAAGCCTAATGCCGTCCTTGCGCCAAGCTTCATGAATCCCGGGGTATTTTTTTGTCATCATCATTTCACTTATTGTTCTCCCTAATATTCCATGAAATCCTTCTGTCCATTTTTTAGAATTTTTCCAATTTCATTTTTGTATTGTTTTGATCAATATCTTATACTTCCTTAAGCAATGCAGATTATGTCTCCAGTTTTCTAACAATTTTGTTTCACCGTTTTTCCATATTAATATTATTACTCCATCACACACACATTATCTTCTCCAAAAACCCTTCCTTTCCATTCATTCAGCACTTTTAACAAATATTTTTATTGGTTCCTTGACCATCTTTTATAATTTATTCCATCTTAACTGTAAGATGAATTTTCTCTAACCAGTTTCAACATATTTTTCACTTCTAAACATATTTTTATCCTCAATCATTCATTCTCTTCTTCAGAAAACTTCTCACATTTCCATTTTCCCTTTCATTTTCTCCTGTCTTCCCATAGTTATTCATCAAGAAATTGATAATGTCCTTCTCATTCTTGATCTGTTGACATACCCTCCTTATTTTTCAACTCCTCTATGATCAATCTTTGTCTCTCGGTGTTCTTCCCAAGAAATAAGATACTTTCTATGAAATTTGCTATTGTCTTTATAATCTGCTCTTACAGTTCTCTGTATTCATTTATTCATCTATATTTTCTTCAGTCAAAATCCACATTTCCTCCTTTTTGTTACAGTCTAACATTGTCTCTGTAATATTTTTTTCAGAGTTGTCATGCACTTTTCTTTTTACTTTTACACTCTTCCACCATTCTGCCCAATTTACTTTTATACTCTTCCCACAACACTGTCCAATTTTTATTCATAAATCTTGTAACTAAATGTTCTTTCTATAAATTTTAGCATCTTTTTCAAATTTCTCCATACAATGCACAACCTCTAACTTTATTATTCCTTTTCCTAATCTAATAAAATCATTTGTATCAAATCTTGCCCAAACTGCTTCCTTATCAGAAAAAATGTTTTCATAATTAATCTTTATTTCCTCCTGCCCTGTCCTCTGGCTGCTGTGCATCCCAGGCTCTGGTGTTGCTTCCTAGCCACTGTGTTCCTGCCTGTCCCAGCTCTAATCTACCTGAATGTACCCTGCTGGAAGCCAAAGAATTTGAGTCCTGAATAGTGACAAAATCAACCTGCCCCCTGAGAATTTATTCCCTGAAAAGAATATAGTGAAAGTATGTCTTCAAATGGTACTATTGCCTGTTGACTACTACTGCTAGGTAAAACAAGCATCCCAGCCAGGTTAGCTAGCAGACAAATCTTCCCCTATTAACCTTCTCAACCCGTACTTTCAACTTATATCCCCTTATTCCTAAGTAGGATTTCTCCCTACTCTAACCCAGTCTCTTATCCCCCTTAGGGGTCCTTTTTCTCTTTCTCCTGTTGCAATTATGTAACTGGCTACAAGGTGGTAATATAAACACAGCTAACTGCCCTGCATTTCTTCACCTTTTTCTCTACAGTTTTCTTCCTTATTTGAGCTCCGAGCCTTTCCTGCTGTCTTCTTTACCCTATAATTTGTCCCAGTAGATTCTTATCCCATACAACTCTCTTCTAATTAGCCTAATCTACCCCTGCTACCCTCCCTATTCTCCTCAACTCTACACACTTACTCCCTTACCTTCACACTGTACTGATTGTTCTCCTTGAACTTTTTTCCCTTCTGGCTACTATCCTACATTTTACACCTCTGTACTACTCCTACCTTCACTTTTTAGTCCTTTACCTCCAACTCTTAAACTTCTTATACTCCTATCCCTTAAATGTAACTCTGCTCTCTGTGTCTACTCACAAACAATTTCTTCCTTCCCCGTACTCATTACCTCACTCTAATCTTTCCCTCCATCTATCTGACCTATTACTGCACATCCCTTGGTGCCTGGTCCTTACCTGCCTTTCTCATAATCTTCCACCCCCACTACTGTGTCACTTACCTCCCCATACTGCCCCAACTTCCTCTCGAACTATAGAAATATACCCTACTCTAGGGGATGGCATATTTATTTCCTCCTGCCCTGTCCTCTGGCTGCTGTGCATCCCAGGCTCTGGTGTTGCTTCCTAGCGTAAGTAACTGTTACTTGTGTTATCTGAATTAATGGCTTTTTCCTAACTAGACTACTGACTACAATTTTATTAGCTGTGTTAATGAAACATCATTTTGTTTGTGCATGATATTTTTTCTACTGAATACAATATGCTACTTTGGCGTGGTCCACGTGGTGTTTAAAGACCTCGCTTCATTGCCGCTGTGGCATTTTGTAATATATATTCAATATTATTACTTCCTCAACTAGAATCACTGATATATCCATATTACATTGATACTGCTCATAAATAAAGACTGTTTAAGCATTCTGTGCTTCGAAATTGACTACCTGAACAAGTATTACATTTATTTTCTCTGCTGGAAGCGCCAGCAAGGTGTTTACACCGTAGGCTATTCTGTATGTATTTTCCATACACTTTTTCCTGTAAATGCTTACATGGAGCCAACAATACAACCTACGGGTATTTATAGTTCTGTTACACTACTTGCTTGCACACATTAACTAGATTAGACTTGATTTACTCTGAAACCTGCTCTCAGGTTTTAGTAACTGACACTTTTTGCTTTTGCTAACCTATGGTCTGTTACAATTATTTTTTTTTATTTTTTTTTATTTTTATTTATTTAACATTTGTTGACCGGGAAAGTCCGACTAGGTTCCACAGATCCTATTTTCAGTGGAGGCCCGGGGAGAAATGCTGCAGAAGCATGTCTTTAGAATTAGTGTGGCACCTGTGAAATTGTATCTCCGAGTGGGGTTCTAGTTGATTTTAAATTATTTACATATCTGGTGCACTTAACTTGCATGCTGACTCTACCTCCTTTATATGGCCGTTTTATCAGGTTTAAGGGGGTTAGGCAATTGATTAGGTCACCATTACACTATTGTTTTTTTCCTGCTTGCTAAACTTGTGTTAGTTATCATGAGTCTACTGTTTTTTTTTTCTCTTAGCTAAGTCGACTATATCCTGGGCATTGAGTATTGCTTTAGCGTATCAAACCTAAATATCGGTAGCAAGTTTTACACTGATACTAATAAAGTTTATAGCGACCTTGTTTAGTTAATGTCAAGTACTGCCCTTACTGCCCTAATTATCTCTGACCATTACTTAGCAAGTTGATAATTCCTGTTGAACCAAATTAGGATTGCTAGCTGCATTTCTTTCTTTTGTGAAATATTTTATAAGAAAGGGATTACCTGCGGAATTAACTCTTAATACCTGTGTGTATTGAATTTAATTGTATGTATCCCTATTTCCTTAACTGCTAGCCTTATCTCTCTTTTTTTCCCCTGTTTCGTACATTTAACAGCACTGTGTTCCTGCCTGTTCCAGCTCTAATCTATCTGAATGTATCCTGCTGGAAGCCAAATAATGTGAGTCCTGAATAGTGACAAAATCAACCTGCTCCCTGAGAATTTATTCCCTGAAAAGAATATAGTGGAAGTATGTCTTCAAATGGTACTATTGCCTATTGACTACTACTGCTAGGTAAAACAAGCATCCCAGCCAGGTTAACTAGCAGCCAAATCTTCCCCTATTAACCTTCTCAACCCGTACTTTCAACTTATATCCCCTTATTCCTAAGTAGGATTTCTCCCTACTCTAACCCAGTCTCTTATCCCACCTAGGGGACATTTTTCTCTTTCTCCTGTTGCAATTACATAACTGGCTACAAGGTGGTAGTATAAACATAGCTAACTGCCCTGTATTTCTTCGCCTTCTTCTCTACAGTTTTCTTCCTTATTTGAGCTCCAAGCCTTTCCTGCTGTCTTCTTTACCCTATAATTTGTCCCAGTAGATTCCTATCTCATACAACTCTCTTCTAATTAGCCTAATCTACCCCTGCTACGCTCTTTACCATTCTCCTCAACTCTACACACTTACTCCCTTACCTTCACAATGTGCTGATTGTTCTCCTTGAACTTTTTCTCTCTGGCTTTACCCACTCTGTTCGCCCTGCAGGATCACTCCCCTATGCTACCTACCCCCAATTCACACCCACCCTAGTGGTCCTACACTTATACATCACAAGCCACACCCCTCCCCTAATTATCCACTTACCAATCCAATTTTTCTCCTGGAACTTCATTTACATACAGACCTATACTGTCATCACTCTTCATAATATCTACCCAAATATCTTATTTCTTACTCCAATCTGAATCCATCCTACCTCATTAATTAGCCCTACTTCATATGGATACTCTATCTTTCGTTCTTAAAATGCCCATATCTTACCACTCTAAACTAAAAAATCCTGTTCACCTACTCGCTGCTTTATCTATTCTATCTATATTCTTTGTTCTGACCTCTTATGAAAATCTACATTTTAAGGAATTTCTCCACCCCCCAACATAAACACAGCCTCTAAATCAACTGAGCTCTCATAGCCATGCTAACACCACCTCTACCTCACACTACCTCTCCCATAAGTATCATAGGTTAGTCCATATTTCCTTGCAACCAACTAGAAAGCCTCGGAATAACCTCTACAAACTCCTAAAGTTCTTACTTATCCCTCATCAATACCCTTTACTTCATGGTGACATTCATCCTAACCCTGGTCCATACAACACCACCCCACTCAAGCCCTACCAACCCCAGGCTACCACCCCTTCCATCTCTACTAAAACTCCAAACACATTACTCATAGGTCATCTCAACATCCAGAGCTTAAATAATAAAATCAGCCAACTCCATGCTCTACTAGAGACCCACTCCTTTAATATCCTATGTCTAACAGAAACCTGGTTTAAACCAGTAACAAAGGATAATGAAGTTATCCCACCAGGGTATAATATAATAAGATCAGACCGTACTACCAAAAAGGGTGGAGGGGTAGCAATTCTGTTTAAGTCCAGCCTACAGGTTTCCTCAGTAGATATACAACTGCCTATAGATAGTAACACTGAAATCCTTATCTCTAAGCTGCAGATCAATGGTAGTAAGTCCATCTATATAATATGCTCCTACCTACCTCCTGGCAATAATATCAACATCCTTGAATCTATCCTCTGCTGGCTTTCCACATCCTTCTTACAAGAAACCATAGCTCTTGGTGATTTTAATATTGATTGGAATAGCTGTACCTCATCCAAACCTACACTCCATATAAATCTCTATGGCTTCTCTCAAATTATCACCACCCCTACTAGAATCCACAAGCCTAGTAAAAAAGAAAGTACCTTAGACTGGATCCTAGTAAATAGCCATCCCTTCTCTTACAAAGCTGATACCCTTCCTGATGATATAAGCGATCATTTCCTTACTTACATAATCAGGAAAAAAACCTTCATTCCCCACCAAATTCTCTTTAAAACTACCCAGAACAAAAAAGACTTTAATTCAACTATCTTCCAAGCAGAGCTGCAAGCCTGCAAATGGCCTCCCTTAAAACAACTCCCCCCTTGAGGAAGCAGTATTCTATTTGAACTCTAAATTCCTACAAATCCTGGAATACCATGCCCCCACTAGATCTATAAGAACTAGTAGTAAAGCCATTCCATGGCTCACTAAAGAAACTAGATAAAAAATCCTAATAAGAAATAAGATTTGGTCTAAATGGAGAAATACCAAAAACCTAAATGACCACCAGAACTACAAACAGCTAAGAAATGTCACAAAAAATCAATACTTCATGATAAAAGAAACTACTTTAATCTCCAGCACAAGCATCAACAAAAACCTCAAACTTTCTGGTCAGCTATAAATAAACTTTTACACCCAGGCTACACCAAGACTCCAACCCCCACAGGTCTCTCCTTAAACTCCCCTAATGAGATTGCCAATGACCTAAATACCTTCTTTACAGAAACTGTTCAATCTCTTGCTAACTCCTTACCTCCTGGTAGCTCAACCCTCCCCTCTTCCCTTACTAAAACATCCCCTACCTTTCACTTAAAGTCAGTTCCTACATCTCTCATCTTCAAACTACTTACCAAGCTTAAACCATGTACCCCCTCTGCCGATCAACTACTAGCCGAATACCTACAAATTGCAGCAAAAGTACTGTCCCACCCTGTTTCCATACTAATTAATAGAACTATTACCGAAGGCTCCATCCCATCTCTCTGGAAAATCTCTCACATAATCCCACTCCATAAGGGTGGTAACTCAACAGAACTTTCTAACTACCGCCCCATAACCTTACTATCTCCTCTTGCCAAAGTAATGGAAAAATGTATTCATCAACAACTACTTGATCACCTTCTCCAAAATAACCTACTTGCAGACTGTCAACATGGCTTCAGGCCCTTTCATAGTACTACTACTGCTCTCTTATCCTTCTCTGATTGCATCAACAAACATCGTAACAATAATAACCTCTCTGCTGCACTCTTTATTGACCTCTCAAAAGCCTTTGATATGGTAAACCATCAAATACTTTTAGACATACTAAAATCACTCTCATTCACCTCACAGGCACTTCAATGGTTCAAGTCCTATTTAGGAAGCAGACAGCAAGCTGTCCTCTGAGACAACAACCTTTCTACTCCTCTTTCTGTTACACTAGGGGTCCCACAAGGGTCAATCCTGGGACGTCTCCTCTTCTCGATATTCATTAATGATCTACACTTACACATTCCCCAAGCCACCTGCATTCAATATGCAGATGACTTGACACTAGTCTGTACTGCCCCCTCACCAGCTGCGCTTAAACCATTACTCAAACTGTATTTAACTCAGTTGAAAAATGGTTTCTACAACAATGCCTTCTATTAAATACCAAAAAAAACTAAATTACTCCTTTTCACTCCAGCACTAAAGTCCTCTCCCACTGACCTCACCATCAAGGTCAATAATGGTACTATTATTAAACTAGACCCATCCACTAAACTATTAGGCATAACAATTGATCAACACCTTAACTTTGACCTGCATATCAACTCGACTATCAAAACTGTTAACAGAAAACTTGGCTCTCTCTACAGTATAAAATATTTCCTAACCTCTGAAACCAGAACCACCATTGGCCATACCCACCACATCTCTACCCTCTTGTATGCCTTACCTATACATACCAATCTTTCTAAAAGTAATCTTACTAAACTGGCAACCTGCTATAACAACATTGCCAGATTTGCCACAGGGTCACCTTTTAGAACCCACCACTGTTTAAATCTTAAACAGCTAGGATGGCTAGAGCTACAAAATCAGCTAACATTTCAACAACTTACCATCACTTATAAGATACTTTATCATCCCAATAATATTCCTGTTCTCAATACTCTTATAACCCCCTGTAGAAATCTTACTACCCTTCGCTCAGCAAATAAATTACTGACAACTATTCAGAAAACCACTAATAAAGCAGGTGACTCCCTCTTCTCCAATTCTGTAGGGAAAATCTGGAACAGGCTTCCCAGCAATCCTCAATTATTATCATTGCTATCACTTCAAAAAGCAACTAAAACTACTCCTTAAAGCACAGTGGCTATGCCCATGCACTAACCCAGATTAAAACTAATTCTTCAGCATTACTTGTCTTTTACAACCTTTTTCTGCTCTCTCAGCCTCTTTAATGCTTTATTCTTTTTGCAAGCCTCATTTTGCCTGCAAGCTTCTTTGAAGTACTTACAATTTGTTAACTTACCCCTGCTCCATGCACCCACTTCATAGCTTTGAATGTATGTCATCTATTCCCCTTGAGTGTATAACTTCTAAAGAAACCTATAGTGAATTTCTGTCTATCTCAGTTTGCCTACTCTCCCTTGTCATTTGTCAACCCCTTAACCTGTATATCTTGCATCTGCAACTACTGTATTTACTATACAGTATACCCATGATTCTTAGCATGTTGTTTGTATAATGATAGCCTATACTAATGTTTGTTTGTGTGTACACATATGTCATGTTGTTTCTATAATGTTAGCCTATACTTTAATGTATTTCTTTTTTTTAATGTTCTTTAGTTTTGGTCTGTTTTATGGTGTCTATCATTGTGTACTACTGTTATATTACGCAGATTGGAGCTTTTCTCCCCGGGCCTTTACTGAAAATGGACATGTATCCAGCTAGACTAGCCCGGTCAACAAATGCAAAATAAAAATAAAATAAATAAAATAAATCCTTCTACTTCATTCACTGATTCAGAAAAATAGTATGATCTATGTCTGTTTTTAAATTCTTTCTTATATGTGAATATTCTCTGTTTACTGTTCTCAGTGCTGCCATCTTTATTATCTATTTTTTAATTTCTTTGAAATGTTCCTCTTTCTTCTTATTAGATATTTGTTAGCCATTATGTAAGGTTTCACAGTCTCTAATAATTTGCTTAACTTATCATTAAAGCATAAACAATGATCATTCTTAAAGGTTGCCCTTTGTTTCTTATATATGTAGCAGATAATCTTCCAGTTTTTATTACATTGTCCATAACAATAATACTTTCTTTACATAACATAGCAATCCCTGAACATCTTTCTCTTCTCATATTCCACATAACAGTCTTGCCCCGTAACAATTCCATTTGTTTTCTTTTTTCTTTCTCAAGTAATATCTGCTACTGTCTTATCACACCACTGATTTATTGTTAGTCTCCTTATGTCCTTAATCAAACCATGTACATGTAAAGTAACTACCTCTGAAATCATCTTTTTCCTTTTATCTTTGCTTTGAATTCTTTTCTATGAATTTTCTTTTTTTTTTTCTATCTATCAGTCTTTACCAGTAGTATTCCTCCCTTTTACCATATGCCTTTCCACTCCTTCCACTTCACTTTTTTTTTACTAACTTCCTTCTCTGTATTTTTGTGGGGTCTGTATTATATGTTTGAAGTTTTAAAACTTCGACGCTCATATGATCGACACCATATGAGCAAAGTTGTAAAACAATGAACATATAATAAAAATAAACAAAAACAAAAAAACTACCTGAATGCTCTGATCAGGGGGGCAAGCCCCCCCTGCATCCCCCCGCTACTTAAATATGCAAACTCCGAGATCGCACTACAGTGAAGTGAAGGGAAATATTCCCTACAGTGATCTCCGTTGAAACTTGTGAGCTTTCAAAAGTTCGCTCATATGGTGTTGACCATATGAGACTCGAACTTTTGAAAGTTCGAGCTTCTGATATAGACCCATTTTTGTGAACTGAATTTTTCTTTATTTCCTTCACTTCCTTCTTGAAGTATTTCTACTTCTTGCTATTCTTGTACATTTTCTTCTTCCCCTTAATCATCAAATTCTATAACAATATAATTTTCTAGTTTTTTAAGTTCCACCTTCTCTGTTGCTCAATTTTATTTTCATTTGGGCAATCCATTCAGAAATGTCCTGCCTGATAATATTTATAACAGTTGCAAAATCAGTTTCTACTATCATGTTCTCTGCCCAAAACCACACATCTTTATCACATTTTTCAAGAAGATGTCCCTCTGCCTCACAAAAGAAACATGTTTTGAGTTGACCCCAATATCTTACAAAGCCCCTTGCTACATTTACAATTATTACTTCAGATTAATGTTGTATTTTGCCATTAATTAATTTCAGCACAACATAATGTTTCCACCCTCCAGTCATCAGTCCTCTATTACCTAATACTTTTGATGTGTATCTGTAGAACTTCTTTTTCAACATCTGTTCTAAACTGTATATTTGTGTTTTTCAAGGTTCTCTTATGTGCAGTCACTGCAAACTTATACCAGTGAAAAATGTGTTTTCTTTTCATAGTCATTTAAAATCTTTTCTAGACAATATCCCTTTTCAATAATGTCACAAAAAGTTTATTTTTCTGATTAACATAAACATTCTTACTTTGGTGCTTTTATTCCCAGATTTACAATCACATGGTCCCTTACCTCCCATTCTGTCCAAATATTTATTTCCTTTAGCTTTTATTCTCACTAAATACTTCCTTTTTTACTGTGGATTAAAATCCTGTTCCTTCTTTCACATTTTAGTTGCCACAGTTGAGATGACTGCCTCCTTGCTCTACATTCTCTTTTATCACATGTTTTCTTTTAATGTTGTCGTCTTGAAAAAAAAGTGTGTTTATGTCTCCCCACAAAGCTTCTTGACCACTCTACAGTTCATCTTTCTGTATTAAATAAATCCTGCAGTAAACCATCCTGTGACCTGCTACGATGTGAGGGTTGTAGCAGATAACTCCTCTTGTGTATCTGCTCCTTCTGTAATTCAGCTTTGGGACTCTCAAACAATTTTACCAGTGAACTGAGGGCAGAGTTAGGAACAAAATCGCCAATTTATATAAAATAAAACATTCAAGTCTTTACTGGAAAAGCTAATTCAGACTGTCACAGCTTGCTGCGAGGGAAAGGTTAGCTTGTTTGTAATTTTCCTGTATTTTGTATTGCATGATTGCCTTCTGTTTAGTATACTGTAATTTATTTTCTTTAAACTGTGTTTTACTTGTATTCTGCTTTTAATTGCACATTTAAACGAGGAAAGAGACCACAGCTGTGTATCTTGTGAGTCACACAGAAATTACAATTTCTCCCATTCTCCCACCCTTGTGCTGTTGTGTTTTTAAATGTAACTGTCTTTCTAGTTGTCTGTCCCTTATGTTAATTTGAGCAATTATTTCCTTCCCTCTTCTTTCTTTGCTTATTCTGAGTAAGCACAAAATAATTTTGTGAAATCACTCCCTTTTAGCTATTTAAGTTTATTGGCAATACCACTGTATGCCATGGAGCCAGAGTACAAAGTGCCTACCCCTTCCAATCTTTCTTGCTGTTTTAAAATGAATGTATCTCCACTTACATAGCTAAGGCTTAAGTTACCCCCTTACATAAACTAACTGCTTAATGCAAAATGCAGCTCTTAGAATGTTAACTCATGTCTTTACATTTAAAATAAGCAACATCTACTCAAAGACCACCAATTATTGGAAAGCCCACATTCTGCCTCTTGTTAGTTATCTTGGGATTAGTGCTTATGTTTAGCTTCTGGATAGAGAGAGGACACAGAGACAATATTTCATGGGGACTGCTGATCACCAGAAAGCCTTATAACTGCTTCATAGGTGTCAGCTTGGAATTTGTGCTGATATGTTGCTCCTGATGAGAGAATGAGCAGAGCACATTGATTCCTGAATGTTTCTGATTGGGCAGTGAGTGTCTGTGATTGACCTTCCTGACTGGGATGATTGCTATTCAAGTCATCTACCAAGAAAAAGGGTGCAACAAGCCTACAGACCCTTGCATCATCTGGGATACGACTGTTGACCATCAAAGAGCCTGTGGCCTGTTTCTCATCTTGGGATTGGTGCTACTGTTTTGCTTCTGGTGAGAGAAAAGGCAAAGGAGTATTGTATGCTATAAACATGAAGCTGTGGTGAGACCAGCACTAGTAGTAGCCAGGCAGCAGCCATTCAGGCAAATCCCCTCTTTTCATCATTCTTGACAAGCTAATTCTTTCTTATCAGTAGATATGGTTGATTTGCTAACTTCAGAATATCTCCTTAAATACTTCATCCCTAAATCATCAGAATCTACTTATTAGTTTCCCCTCAAGTGTTTAACAGTGCCCTCTGTAGACAGAGACACCTTGATTTGACATTTTTCCTGTAAAAGCACCCTTGAAATTTCACAAGTATGTAGCTGCACACAGGACATCTAGCTTGCAGTGACAAACACTGTCCTCAGAGTTGCAAGCCGGATACTCCTGACATTGCTTTATATTCTCACTACAACCATTTATTCAGTAAAAAGGGTCTGTTGCCATGGATGTAACTTTCCCATTATTCCAGTTACCAACTTGGTGGATATGGGCATCCTAAGCCAGAGTAGAAATTGCCTCATGCTTACTGACAGCCAGTTAATTCTCAAACTGATATTGGATGTGAGAGATGTATTTACACAGTGTCACTGGAGGCAAATATCTCATATAAAAGCACTCCTAATGTCAATCAGGTTATCAGTACAACACACATTGCACCCATCACACACAATTTAAAGCAGACACATAGACCCACATAACCTTCCAAAATCCCAAAGACCTCCTAGATGAGGTATATATAACAAATATGCTCAGCAGTTTTGAATGCAATTTTTCAAAACAACATCCACATCAACACATACAGCCACATCTCAAGGATCCTGTACTTTTAAGTACATAAGGTAAGCCACCACACAATCCAACAGCCTGGTCATTGAAGACTCCATTGTGAGATACACTGATGCCCCACTCAGCAGGCTGAGTAAAGAGAAAGTCACGGTAAGTAGCTTATCAGGGGCCAGGATCCACCACATTACGCATACACTCAGGTCATTGGACCACAGGTATCAATATGGCTCAGTTGTAGACCATGTGGGTATAAATGACCTGAGACATACCTCCCTAGACTATGAAAAGAGACAGCATGGAGCTCTTGGATTGTGTTCCAGGCTGGTATGAGCCTAGTATTGAGCAGCATTTTATTTTCTCCAAGGATGATGCTACAGTACAAACAGAAGATGACTGACTTTTTATAATTAGTTTACTTTCTGTTGTCATTCTAAGGGAGTGCTGTATTTGTCAGCATGGAAGGAGATGGCAACAGACCACGCTGCCTTGCCAGGGACAGTCTGCACCTCTCCCAGCTAGGCTTTTGAATATTAGCTAAAATTTTGACCTTCCCAACAGTGCCTTTTTTAGACTGTGCCAGACTGAAAGTAGTTCTGACATAGCAAATCAAAACCAAGAAAATCTGAAGGCATTGATGATCAGTGCTAGGAATCTAAACAAAAATTTCCACTCCCTACATGCTCTCCTCACCCTAGAGAATGCTGACATCTGTGTGGTCACTCAGACATGGGTTAAAGCAGTGGAGAGCACACTGGCCTTGCCTTCTTCACATTTAGACCAACAGCTACACAGACAGGGACTAAAGGTGGAGATGTTGCAATTTACATCAAAAATAAGTATATCTAAAGGCTGGTCAAACAGGACAGTGCACTTGAGCTTCTCCATATTCAAATCACCATTGGCAAAATCCCATACTACTTCCTTCCCCCCTCTATAACCAAGAAAACCCATAACATGTATTCAAACTTACTGGAAATACTCGCCATCCAACCCAGTACTATGTTCATGGGCAAATTTAAATACCCTTCTATTAAATGAGAGTTATATATGACACCAAATGTATAGGCATAGAGATTCCTGGATTTTGTAAACACAAACTCCTTGGACCAGATTGTCATTACACAAACCAGGGGTACAAATATACTGGATCTGGTCCTTACTAATATGGCAGAGTTAAAATAAAATCTGGAACCCCAGCTAACTCTGGAATTTTCAGAAACTACACTAAGGCTAATTTTCTTCCAATAAGTGATACCCTGGCAAAATTTCAAGCCCCCATAAACCCTGAGAACACTGCTGTCTACGCAGAATAGTTCACATAAACCCTATATTAGCATGTTAAATAGCTGCATACAGGCAGTTGTATCCACCAGAAAGAAGTAAAGAACTAACTCAAAACGAACTCAAAAACTAGCCACCCTGGAGGAATCACAACAGCAATAGGCGGTATAACAGAAAGAAGAAAATAATGGCAACAAATAAATCTACCAAAGCCAAATATGAGGTAATGTGGCCTGCCCAGCCAAGGAAAACCAGGAGATTTTTGGCTATGTCCACAACCTTAAAGACAATACACAATTGTGTGCAGAGCCCATTGTTAATGGAACCACCTGTAATGAGCCAGAAGATATAGAAAACCTAATGGCCAACAAAATCAGCTCCAGCTTAATACCCCTGTCACCCCCCCAACCTTCCCTTAGGAAATACCATTAAATATAACTCTCCCTGTTGTCATTGGGGAACAGATCCTTAATGTTCTCTCTAAGGCCAAGAACACTGCATCAATGGGCCCAAACAATATCCCAGGATGCCTTCTAAATAACATGAAACATGGCCTATAAGAATCTCTGGAATTGCTATTTAGCTGTAGCATCCAAACAGGATTCATGCCTTACGAATGTAGAACAGCAACAGTCACCCCTCTGCACAAATATAAACTGCCTACAGACCCTGGAAACTACAGACCTATAAGTCTTACTAGTCTTATATACAGAGCTGTGAAATGAATTATCATGGAATTGATCAATAATGACATAAAAACCTTCAGACACTGGACCCAACCCAATATGGTTTCATCAAGGGCAGGCCATGCCTATTCAGCCTGGTGGACTTCTTTGAGAAAGTCACCAAAGCAGTAGATGAGGGCATAATGGTTCACACTGCCTATCTTGAACTGATATTTGACACAATACCTCTCTCAAGAGGTTAGATATAAACCATTATGTCACCCGATGGATAGCCAGCTGGCTCACAGACAGGACCCAGGAATTTAGAATTGGGGAGTCAACCTATACAAAGTGGCCATTCACAAGTGGAATCCCTCATGGATCAGTCTTAGGACTGCTACTTTTTGGCATTTACTTCTCTGAAGTCAAGGCCAATGTCAGTGGCCTCTTGCAGAGGATTGTAAATTAGAAGAGGTTATAGAATTCCCCACTGGCACAAATGTTTTCCAAAAAGGGCTGACATGGAGAATTAACTGGTGTCAGAGTCATGAACTAAAACTAAATGCCAATAAATCCATAATAATATCCTTCAGGAAGTCATTCACCCCTGGTAACTATCATATTGACAACGCACCCCTAATAGTTGACCCAATAGTCGGGGACTTGGGGAGACACACAGACAGTAATTTAGCCTTTGACCATCATGTGACTTCAGTAGTGAGGGAATCATTCTATGTTGTGAGACTTATATACAAAGATATGGCATCTAAGTCCAAGAAAGTCATTGTTCCACTGTATTTGATATTCATCAGATCTATCACTGAGTATAATGCCTCCTTTGGTATGTACCTAACCAGGCATATCCAACAAGTGGAACTTCCACAAAGGTTCCTCACTAAAAGAATACAGAGCATAAACACCATGTCCTATGCAGACCACCTCAAGGCCCTATCCCTGTATTCTGTTTCCTACAGGCTGTTGAGAGGAGATCTACATCTGCCATACAAGGCATTGCCAGAGCCCCACCCTGATGGAGCTCCTGGATATCTGCAAAACAAACAGCACCAGAATTACCCATTCTAAAGACTTAAACCTTGTGCATGATATAAACAGGACCTGCTTGAGAGACAGGTATGTATCCCAGAGACTACCCGTTCTCTGAAACAGGGTTCCTATCCATGTGAAGCAGAGTTTATCCCATAAACCAATTCAGGTGTAACTTGGAGAGTTGGATGGGCAATAGGAAATTCATCCCTAGTTTGGCGCCTATGTTTCTAATGTTTGAAAGTAGCCTGTAAATGGTTCATCTCCCAGACCCCCGCTTGTAAATGGTTCATCACCCAAGCCCCTGCTTGCACTTATCAAGAGTACCTGAACTTGTCAGAGATTTGCTATGCAGGGCTAGGCTTAAAAAGGCCTTTGTGGTCATTAGCCTAATGAACACATAGGAACCTATAAACCTATGATGAGAGCCTTTGTGAAAGCTCAAATAGATAATAGTAGTCATCCCTTCTCCGTCTGCTCCAAAGGCTGACCAGACTGGTCCACGTACTCCCCTTATGTTTGTTCCTTCCCTGGTTTTAATCTCAAATCATGTGATCTCAGTCCGGAGGTTTCAGATGATTTTTTTCTGTCAGCAGGAACATCTGTGGGAGTCTTTGATTTTGACAGCTCCAGTGATTCATTTGACACTGAAGTCCTTAGAGCTAAGTGGATCCCGGAGCTGAGAAGTCGACACCTACTGCTCAGGGCTGGGATCTGCTACAATGTGTTCAACTCCATCCCTGTCCTCAACCACTTAGTCATTGTCAGCAGTCTCTGCCTCAGATTTAGCTCCAAAAATACATTTTCAGATCCTTTTTGTGTAGATTTTGGTTTGAATCTGAGAACACCTTTCTTGGAGACATTTTCTCAAATGCCTCCAAAGCCAGTCTGCAAGGAAAGGGGATGTTTCTGAGACCTCTCTTCCCTCCAGACATTCCAGTGCACCTGTAGCTATCAATACTCATCCTCCTCGTCAAGGACAGCCTGGTTCTTAAAGTCTCAATCCATCCCTTCCTGTAGGAGTTGTGGACACATCTGGCTTTTTGGCTCCACCCCTACTTGAAGAGCGCAAAAAGTATAAATGCAGTAAAAGCACTTGCACTCTGTCCAAGAGTATCTCACCAAAGACACTGAACTTGATAAAAGGGAAGGGTTCCCTACAGTCCTCCCCTTGAAGATACCACTTTTGGTGTGTTGATGGAATTACTGAAACAAAGTGTGAATTGTCCCACTCACATTCCTTCTTCAGATGAGGAAGTGTTTTCCAAGGTTTTCTGAGCTGGCTCATTTATTTCCTGAGTGCTTCCTCCTGTGGAACACCTCATTTATGTGATCTTGTAGAGAGCTTGGCAGGATTCTGTTGTGGTGGATCTGATCACTGAAAAACTGGATAAAGTACTTTTTCATCCCAGGGATCAAACACAGGAGGAAATGAATTGTTGTGGATTTAATTGAAATTGCAGCAGGTACTAAAACGGAACTATCAGAGGAGACCTGCTCAGTCTGCCAAACAAGAAGCCTGCAGTGATGGATCATTTTGGGAAGCAAATTCATGCTTCATGGATGTTTTCCCTCATGGTATTAAATTACATTGTTTGCATTACTGGGTTCCAGGGGGAACTAGCAAACTAACTACTAAACTCCTTCAGGATGTGGAAATTAGAAAGACCATGGAATCTCAACTGACTACTACATTGTTCATTACTAATGTTACTGTGATGCTCATATCTAATGCAGTTGATGGGATATGCAGAGCTGTAGGTACTGGCACTGGTGTGAGCTGTCATACTTCACTTAGACTTTTGTGACTTCAAGGGCAACTTTAAAGGCATCCTTCCTGAATACCCCTTATGATGGCTCAACCTTTGGACCAAAAAGATATAAAGGTACTTTGTCAAAGAGCAAGTAAACAGGGCAAAACACTTTCTGCTACTGGAGTTCATTTTTCTGTCACTCATCCATCCTGTTCCAGGTATCAAAGAGGAGGTAACCATCTTTGGTTCAAAAAAATCCCAGCATTTTGCTTTTCACTCCTCTTTTGACTGGTACCGCTGTGGAACTGTGTGGAATTCCAATGGATGCCACCTTCAGCTCAAAGAGTATCTGCAGAATTAAAAGCTTGGTCCCTTCTTTGATAAACTCTTTCAGCTTTCCTAAACATTTTCCCACTTGCTTCCATCTTGAGATAGTTGAAGGATGCTTATTTCTTTATCTTCAAAACTGAATGGTCATCACACAGGATTCCTGAGTGACGAGATTCCTATTCAAGTTACCATCAAAGTACAGTTAGCAGCTACCTCAGATTTTAACACTAGATCAAATTCAACTTCTGTAGCATCCCTAAAGATGTCAAAATTAAAGTAATCCATAATCCTAGGAAGCGATTATTTACTCTATTTGTGTCAATCCTTGGGCATTTCATAAGCTATAAAAATTCAAGTTTACAAGGAATGCAACATCTATAATTAATAGATTGCCTTTTGCTTCATTGGTGTCATTTTTGCTGCATTTCTGCACTTTCAGTATTACACTGTTACTGTTGCTTTAAGTAGCTGGTTACATTTTATCAAGGAGATTCAGGCCAGCTGAATCTAGACTCTGTTTTTTTTTCTTTTTACACTTGAGCACTATACTAGCCGTCTTATATTAAGAGGGCTTTTTCTTGCATCCTTGAAGAAGAAGTGTGTAAGTCTAGACCCATCTGAGTTGGGAATTGCTTTAGGAAGGCTCATTGTGTGCTTTCTGATTGGTAGCTTGCCTTATTCCTGGCTTATTCCAGCTTATATTTAAGCCTTGTGTTTGAGTGGTGCTGCTCTCCATGCAGCGGCGGTTGGCAGTGTCCTGTATATACCCAAAAGCCTTGAAGATTAGTTTTTCCCTAAACAACTGTCAATGTAACCTTTCCAAGCTTTTCTGCTGTTCTAGGAGCAACTCAACAGAGTTGCTTTATTGGTCAACCTTAGCCTACACAAAGTATCAGTCCCTCTTATAATCTCTGAGCTACCATTTCCCTTCATTAGTAAAACGTACAGTTATTACCCCCGTTTGAATATAGGTGGTGCCATCCACAACCAGTTTAGCAAATGAATGGGTATTCCCCTTTAGATTTCAGATGAAGTTAAAGAAAGTCTTTGATTACCCTTAGATAGAGAGGTTAATATGGAGCGTATTATCATGGAACTCATAAACAAAGACATTGGGAGCCTCCAGACACTGGACCCTACCCAGTTTGGCTTTGTTAAGGGCAGATCTTGCCTCTTAAACCTGGCTGATTTCTTTGAAACAGTTACCAAAGCCATAGATGAGGGCAAGGTAGTCCATATAGCCTACCTGGACCACGCAAAAGCCTTCGACACAATACCCCACTCGGGCATCATAAATAAGCTTACCAGCTTAAATATCAACCCCTATATCACAAGATGGGTTGCAAACTGGCTCAGAGATAGAACTCACATGGTCAGAATCGCAGGTGCCATGTCCGAATCCAAACCAGTTACAAGTGACGTCCCACAGGGCTCAGTTCTGGGACCTCTCTTGTTCGGTATATACTTCTCTGAGGTTCAGGCTAACAAGGAGGGATTATGGCTGACAAAGTTCGCAGATGACTGCAAAATGGGGACCATAATCAAATCTCCAGCTGACACAAACATCCTCCAAAAGGGTATCACAGAGATGGATGCTTGGTGCCAGAGCCACGGCCTCAAGCTAAATGCTAAAAAGTGCATAGTCATCCCCTTTGGGAAAACAAGGTGCTTACAAATTACCACATAGGTGGTAATCCATTAAGTATGGAAGAAGTAATTGTAGATTTGGGGACCAATGTAGATAGTAATCTCTCCTTTGATAATCACGTTGCCAAAGTGGTTAGAAAGACCTTCTATATAGCCCACCTTATCAAGAAAGAGTTCGCATCTAGATCAAGAGAGGTCATTGTGCCCCTCTACTCATCATTCATCAGGCCCATAATTGAATACAATGCCCCTTTTGGGATGTACCTTACCCGATACCTGCAGCAACTGGAGAGACCCCAAAAGTACCTCACCAAGAGGATCATGGGCTACAAACAGATGTCCTATGCAGCTCGAGTAAAGAAACTCCAGCTCTACTTAGTTGCTTACCGCCTACTCAGAGGTGATCTATGCCTGACGTACAAAGCCATGTCAAACCCAGAATTAATGGACATGCTCCACCTCATAAAATCCAAGTCCGTTAGAGCTACATGCTCCAGGGACCTAAACCTCAGCACAAAAATAAATAGGACATGCTGGAGGGACAGATTCATTTCCCAGAGGCTCCCCTCACTCTGGAATAGAATCCCAATTCATGTTAGACATAGCTCCTCGCTC
This sequence comes from Protopterus annectens, assembly GCF_019279795.1. NCBI lineage: Eukaryota > Metazoa > Chordata > Ceratodontiformes > Protopteridae > Protopterus > Protopterus annectens. Next base: position 1,465,542,465 of record NC_056744.1, on the reverse strand, counting down.
ACCCTCTTCACGCGAAATCTTGACGCGTGGATGGGAAATCGCAAATTCACCCCTGGGATCTCTTCTGTGTCCTTGCTAGACAGAGGCACAGTAAACTAATCTTAAAAGGGTACCTTCTGTGACCTACTTTACAGAGGCACAGTAGGCTAATCTAATAAGTAGGCAGAAGCCAAATACACTCTGGCTAGGCTTATAAATGCCTTAGGGAAGATAGCCTAGTATCTACCTATGAACCTATGAACCTATGATTCAGTCTTTACAATGGCCTGTCTTTTTCTCTAATTATTCCAGCCAAGGTGGTGGGATATTTAGAATATATATCATCAACTAAGATTTTATTTGCACCAGAAAAACTGTTCCGTAAAGATGATAAGTTATTTGTCACCTGTTCTAAGACCAAATTTAGGATTCAAAGTTTCTAACATCACTTTGTCTAGACAGCAGTTTGGTTGCATTACCTTTTGTCTACAGTTCCAAGGGCTTATCTGTTTCAACCAAACCAAAAGCACATTCCACTAGATCCATTTCTACCTTTGCTGCTTTGTTCAAACACTCATTGGTAAATGATATTTGTGCAGCAGCAGCAATATTGTCTACAGTGCCCACCCTTGTCAAGCATTATTAACTGGGTCTTGTTTGCAGATCCAGAGTAGCTTTCAGTTTTACCATACTCAAAGTATCCTGCCATGATGCCACCCAGGAATCATGGTAACTGGTTAATCTGTCCCAGTAGTTAAGACGGACAGAGGAGACAACATAGGATACCAAAGTTTTGTTCTAGTTGTTCCTCTTCATATGTCTTGAGAATCCTCACTCCTTCCCCCCTCATAAATTGTCAGGACCCTTTATGTTTGTTCTTACAGGATCATATCATGATGGACCCATCCTGAAGCCTTTCTGTTGACATTATCCTTGGGTTCCCTTCTATCATGGTAGTCCCCATCTGTTTTTAGATGGCAAACACAATATGAGGAGTAGTCTAAGGACATAGCATTATGTGTGAAGGAGAACACGGGCACTGGGGAATCTCTGAAAGTGTTTCCAGCTTGTATCTGCCTTGAGTCATATAACCCAGTAGTCCAGACAGAAAGAGAGGGGCAACAGGGATCTAGCATTATGGTAAATACATGATTTTCATATGTCACACACACACACACACACACACACACACACACACACACGCACACACGCACGCACACACGCACGCACACACGCACACACACACACACACACACACACACACACACACACACACACACACACACACACACACACACACACATTATGCAAGTAAATGACAAGAAAAAAGGAAAGCAGTTAAAGCCTACAAAATACTTTTCTTTAACAATATGTGTAGTTCCTTCTCAGTTTTATACTTCTGGTCAATTTTATGTTGTCCTCTGAAAAAGCAGTAACTTTGGACCTATGTAAATATTACGCCTTGCTTTTATTCATTTAGGTGTTGTTGCAAGGAAAGTTTGCAAATGAAGTGATAACTATCTCACTTAACAAATGATGCATACTTTTTGATTTGCATTTTTTAACTTGTCTTAAATGGTACTTCATTGACTAAAACGTCATCAAGGATGCTTTGTGCATTGACAGTTTGCTTGCTAATTTTTAAATTACCAGTTTAATCTGCATGGGGGCTGACATGGAATATGAAAGGTGAAGATTCTGTCTGGGTTACTCATATCACCTCTGCAGGGATTAACCCTTGTTTAAATGACTATATAGAGGTTGTATCTTTCTACTCTGTTAGACAGCTTCCCTTCGTTAATATAATTGATGGTAGATAGTGAAGGTTATTTAGTTAAAAATCTTTTGCTAGCTATTCATCAGTTCTGTTTTGCACTGTATTCCTACATTTTAAAAATCTACAACAGATGCATCTAAAATTAAAAATGTAATCCATGTACCAATACAAATGCATACAAATGTTGCTGTATGGCATGGATTTAATTGCAAGACAGACTTCACTAGTTAGTAGTTTATTAGTCATAACAAATACTCTTTCAGACTGACTGCTTAACACTTGTATATCTACACTAGATGATCAGTGCCGTAATCTGACTGGCTGTATCCTTTGCAGTCTGAGATGGAAGAGCTATGTACTGCCAACAAAAAATAAGATCTAGAGCTGAGAGCTTTTTACCAAAGTGTTTAGAGATTAATGAGATAAAATCTCTAGGTCAACTAGGTAAGCAGCTCAACAATATTAAACTTTAATAAAGATGTTTTTTTATTTAAAAAAATAAAAGAATATTAAAAGTGCATATGTAAAGAACAAATTTAAGGGATAACACCTGATGTACAGAGTGCCTGAAGAACTATGGACAGACGTTTGTGATGCTGTGCACAAAGGGGCAACAAAACATCTTCAAAATAGAAGAATGAGAAAGTAAAATAACTATCTGTGGAGGCTTCGAAGGAACCAGGGAAAGGAAGGCAAAAGTCAATGGCGGTAGAGAAAAAGACATCAGCCTGAATGAAGAGTTTCATAGAACAGAAAGAAGAGGGTGCATAGATAAATAAGCAGTGTAAATAAATGGAAGAACAGAATGAGAAAGAGGAGATCTTCACGACTGGTGACACTAAGGAAACTTCCAGGTAGAAACTGGTGTGATGGAAGAGGTGGGAGGGAATTAGCATAGACCTAGCAGATGATATTAAAAGAGGTAACACGACTCTAAGTACCCTAACATCAGTGATGCATTAGATGCCATGTTCTGTGATCTAGAGCCAGGCATTTATTCTGTGGAAGCTAAATGAGTCATAGAAAACCTTGCTAATAACAAAACTGCAGAATGTGAGACCATTTCAGCTGACTTGTTCTAAAATACTGCAAAATGTGGTAGCAAGATTTTTGGAGTTTGCTAGTAGCTTTGAAAAACACATTTGCCATTGGATTAGAAAAGGTTATTTATTTATGTAGTCCCAAAAAAGACAGTGCTAATGAGTGCTTAATTTGTCAAGCATTTCCAGTTGTTTCACATGCTAGCAAGTTAGTCTTTAAGAACCTGCTAGCTAAACTTCAGAGGTATACTGATAGGGAAGTTCCAGATGTATAAATTGGTTTTCGAAGGGACAGAGGCACAATAAATCAAATTGCCAGCATCTATTGGATAATAGGCTAAGCAGGGGAGTCCCAGAAAATATTTAGGTTTGCTTTGATTATTCTATAAATCCTTCTGCTATTTTGCTAATAGCAAGTTATGGGCAAAACTCTTACAGAGATACATACATGGCTCCCTATTGAAATGTCAGCACTCCAAATGCCAAGTGCAGACAACAAAAAATACAGAAAAGAGCAAATCTCTAACATTGGTCTTCTCCTTTAAACTTTGCCCTCCTGCATCCCTTGATATGTGTGTGTGTGTGTGCGTGTGGGGTGGGGGGGGTCAAGCTCCCATACCACCTGAATATATATATATATATATATATATATATATATATATATATATATATATATATATATATATATATATATATATATATATAGATACACACACACACACACACACACACACACACACACACACACACACACACACACACACACACACACACACTAACTGTGAGATTGTAATACCTGAAGAAAAGAGAATATCCCAAGAGATGGCCATTCTGGACTTAACATATGCAAGTTTATTTTTTCAGCCTTTCATTCTCAGTGCTTTGGGACTCACTGTAGTGGATTTTACATGTCAAGTGGTTGCATTTATACGTGGGTCACCTTATTTGCCTCTTGAGGAATCTGAATGCAGAATACAAAGCAACTGTTTGAACTGAACATGGAATAACTGACTGGCTCAAGGTTGGGAAACAAGTACAAGTGTGACAAGGTCATATTTTGTCACTCTGTTCATTTAACTTAATTGAATAAATCATTCAAAATGCTGTGTTAATGGAATTGGATATTGGAGTAAAAATTCAAAATTGTTGAGAAATAGAGACAACCTCAGCTGTGCAGATACCATCTTGCTTGATAAAAGTGAGGACAAGTTGAGCCTGTTAATGAAGTTAAAATGAGCAAATGCTGTCTTGTTGGTGAATGCCCCTCTATTTTTTTATCTTCCCTTGCCAAATCCTACCTTATCAAGTATTTGCAAATAAATGGAGATGGAGAGATCTCTGCAGATGGTGTTTGCAGTCATGACCTCAAGATTGTTCTTGGAAAGAAAGCTATGGTAAATTTGGATATGATTTTAAAAAGCAAAGACATCTCATTGTCAGCAAAGTTCTTCATAGTCTTTGATAGCTTTGGTAAGACTGTAAACCGGAAGACCTGATGCTTGTAAACTGTGGTGTTAAAGAAAACATTTTGGAAGTATGTGGACTGTAAGAAGGTTAAATCTGTTGGTACTTAAGAAAATTAACTCAGATTCTCCACTTGAAGGTTTTCATGATAAAAATAAAATTCAAATACACTGGCTGCATAGTGGAAAGACAAGGTTTGTTAGAGAAGTCACTGCTAGTTAAAGCCTGAATGCAAAAGAAGAGTGTGGCAGAGGATAACATAGATAGACAGCAGTAATGAAGTAGTGACTCTGAGATAGCAAAAAAAAAAACAGAGAAGCATCTTTTGACAGAGAGGCCTAGTCCTTGAGGTCATGGACTCTGACTTGAGTAAACAACAACAATCTAGCAATAGTCGTGAATTTAAGATTAATCTTCCTGAGAGCATAATACATCGCTGAATTATCAAATTCTTAAACATAACAAATACAGGTTGTGTTATGACTTCTAAAGACATATCACCATAGAACACAGAGAAGTCCAGCTCAAACTAGACGTTTTGAAGGAATTACTACCCTGGAATGTTGGAATGCATTTTGTGCAGTCCACTTGACCTCTTTTATGTCTTGTGTTTTTACCAGCTGCTCAGGTTTCATTTCTTCGTGCATCCCAAACACTTGTAGATGAGTTGGGGATCCTCAGTGGTGGGCTTATTGTGTGCAGGTGAGAGTGGACTTTGTGCAGTAGAGCTTTCAGAAGTGGCACCTGTAACTCTAACCACATGGACTCTGCCAGAGAAGTTAACTGTCCACCACACAACAAGGACCTGCATTCAGATTTACAGTCTGTTGCTTATATTGTTAGAGAGTACCATGAACCGCTTGAGATAGCCAAACCCACTTCCTAGATAGATCTTTATCTAGATCTGTTTCTGAGGTTTTCCACATAGACTACTGTCACTACAAAGAAATGCCTCAGGATTTGTGGGTCTCATGGCATCTATGATTTTCATGATACCCCTGATAAGACTCCACATGAGAAAGATAGTGCTATATGAAATCTCTTTTCTTTGATTGCAGCATCAACACCCTTTATCTTTTCAAATCCCAACGCTGAAGTTTATCAAAACAGAAATATTTTTGGTGGAGACAACAGTTATCCTTAAGTCTAGGTCTCTCCTTCTCCCCCCACTCCAAAGCAGTCAGTCACCACAGACATCTTGGACTTTGCTTGAGGGAGCAGTTTCAGGAGAGATAAAGTATGTGCAGTGTAGGGCACCAAGGACAGATCCAAGTGCATAAATATCAAGGAGATGTTTGTTCTGATCAAAGCACTCCACTGTCTGAACCATCTTTGGTCCCCTGGCCCTCTTTAAGTGGTTACAGACAACACCACAGTCATGTTGTACATCAACAAGCAAGGGGTAACCCTTTGCAGACTAGTCATGTTAGCTTGTTGACAGCATATTTTTATGCTCCAGGTAGCCTACATTCCATCAGAGCAAAGCTGTGTGCCAGACAAGCTGCGCAGGACCAGGGCAGACCTTTATGAATGGAAACTAGATCAGGGTCTTCTAAAGTTTGATCCATCTGTTGGGAATTCCTCAAATGGTCTCTTGAAACTAACAAGCAAAAAAAGAATAAAAATAAGAAACCTGCAGGCCACATACTCTAACACGTACATCAGTTCCTCAAAAAGACTTCTTTGCCTCTTCTCTGAACAACTGGAAAGATTCTATTCCAGGACTCCATGCAAAAAGGCCTGGAAGACAGAGGCCTTTTCTTTTCCTTGGACAAGAATGCTCCATTATGTTTTTCCACCCTTTTCACTAAGGAATTTTTACCACAAGCTTCCTCACAGACTGGATCTATGCATACAAGAACAGGCATGTTTAATATTCCCCTACTTCAGTCAGTTGCCTGGATGATTTGGTCTTGATTCCTTTTAGGCACCTTTTTACTGAGGTCATACAGCAGGTACTAATGGAGGCAAAAAAGCCTGCTACTAGAAAATCATATATTAGCAAATGGAAAAAGGATTTCTTGTTGGTAACAACAGCATAACTAGCATCCATTCAGGGATAATTGTTCTCTGCTTTTACAGTATTTGTGTGAGCTAGTATCCTATGGCCTTTCTTATTCCTTTATCCAGTTCATTTATTTGTCATTTCAGCATGTCTGCCCATATATCCTCCTCTTTCGATGCAGTTTCACTTCAGAATGTTCACTTCAGAATGTGTTTGAAAGGAGTTTTGCATTAGTGGCCTCCAAGAAACCTATTTTCCCATTCATGGAATCTTAATTTTGTGTTAGAGAAGTTGACACTTGCTCCATTTTAACCAGGTAATCTCTCTCTGAATTGAGGTTCTTAACATGGAAAACAGTTTTGCTGATTGCACTGACCTCTGTGAGAAGGGTGTTCATAGGTTCATAGGTTCATACTAGGCTATCTGCCCTAGGGCATTTATAAGCCTAGCCAGAGTGTGTGTGGCTTTCACCACCCCTTAGGATGAGAATACTATACCCATTAGTTTGCTGTGCCTCTGTCCAGCAGTGACACAGAGATGATTCCCGGGGTAAACCTACGATCTCCCATCCACTCGTCAAGATTTCTCTTGAACAGAGTCAGTGAGGGGCTCTGCCTCACATGGACTGGGATTCTGTTCCATAGTGTAGGGAGTCTCTGGGTGATGAATCTGTCCCTCCAGCACGTCCTATTTATATCTGTGTTGAGGTTTAAGTCTCTTGCTCTCGTGGCTCTGGTGGATTTGGATTTTTTGAGGTGGAGCATGTCCATTAATTCCGGGTTGGACATGGCCTTGTATGTCAGGCACAGATCACCTCTGAGCAGACGGTATGTGACTGAATAGAGCTGGAGTTTCTTCAGTCGGGCAGCATATGACATATGTTTGAGCCCCTTTATCTTTTTGGTGAGGAACTTTTGGGGTCTTTCCATCTGCTGCAGGTGTCGGGTAAGGTACATTCCGAATGGGGCGTTGTACTCAATCATTGGTCTGATAAGTGAAGAGTACAGGGGTACAATGACCTCTCCTGATCTGGATGTGAATCCCTTCATGATCAGGTGGGCAATGTAGAAGGTCTTCCTAACCACTTTGGCAATGTGAGTGTCAAAAGAGAGGTTACTGTCAACTTGGGTCCCCAGGTCCCTGATAACGTCTTCCGTGTTTAATGGATTACCACCTATGTGGTAATTAGGGGTTACCTTGTTTTTCCCAAAGGGTATGACTATACATTTTTGGCATTTAGCTTAAGGCCATGGCTCTGGCACCAGTTATCCATTTCTATGAGACCTCTCTGGAGGATGTCTGTGTCTGATGGAGTGTCAATTATGGTGCCCAGTTTGCAGTCATCTGCAAATTTTGTCAGCCACAATCCCCTATGTTTGCCTGCACTTCAGAAAAATAAATGCCGAACAAGAGGGTCCCAGGACTGAGCCCTGTGGGACACCGCTCGTGACCGGCTTAGAGTCTGACATGGCACCAGCAACTCTAACCCTGTGGGTTCTGTCCTTGAGCCAGTTTGCAACCCATCTTGTGACATATGGGTTTACATCTAAGCTGGTGAGCTTTTCTATGATGCCCGAGTGGGGTATTGTGTCGAATGCTTTTGCTAGGTCAAGGTAGGCTGTGTGAACTGCCTTACCCTCATCAATGGCCTTAGTGACTGTTTCAAAAAAGTTGACCAAGTTCAAGAGGCAGGATCTGCCCTTGACAAAGCCAAATTGGGTAGGATCCAGTGTCTGTAGGTCCCCAATGTCTTTATTTATGAGTTCCATTATGATCCTCTTCATAGCTTTGCAGACAAGGCTCGTCAAGCTTATGGGCGGTAATTTCCAGGGTCCGTAGAAGCACCGCCTTTGTGGAGTGGGACCACAGTTGCCGTCGCCATTCTTTGGGTGTATCCTGTAGTAAGGCTAAGATTAAACAGCAGCCTTATGTGTGGGTTTAGTTCCTCATTGAGTTCGTGTAGCACACAGCCGGGGACACCATCCGGTCCCATTGATGCTGTGTTTTTTGCTTTAGAGAGAGCAGCTCTCACCTGGGCATCTGAGATGTTTGGGAGGCTAGACTCTGGTGGGATAGATATTTCTCCTTTTGGGGGGAGGGAGGGGAGAAATTTGCACTGAACCTGTCTGCCAGTATGTTGGCAATGTCTGTGGGTTCAGTGATTTTTGAATCATCATGATTTCCAAACTCTTATGGGTAGTCAACTCATCTTACTTTACATATGGGCATAGCTTCTTTTTGAAATAATCCTCCTTTATGCCTAAAGTGGTATCCAAGTTAACTTTTAAGCTCAACTATCCATCTCCCTGTTCTTTCCTGAACCTAAAAATGAGGTAGAAAGGATATTCCCATATCTTGGAGTTCTACCAACAACTCGGGTACTATCTTGGCAGAACTACATCTTTGAGAACTTTGGATTAGTTTTTCATTTCTTGTGAATGTAAGAAGGGACAAGCTTTCTGAAAACAGACTGTTTCCAAATGGTTGTCTAAGGTTGTTACCTTTTTATACACCCACTATAACAAAACTATTCTAGGCAGGGTCGAGGCCCACCTGACCAGGGCCTTGGCTTCATCTTTGGCTTTTTGCAATGGGTTGGATTTTAGAAGAATTCTCAAACTGCTGCTTGTTCCTCTGTCTGTACTTTTAAAAAGCACTGTAAGCATGATTCCTTCTTTAGGTCCAAATCAGGCTTTGCTGGGAGCTTTCCCCAGGGGCTCCTGGACTTAGCTAAGGTAATCTACCCATATAGATAAGGCATCTGTAGCAGTGATCAATTTGATTAACATAGTACAGTTATGTTAGTAAACATAACGTACCATAAAAATAGATGTTCCATTGATCACTGCTGCAGTAGTCACGCCCTTCCTCCACCTCCCTTGTTTGTTGGTGTGCTTTTTATGCCAGAATGTGGACACTTTTTTTTTTTTTGTTCAAAGCATTGTCCTTTAAGGGCTCAGCCTCCCTTTATCTGCTGGCAGGAAAACTCTGAAGGGCTTTGCTCCCAAACTTGTCTTTTAGTCAGCTCAGCTCAAACTGCCTGACAGTTTGGGTGCATGGAAGCTACCCTAAAGCTTTGGAAGCTGTTCAGATGTTATATCCTTGGCAGGATATTGCTAAAAGGCAAGGCTACTGCAGCAGTGATTATTCAAACATCTGATCTGATGTTGTTAATCTTCATTCATTCCTTACTGATGGGTTATCGGTTCCTTCCTCAGAACCAAACTGACCATTATAAGGTTGCATCAGCCAAAAACTCTCGAGCCAAGGTCCTACCCAGAATGCTCTGCTCCCTGTTACCTCAGATCTCATCTGCCGCATTGCTGTACTGCCATGTCAAGACACTCTCTCAGCTGTGTCTAATTTTTTGAAAGTTTATACATTGTTCTTACTTTTAAATTTTCTCAAACGTTTATACTAATATTTTCCTACCTTATTGTATAATTTAGACTCTCTCCCTTTAGTCCTTTCCCTTTATTACCCTCTTTTCTTACCTTGTGGTAATTCTTCATTACCATCATTGGTAATCCTTCCTTTCTCTTCTTACCCTTTTTTGAGTAGCCTTTCTTCTTCTTTTTTGTACTGTTCTTCTTCTCCACACCATTATGTTGGATAGGAAAAGTAGCGTTGGTTTCAAGCAGTGTGAGGATTCTGGCTGTAAGTTACCGCTTTCCGATGGCCATGACTTATGTGTCTACTGTCTGAATGTCTCCCACCTGACTGTGGATCCTCCATGTGGGATTTGTAAAAATTTCTCTACCAGGACTCTCAACGAGAGGAAGAATAAGTTCATTTTGAAAGGTCTCCTCAAGTCTGCTTTCTCTGAGACTATTTCTGGGTTGGAGGGCTCACCCCCTCCTGTTAAGCCTCGCAAGAGGTATTCTTCCTCTTTTTCATCGAAGTTGCTCCCTTCTTCTCCCTCGGGAGATCATAGGGAGTCGACTCATAAGAAGGTGAAATTGATTACTACTTCGGTGCTGCCACCTGTGACCCTGTTGGCTCCAGGCTCGGCATCGCTCCAAATGATTCTGACTACAGCCTTATCTCCATTATCAATACTGGCACCGGAGTTCCTAGTACAGACAACTATGGTTCAGACAACTCTGTTGCAAAACTTACTGGCACCATCCATACAGGTTCGGATCTCTTCAACACCATTTGTACAATCACCTTCGGCTCCAAGTATTACTCTTCTGTACTCCACGGTGCAGACTTTTTCGGCACCAACATGTGCTTCGGCGCAGTCCTTCTCAGCACTGTCCTTATTGCCAGTGCAGACACTTTCCACTATGATACCATACCCCTTGTGGGCAGACTTTTGCCTTTATGATGCAGACACCTTCAACTATTATGGCACTGACATCGTTGGCGCAGACTACTTCCACACCGTTTCCTTCGTTGTAGCCATCCTTGGCTCTGGGCTCTGCACCTATTGAATTAGCAAGGACCAAATATTCTTCACTGGATCAATTTGCCGGCATTCAATATAGTCTTTTCCTAGAAAGGCCAGAATCGCCACCAGCTTTCTCCATGAGGTCTACCAAGAAGTCTCTCTGAACAGGATGTGCTGCAGCTTGTTGACCAGTTGCTTGTGGCCAGAGGTCTCTCCCAACCATCAAAGTCCACGTTCCCTCATTCAGGTGAATGTATATCTCCTCAATCCCCAATGTGCACTCCTCCTTCAACTTCTACTTACGTTTTGAAGCCTAATACTCCGACAGCAGCTTCCCTTCCTTCACTTCAATAGTGGATCTCACTTTGGAACCAGAGTCGCCTTTGTGGCCCTCAGTGCACTGGACATCGAGCTCTTCTCAGGCCAGTGGCTGTACCATGGGGGAGGGCATTCCTGGCTCCATGCCAGTTTTTTTCTATGGCACCCTCCAGGGATCCTCTTTCTCTTATGGTTCACAGTCCTCTTGAGATTCCTGGTCTGGGGGCAGGCCCATTGAGGTGGGGTGTGACCCTCATTCCGAGGTTGTCGTGCTTGGTTCTGGGCTCCCATCCTTCCTTGGGTGGGCCAGCTTTCCAGGCCATGGAGAGGGTGATTGCCTTCGCTGGCAAAGCTCCCAAGCCTCAACCACCAGGCACTGGGCACAAGAGCCTCAGGTTTCTCCTTCTCAGGAGACCCCTTCTTTGCAGTCTTCCGCAGAACCTCCCACTGAGGAATAACCCTGCAAAGCGGCATGTAAGATGAAGCACATGGACTCCACTGAAAAGTCATTGACTGAAGATATGGATTTTGATGATGGGGAAGGGTCCCCACGGTCACCCTCTCATGAGATGTCCAGTGACATCGTCAAGATCCTTAGACAGAGGGGTGACTGGAAGCCCTCTAATCCTTCCTCTGAGGAATATGTATTCCTGCAGGCTTTTTGTGCCCAGCCCCCTACCTCCTGGGTCACCCCGCCTGCCAATGAGCTCATCCAGCTCATCGTCCAGCACCCATGAAAGGCTCCTGACACCTTGGAAGAGATACCTAGGAGACCAGATATCGCCCCCCAGCTGAGCTCCCACGTTGGTCATGAGGTCGTCCAGTAGATTCTATGGTGGTGGCAGCTGCAACTAAGAAGGATTTGGCAGAAGAGAGACATACTGTCCAACCACCCAACAAGGAGTCTTGGGCAATTGACAGATTAGGGAAGCATGTGTTTGCTCCATCGACCTTCACCATAAGGTCTTTGAATTATTTGGCACATTTTACCAGGCTTCATTGAGATCTTATCAACTAGCTCTCTGAAACCTTGGCAGGAGCTGTTTCTGATGAGGTCCGTGACAATGTGACTTGTCAGATAGCCACTCTAGAGTCCATTTCCAACTCTTCCATGCGTCTTATTTCTCACACAATGGAAGGGGAGGCTAGAGCAGCAGGCATGGGTATAGTCGCCAGACGACATGCCTGGATGTGCCTTTGCAACTTTGCTGACTCCTTTAAGGCTTCCTTCATGAATCCTCCCATAGAGGTTGATTCTTTGTTTGGCCCTAAAGTCAAAGATACACTGGCAAGGTGTGAACAAAATGGCAAGACCCTGTCTGCTTTTTGTGTCAGACACTCCACTCCTCAGCGATTCTACTCCAGAAATCAGAGGAGCGGAAAGATGTGGCACAAGAAATCACAGGGCTCTTTCCGGGATGCACATGCTGAGTTCTCCCCTAGAGGCAGAGGGGGAAACTCCAATGGAAGACACCCCTTTTGGGGAAGAGGAGGTCTGCGAAACTGGGGTTCCAGAGATTCCTTCTCTGGCCAACCCTATCAGCACTCCTGAAGCATTGCCCAACTGCTCACCTCTGGGAGCTGTTGGGGGTCATTTCTCCTTGTACCCTGCTGCCTGGAAAAATATAACCACCGACTCTTGGGTACAATGGATAATATCCAGAGGCTATTGTATCCCCTTCCATCTTTGTCCAGTCTCATCAAGAGTATTACCTGACATTCCACCCAGTCAAAGGGAAGCAGCAGCACACAAAATTCAAAAGCTGCTACATAAAAAGAGTTATCCAGATGCCCCCCCCCCCCAGACCAGATAGGATCTGGCTTTTACTAAAGGTTTCATTTTAGTGGAAAAAAAGACAGGGGACTGGAGACCAATTTTGGATCTCAGTACACTAAACTAATTTGTCAAAACAGAGAAATTCCAGATGGTCATGGTTCAGCCTATCCTTCCTCTTCTGGAAGAAGATGATTGGATGTGCTCTGTAGATCTTCAAGATGCGTATTACCACATAAAAATGGACAAGCACTCAAGAAGATACCCCCACTTCCACATAGGAGCCAGTCACTACCAGTTTCAAGCCCTGCCTGTCAGTCTCTCTATAGCCCCCAGAGTGTTCACAAAATGCATGGCAGTGGTTATCACTCACTTGCAACTTCAAGGATTCCAGGTATTTCCATATCTAGATGACTGGCTCCTCACCGCCCCCACCAAGTGTCTACTGGAGGAAGCCATGCAGTATACTCTCTTAACAGCTCAAAGCCTGGGAATCACTATAAACTGGGAGAAATCCAACACAACCCCAACTCAGTCTTTGGAATTTATAGGGGTACTGTTGGACATGAGAAATTGCACAGCATCCCTTCTGGAACACAGGCTTCAGTGAATAAGACAAGTTAAACCGCTGCTCTGTCACCACAAATCTCCCACTTCGTCTATACTCCAGCTATTGGGGTCAATGGCAGCCTCAATTAGTATTGTTCCTCTAGCCAGATTCTACATGAGGCTCCTTCAGTGGCTACTTCTCACTCAGTGGTACCCTCAACAACATCCTCTGTCCTTTTAGATAAGTATAACTCAGAGCTGCAAGCAAGATTTACTCTGGTGGACATCTCGAAATCCCCTACAATGGTCTCGCCCTTTCAACCCCCATCAACCGATTGCCACAGTGACCATGGACGCCTCCCTGATGCGGTGGGGGGGGCTATATCAGGGAAACTTGGTTCAAGGCACCTGGTCAGAGACAGAGACCCTTTTGCATATCAATGTCCTGGAACTGAGGGTAGTACTTCTAGCGTTGCAAGCATTTCACTCTATCCTTCCATCAGGGACTATTGCGATCCAGTCAGACAACATGTCAGTGGTCTGGTACATCAACAAACGAGTGGACACCAGATCTTACCCGTTATGCCGAGAGACCTTGAGAATATGGCAATGGGCGATATCTTACAACTGCTTTCTAACTGCAATGCACATTCCTCAGAGCTCCAACGTGATAGCGGACAAATTGAGCAGGTGCATTCTACAACCTCACGTGTGGTCCCTCAATCCTCTGATAGCAGCAAAAATCTTCAACCACTGGGGCCAGCTTTGCTGTGACCTATTTGCCTCCCCAACCAACTATAAGTGCAGCAAGTATTTTGCCCTAATCCCCCTTTGGGGACAGTCACCAAGAGACACTCTAGTCCATGCTTGGCCCTCGGGTCTACTTTGTGCTTATCCTCCTCTTCCGCTCATCTCCCAATTTCTGAAGAAAGCACGACAGTTGAAGAGCAAAGGATCCTCATTGCTCCATATTGGCCTCAACAAGTCTGGTTTCCCTTCCTCTGGCCTCACCTGCTAGATCAACCGTGGATCCTCAATCCATCCATGACATTGATCTCCCATCTGCAGGGTCTGATTCACCCTACTCTAACAACCCTAAAACTAACAGCTTGGGTTCTCCACTTACAATGATTGCCAGGCATGAAAACCTCTTGTCCCCTTTGCACAATATTCTTATTGCATCTTATAAATTGTCCACCAGACTAATCTATCTTAACAAATGGAAAAGATTATCTCTATGGGCAGCAAATAAACACTTAGACCCCTTCTCAGACCCAGTCTCAGTGGTATTGGATTACTTATCACATCTTTTCCCTCTGTGGTATCTGCCTCTACTATCAGTGTACATTTAGCTGCCATGTCAAATTTCCATATTGGTTTTCAAGATTCTTCACTTCTGTCACACAGACTCTGTAAGACTTTCTTGAAAGGGGTTATCCATCTAAAATCTCCCTTTAGAGAACTGGTACAACCTTGGGATTTGGCTTCTTTTGGTTCTGCAAGCTCTAACAGCTCCCCCCTTTGAACATGCATCTTCATGTGATGTAAAATATCTCTCTTGGAAAACTTTGTTTTTGATTGCAATCAAATCGGCCAGGCGATTGTCAGAACTTCAGGCCTTATGCATCAAACCTCCCTATCTTATCTTCCATAAGGATAGGGGTATCACTGAGAACTAATTCTACCCTTTTATCAAAAGTGGTGTCAGTGCAGTCTATCAACCAATCTATTGACCTTCCAGTGTTTTTTCCTAGCCATTCTAACAAGGAAGAGTATTGCCTGCACTCCTTGGATGTTCATAGGCAAATACGATTTTATCTAGACAGAACAAAATCTACCTGTAAATCAGACCAACTGTTTCTGGCTTTTTCTGGACCTAGATGGGGTCATCCTGTATCAAAAGTTACATTGGCTTCATCGTTGAGAAATTGTATTATCTTTATCTGCAACAAAAACAATCTCACCTTGCGCATAGAGTCAAAGCACATTCCACAAGATCTATGGCAACTTCAGCAGCTTTCCATGCTAAGGCTTCCCTCAATGATATGTGCTCAGCTGTGACTTGGGCCAAATCTCATACCTTTATTCTTCATTACAAATTGGACTTGGCCTCCAGAGGTAGAGCTTCCTTTGGCTCCATGGTGCTCAGGAATGTCCTTCCATGAGGGCCACCCAGGGATACAGGTAGGTGGAGACTCTGTCCCATCAGTAAGGAATGAATGAAGATTAACAACATCAGATAAAGAAGTTATGTCTTATCATAATGTTCCATCTGTGTTGTTGATCTTCGTTCATTCATTACTTCCCACCCTCCATCCCCCATCCAGAGGTTCTTGGTTGATCTCATGTATTCCTTTATTGTAGGTCTGTTATGACCAGAGGTAGCCTCTACTTTTATCTATCAACTTGCAAACTTGATCTGAGGTAACAGGGGGCAGAGCGTTCTGGGTATAACCTTGGCTCGAGAGTTTTTGGCTGACGCGAGCTTGATATTGGCCAGCTCGGTAACAAGAATGGAACCAATAACCCATCAGTAATGGAACGTTATGGTAAGAACATAACTTCTTTTTATGGTAAATAGACTTACACAATTGTACTTTTTCCATGTGGCTCAACATGTTGGTATATTGGATCAGATTGGATCTGAAGTTGGCAACTTTTTCAACTCTCTGATCCAGAGCTCAGTCTCCTCTCCCACTACCCATAATTCCCTTCTGTCCACCAAGTACCTCCTGTCTCATTTGCTGCTTGTTAGGCTTGGTCACAGTCTCTAGGCTCAGCACTGAGATAGTTCTATTAGTTAAGTTTTCTTGCTTCTGAATAGGATTTTCAACATGTTTTGATATTTTGGCATTTTGTTAGAGTTAGACAGTTAATATGTGTTAAGAGTATATTTTAGTTCCTTCTTTACCATTAGTGTTGTAAGTTTACCTTTCATCTCTTTTGCAGCTTCCCCTCTTCATACAAAAAAAACCCCTTTTTTATTTCTGAGTATTATGTATTTCTATGTAGTAATTAGTAAGTTTCGATCATTCAGATCATGCTTTTTTCTTGCTTTGTTTTTGTCGATTGTTTGTGTATTATGCTAGTAGTGTATCTTACTGTATTTACTGATGTCGTGAGTGACAAGGCTTCAGGGTTCAAAAAGTGCACTGCTTATGGGCACGAAATCCTCTCACTCCCCTGATCCCCATTCCTTTTGTGATAATTTCTAGGAATGGGTCATTTAGATATTAAATGTGACTTCTCTGTCTCCTTTGAGGCTAGGGTCCTTTTCGATAAGTAAAGCAAACTGGTATTGTAGGGTCTTCTCTCTGCCATTGTGAGAGAAACAACTTCCTCTAGTTAGCCTTCAGCTTCCTATACTGGAAAGAAGCCTAGCAATAAGGCCAAGCCGTTCAAGGGAAAGGAGGAGGAAAATGGAACAGAGAAAGATAAATACAAAGAAATAGAGAGACAACAAGACAAGCCAGATAGAAAAGAAAAGGAAAGCCATTGAATAAGATCTGTAGGACACTAGGGCATTTGGGTCCAGTGGGCCCAGCTCCAAAAGCTCTGAGGTTGTCTGAACCAAGTACTGCTATGGAACCTGTTTGGATCTGATCCCCTTTTCCTTCAAAATTTTCTCCAGAGCCAGCAAGTCTTTGACTCCATTCCCGCTGTTGGCATGAGAGATCAACACACTGCTTTTACAGGCCTCCTTCTGTGGCATCATCCTTCAGGTCCTTTCTGAAGCCAAAAGCAGCAGGATAATGCAGAAGTTTCTCAGGACCCAGTTCCAGACAGGGTCCTCTTGGCACCTCCATCATGAGGGGTGCCAGGTTCAATCCCTATAGCCACCCTCCTGGTATGTCCTTCTCTGGTCAGGTCATCGGAGTTGGTGACTCTGTAGCCGAGTGTCCCCTGCAGGGTTTCCTTATTGGAGCTAATAGCTTTGTCAGCTTTCTTTCCTATTGAGTCCTTTACCTACTCATCTCCAGTAGCATTGGACCTAGGGGGTCTTGAGCCTAGGCCTGGGGGTCTAGGTTGAATCCACATTTGTTGGAGCCATCATTTCCCCTGAATGCTTCAGCTCTGAACTGTTTGGCTACTAGATCTCCTTCAGAACCGAGTCAAATCAGTTCCCCTGAGGTCCCTGTTCCTCTTTCTTGGTCTTTGGATTCCAAGACTTTCTTATCTGCTGTGGTGTTGACTTTGGTGTTTGAGGGTTTTGAAGAATTACTGTCTAGATCAAGAGAGGATGTGTGTCACACTCTCAGTACTACCTCAACACCCTCTGTATTCTGTGGTTACTCATTCCTATCAACCCATTAGACAAGAACAGCAAAGTTTCTCCTGAAACTCAAGGACACTTGCCATTGACCTGGTCTCATGGTGTGCTTGGAACTGGACATGTTGGAGTCAATATGATGTAAAACAACAACATTTTTGTAACTCCTAGGAATAAGCTTCATTGGAACAAGGGTCCCAGCGTAGATGCCAGATGAGCTGTACAGCTGCAGTGTGGTACTTCAACAAATGGGGGGAACCCTTTGTACTCACCATGCCGAGAAACCTTGAGGGTTTAGTAGTTGGAGATATCTTCCCAATGCTTTCTAGTTACAATGTTCATCCTGAGGAGTACCAGTGTTTTAGAGGAAATGTTGAGTAGATCCAGTCTCCAGCTCATGAGTGGGTCTCTTGGTAATTCGGTGGCTACCAAGATCTTCAGCCACTAGGGCCAGCCTTGCTGTAATCTCTTTCCATTCCCTCAAAACACCAAATGGAGCAGCTACTTTGTCTCATTTCCCAAGGAGGGGCAGTCACAGAGGGACATTCTGACTCACATTTGACCCCTGGGTCTTTTCCACTCATGTCTACCATATAATAAAGTTTTCCTAGAAATCAGTTTGGTGCAAACCAGCAGTGATTCTCAATATCCCCTTCTGGCCTCATCAAGTCTGGGTACCCTTCCTTTGGCCTTATCTGAAATGCCCTCCCTTGGGGTTGGACCCACTTCCAGATTTTCTTTCTCAACTGTATGGCTAGCCTCACTGAGACATCAAAGCCCTGAAATTAATTGCTTGGTTTCTTCAATTCCATTAATGGCCAGAAATGTCAGGCATTCTTCAGTACTCCATATCCTATGTTCTTCATAAAAAACATCAAAGACCAGTTGGTAGCAATCTCTTAACTTTTGTGTTGGAGAAAATCAGACACCCCTTCCTTCTTTGAAATTCTCTAAGGCTTTTTTTTGAGGAATTTTCCTTCTTACTGTTGAGGGACCTGGTTCCTCCTTATTACATTACTTTGTTGTTTCAGGTCTTGACAAGACTTCTTTTTGAAACATCAGTTTCAGTGGAACTCATATTTCTTTCTTGGAAGACTATATTCCTCATGGCTGTTACTTTGCCCGGGAGGATTTCAGGGTTGCAGGCACTGTCATGTAAACCACCTTACATGATTTTCCATAAGGACAGGATTTCTATTTGAACCAGTCTTGACTTTTTTCTAAAGTGTCTTTGGAAGCTGTCATTAAACCAGACCATTAACTTGCCAATTTTCTTTCCAAATATTTTCCAACAAAGGAGAATATACATTTGCTAGATGTTCACCATAAGTTGTGGTTTTGTTTGCATTATGCCAAATGTTTTAGGAAAACTGAATAGCTCTTACTCTTTTCTAGGACCAAATTGAAAGACAGCATTTCTAATGTGAGCCTATACAGGTGGATATCTGATTGTATTACTTTTGCATTTTACCTCACAAACCTAAAGCTCCATGTACTAGAGCAGCAGCCATATCTGTAGCTTTCTTTGCCAAAGTACCAATTGATGATATTTGTACTGTAGCTACTTTGTCTTAAAGTTCACACCTGTGTCTCCCATTACAAACTTGACCTACAGTCTAGATCTCATGCATTCTTTGGTGCCACTGTCCTCCAGAATATTCTTCCTTGAGACCACCCTGAGAGGTTATAGTTGCAGGGGACCATGTTTCTTATGTGCAGTCAGTTGGAAAAGACAACAATGGATATGAACGTTATATACTTACCATATTGCAGGATCCATGTTATCTTCTGTCTGGCTCAAAATTCCCTCCCTTCTTCCCATTTTCCAGATTGTCATGCTTGTGGTTCCTGATTAGCTATATTAGACCTGTCTAGAGCCTCGACTTGTATACAGTCTTTTCCTGTGTCCATTTTTACCTCTGTTCTTCCTTTTTCCTGTTTATGAGAAAGTGAATGTCTGTTTAGGTTGTAGGTATACAGATTCAATATGAGGTTGTAGGTGGACAGAAAGTAATTATAGGTAGAAGGGAGGAGCCAGAGTCTTGGATCCAAGAGTATAAAAAGTTGCTGATGTCAGATCAGATCAGATCTATTATACCTATATATTTAGTGGGATGGAAGGAGTCAACACGGATCTAGAGTTATGTTGATATGGGAGTTATTATGTTATGGTTTTCTTTCTATAGAGTACTCCGGTATAAGCATATAAATAAATGTGTGTTCCATTAGCATTTTTCCCCTTTTAGAGGATTACAGCTAAGAAAAACTGAAGAGGGTGGATGCCATTCCTGCTTATATTGGATTCTCACATCACCCTTACATCTTTAGAGAGACCAGTATTAGCCTTTTGTAGGTAGGAAAACTGTTACTGAAGAAATTACTAAATGAATGCAACTCAGCTGGTATATAAATCACAAGTGTTAAAATTTAGTGTTACAATAACCTCTCCTTGAATATCTATAGTTGCAGTGAGTAATTTAAACAATTGTCCTTTACCTTGCATGATAAGGAAATCACTGTTTCTTTGAGTTCATACATGGTTTGTCACAACCATCATCAGTGTAGATGACCTAGTACATTGCCCTCAATTAGGAGGAGGTCTCCTTCTCTTTACACATCCATTAATGCAACATTTTAACCCATTGGCCTACTTTCTTGTGTCTGATGTGTCTGACAACAGACCATCTGTTAAATGTGCTTGAATTTTATGTGGACCTTTTCCTTGATAGTGAGCAGATGTACATACATAACAGCAAACAAGTAAAAGCTAGAAATATAAAACAACAAAAAAGTCCAAATCCAATGTAAACTTTATTAGAACTCATGAAGTAACAAAGCAAAATTACCCTCAGAAAGAAATATTAAACACTGAACAGGGTAATTTAGTGAAGCGGGCCAAGAACAATTATCCATTCAAAAAAAAAAACAATCTCTTGTTAATCCAAAATCCAGTATTTATTGATCACTTTTGTCTCAGCTAATACTGAGACTTCATCAGAATGAATAATGTAAAAAACACTCCCCTTTAAATAATCACTTCAGTTAATCAATTAACAAAATCAAATAATCAGTACACTTTCAAATTGAAAATTAAACTAACATTCGTCTTATTCATACTAGTTTCTTTTAAAAATCATTTTATTAATGCTTTAGCTTTTAAAATTGGCAAACTAGACACAGTATCATTAATTCCAGGTTCATTAGTGGCATTCTTCCTCTTCTCCTTTCTTGCCTATCAATACTGGTGTTCCAAAAGGTTCCATCTTAGGTCCCCACTTATTCAAAATCTTCACCAATGATCTTTTCACCTCTTGCTATCAGTAATCTCTCATACAATATGCAGACTACTCCACAATTATTTCTATAGCCAACAATATCTCTGACCTACACTCCCTAACCCAAAGCTCTACTTTCCACTGAACAATGGCTTTCAAAAAACTTACTGATCCTCAAGCTCACAAAAATCAAACTCTTACTCTTTCTACCCCATTCTCTTGCTCACCATAAATCCTCCTTTGTTATTAAGTATTGTAATAATACAGCTATCCAACCTGACAACTACACCAAACTCTTAGGAGTCATCATTGAAGATGAACTAAAATTCAATCAACACATACAGCAATGCATAAAGAAAACACATCAGAAACTATCTGTTATACCAGAACAGAAAATACCTCAATCCTGAGGCTAGACTCACCCTAGGACAAGCACTTCTCCTTCCCTCTCTCCTCTATGCTGCTCCAGTTCTCACAAATATCCAAACAACTACCCTGAACAAACTCCAACAATCCTACCACAAAATAGCCAGATTAATCACTAACTCCCCAAACAACACTCACCACTGTATTGCTTTAAAGTCTCTACAATGGCAAGAACTCCCGCAACTACTACATCTCTACCAATTTCACATGCCAGACTATATGCTCTTTGAACCCTCCTACTGTCCATCTATATCTCTCCTTGTCTCTATCTACACTCCATCTCAATCCCTCCACACCTCTAATCAACAATTGCTTGATATTTACCACCCAAATAAGTCAGTAGGTGAGCTACTCTATAAACACTCTGTGGCCCAATAATGGAACAAACTTCCCCTGGACATACACTCAATCTCTCACACCCCACTATTTAAAAAGAAACTTAAGACACATTTACTCAGTTCTAGAACCTGCCCCTGCTATGACCCTCCATAGTTCTCTCCTCCCCCCACATTGGAATCACTCTCAGTTGATCCTACTTACACTCTGCACTCTCCCTCACTAGTTTGTTTGTTTCTTTCGGCTTTTCCTGGTAAAGGGTCGCCACAGCAGAACTCCGATCCACTAATGACTGGTAGTTGATTTTTATGTGCCGAGTTACCAGCCCTGACGCACAACCTTCAACGAAGGTACACCCATTCACGCATGTCTCCACGCAGGAGATGCTCTAGCTGAGAATCGAACCGGACAGCGTCTTACTGTGAGTCGACAATGCTACACCAGCACCACCACTCTCCCTCACTAGTACAGTAACAGAATTGTCCTAAAAATTTTTTTTTCTTTCTTTCTTTTAAGATCTTCACGTTCATCTTATAAATTGACATTTCATGTTCAAAAAGAAATTTCAAATTCTTCCCTGTCTTGAAAACAGACTTGGGACTATCACCTAATATTAGAATGATGTCCGAATTTGAACTAAAGCGAGTCCAATACCTTTTCATAATATCTTGAACCTCTCTTGTATCATCACCAAACTGAATTACCATACTTCTATCATAGTTGTCCTTTGACTTGCTCTGCTTAAAACAAGCATGATTTGGACCTATTCCCAAAATCGGTTTAAACCTGGAACCCCAGGCTTGTGTCACTTCCTTTGTGGTTTTTAAAATAAACTCCTTGGGATAACCCTACTTCTCTTTTAAATGTGTCCCAATTGGAGCACATTCTAGCTGCTCTTACCAGCTGTCCATTTAAAATGTTCCTTTTAGTGAAGTTTGGATGTTGGCTATTATAATCAAGATAGCTGTTAGAAAAATGTTATGTTGTCCCATCTCGCCTCCTTCTTGCTGGTTGGGTTCGACTTGGCCGTATGCTATAGCTCGAGAGCTTCTTACTGGCTTGAGGCTAGCCCCTATCCCAAGATGCCTAGCGGTAGTTACCCAGATCTTGTTTGCTGCTTGCAGCATCGAGATTGCTTGTACTGGCTCAGGCTAAGTATTTTCTTCTTTTTGGCTTTTGTCAAAGTTTTTTGAAATAAAATAGCTTTTTATATTAATATAGTCTTAGAGTGTGTTGTCTTTAGGCTAGCCCTTTTGATATGGCTGTTGAGGGTTCTCAGCCAGCAAAACAACAAGATGAGTCACCTAAGTCTTTATCTTCCTCGGCTCCTATCTCAGAGCCATCAACTTCTAAGGATAAACATGTGAGTCTGTTGGATCCGAGAATTGGTTCCGACAAAACTCTTTCTCCGGTGGCTCCATCATTGGTTTTGGAGCCAGTCAGGACTCTCAAGAGAACCAGGTCTCCCTCTCTAGAGCCGGTGAGGTCTGTTCCACAATCCCCACTGTTGCAGTCTGTGGCAGGCAGTCATCTGTCTTCCTCTCATTCCTCTCGATCATCCAGGCTTTCAGATCATGATGTGGAGAGGGTGGTGGAGAGGCTTCTCAAGACTCAGGCATTAGCTAAATTATTATCAAGCCCAACCCACAAGGATTTGTTGCCAATACCTCAGCCTGCACTGTTATCGATTCCTCCTCTGACTCCCTTGAGTTCAGAGCCAGAGTGTATGGATGTCGTTGTGGTGGAACCGTCAGTTCTGAGGACCACCATCGGTCTATTGGTTCTGACCACTGCTCCGATCTCTTTGTTATCTCGGTTGATTGAAGGATATGGGGGCCGATGCTCTCTCGTCGACTCTGGGGGGGAAGTGGCATTGGACCCTTGTCTGACCCTGCTCTCCCTCTCAGTGCTTCAGCACAGGTGAGTTTGGCTCCTCCATCAGCCTTTGAGCCATTGTCCTTGGTTAGGAGAAGGTCTCCAGACTCTTTGGAACCAGGGATTCTTACGGGCCAAGACTGTGGTGTCTTCAAGGTGATGAGGAATGTGCTGTCCCTTGAGACTGCTCCACCCTCGACTCCATTGGGTCCTATTATTTTGGAGCCTGTGTCTGCCTCTAATCCCTCTCCCCCCCTAAGCGTAGGGAACCCATGCTCCAGGACACCCCATTGGGTGACCCTACCTCTTCTGAAACCTCCCCTGAGTATCTCTCAGAGGAGGTCCCTCAGAAGAGAAAATGCAAGAGGAAGCATTTGGACTCCCCTGAGTCCCTCACTTTGGACACAGACTTGGAGGACTCAGAAGGGATCCCATGGTCCACCTTTGGGGATGTCTCCTTTTCAGACATCCTGGAAATCCTTAGATGGAGGGGTGGCTGGAAAGCCCTTGCCCCTTCTGAGGATGAGTCTGTGTACCTGGATGCATTTGGTTCCTGACCCTCCACCTCTTGGGTGTCCCCTCCTTTCAACCCTCTACTGGCTTTGGTGAGTCGAAAGGCCTGGAGGTCCCCAGAGACTATGGAAACAGTTCCGAGGAGGCCTAATAAATTTATAACTGCTCCAGAGGATAGATCTTTTCTATCAAAGGGTGTGCCTGTTGATGCCATGGTAGTGGCGGCAGCCACCAAGAAAGAGTTAGTGGAGACTTCTTCTTCTTCTGTCCATCTGCCGAACAGAGTCTCGTACGATGGACGGGTATGGGAAGCGTATGTTTGCTTCAGCGGCCTTTACTCTCAGGTCTCTGAATTATTTGTCTCACTTTACATGCCTTCAAAGTGATCTCCTGAAGGAGCTAGGAGATACCCTACAGGATCCTACAGCTGAAGGAGCTACGAGCAAGGTGGCTTCACAGATTGCGACCTTGACATTTATAGTTAACTCCTCCATGCGGCTGATATCCTATGCAGCATATGGAGTGAGTAGGGCAGCAGGCACAGGAGTTGCTTTGCAAAGGCACTCCTGGATGTGCCTTTGTCAATTTGCGAAGCCCTTCAAGTCTTCCTTTACCAACACCCCCTTTGACGGCTCGTCGCTTTTCGGGCCTCAGGTAAAAGAAATGCTTACCAGGTGTGAACGAGATGGCAAAACTCGCTCTGTCATGGGGAGTACATTTTTCCACCCCCTCTAGACCTTACCCCAAGGGTCAAAAGAGTGGGAAGATGTGGTTCAAAAAATCCTAGGGAGTTTTGCCTGACACACATGGAGACATCTCCCCCAGGAGCAGAGGGAGAAACAACAATGGGAGATGCCAACCCCGCAGCAGGGGGTCCACAGAATCAGGCAGACATGGATACCTTCACTGGCAGGCCTTTCCAGCGCTCCTGAAAGAAAGCTCAACTGTGCACCTCTGGAGGCAGTTGGGGCAGATTATCCCAGTACCCCAAAGCCTGGCAAATCATCACGGAAGATACCTGAGTACTGTCGATAATATCCAAGGGTTACAAAATTCCCTTCTCCCAACCACCCTCTCCAACAAATCAAAACACAATCCCAGATATTCCACCTAGTCTTCAGGATCAAGCAAACCTAGAGGTTCACAGATTGCTAGAAAAAAGAGCCATCCAAGATGTCCCCACAGACCAAATCGAATCCGGCACTTACTCAATGTTCTTTTTATTTCTGAAAAAGACAGGGGACTGAAGACCCATTTAGGATCTCAGCAAACTCAACAAATCAGTGAAAAACATGAAGTTACGGATGGTAACACTGCAGACCATTCTTTCCTTTCTGGGTCAGGACAACTGGTTGTGCTCTATCAATCACCAGGATGCGTACTACTATATAAAAATGGACAGGTGGTCCAGGAGGTATGGGCGCTTCCAGCTGGGAGCCAGTCATTACCAGTTCCGAGCTCTCCCCTTTAGTCTCACCACAGCCCCCAGGGTGTTCACCAAATGTATGGCATTATTAACGTTTCACCTGAGACATCTGGGATTCCTGGTGTTTCCATATCTAGATGACTGGCTCCTCACTGCCACCAACAGACCACTAGGCATCAACTCATCGAGGCACGGGACTCCACTATTCACACCTGTGCACAACTAGGCATCACCATAAACTACGTGATGTCTGCCTTGTTGCCTTGTTAGTATATTTCATTTATAGGTGCAGATTTAGACACAAGGGCCATGATAGCAAAACTGCCTCACAAAAGAGTTTTAACCATCCGTCGTCAAGTTTCAATCTTCTTAGCAAACAAGAGAATTCAGGCAAAATTTGTCCTCAGGGTCTTGGGATCGATGGCTGCAGTGATTACTCTAGTCCCTATGGCATGCTTCCACATGAGAATTCTGCAGTGGCTTATTTTTGCTCATGGTCATTCCAGGAATTGCCAGTGTCACATCAGATATGGATCACTGAGTCTTGCAAGAAGGATTTAGCATGGTGGTTTCACTCGCCCCCTCTATCAATGGGCAGGCCATTTCTAGCCCCCCCATCCCATAGCCACAATGACCATGGACCCTTCCCAGATAGGGTGGGGTGGGGGGAGCATTATCTGGGACAGACTGTTCAAGGGACTTGGCAAGAACATGAGTACCACTTACACAAAAATATCCTAGAGATGAGAGTGGTGCGTCTGGCATTGCAAGCACTTCAAGACTCTTTTCCTACAGGGACTATAGTGATTCAGACAGACAATATGTTGGTTGTATGGTACATCAACAAACAGGGAGGAACCAGGTCTTATCCCTTGTGTCGAGAGGCTCTAAGAGTATGGCAATGGGCGATGTCTTCCCAACATTTTCTGGTCGCAACACACATCCTGGGGAAATCCAACATGATAGCAGACAAGCTCAGCAGGGCTATTCTGATGCCTCATGAGAGGTCCCTGAAACAGAAAGTTGCAGAGTTAATTTTTTGCAAATGGGGCCAGCCATTCTGCGATATTTTCACCACTCCCCACAACAACAAATGCAGCAGCTACTTTACCCTAGTCCCACCATCGGGACAGTCACCCAGGGACATACTGGTTCATGATTGGCCCCCGGGACTGCTTTATGCCTTCCCACCTTTCCCTTTGATCCTGAAGATTATTCAGAAAGCTCAGTCATTGGGTTGCAAGTTAAACCTCATTGCTCCTTACTGGCCTCGACAGATTTGGTTCCCATTCCTCTGGCCTCATCTGCAAGGAGACCCTTGGATACTGGACCCAGTTCCGGATTTCCCTGACACATCAGTCGGGTGCTGTCCACCCTTCCGTCCATACTCTCAAGTTGACTGCTTGGTTTCTCCACTTCCGGTCTTAGCCAGGCTCCCAGATGTTTCCCCAGAAGTTCAACAAATTTTGATTTCATCCCATAATCCCACTACAAGAAAACGTTATGCTGTAAATGGAAGAGGTTCTCTTGTTGGGCA
Organism: Protopterus annectens; assembly: GCF_019279795.1. NCBI lineage: Eukaryota > Metazoa > Chordata > Ceratodontiformes > Protopteridae > Protopterus > Protopterus annectens. Next base: position 1,465,515,508 of record NC_056744.1, on the reverse strand, counting down.
AAAAAGAACAACATTGATTCTTTTACTGCCCCCATTTCTAAAATTTTGGATTTCCTGGCTGAAACATTTGAATGAGGCATGGTGGCAGCTACTATCTGAGTCCAACTAGCTACCATTTTTAATTCCTATGTAGGAGAAATGGGATCTAACATCATGTTCCACAGACTAGGCAAAGCATTCCTAAAAGGTACTTCCCTTTTAAGGCCGCCAATAAGAGCACCTCTTCCCCCCCTGGGATTTAAATCTAGTTTTAGAGCCTTTCATTCTTTCTCCCTTAGTTAGAGCTAGCTGAGTCTTGTCCTCTAAAATTTTTATCTTGGAAGACTTTATCCTTTATCGCCATTACTTCAGTCAGGAGGGTTTTGGAATTACAGGCCTTATCTACTCGTCCAGCGTATTTGATTTTCCACAAAGACAGAGTTTCTCAAAGAACCAGTCCCTCATTTTCATCCAAGATGTGTTCAGAGCATAACTTAAATCAATCCATAGAGCTTCATAGGTTCATAGGTTCATAGGTTAGTACTAGGCTATCAGTCCTAGGGCCTATACAAGCCTAGCCATAACAATTCCCTGAATATTTCTTCCCACATTATTTACTTTCCTGGACCCCTGTCTAGCAGGGTGACTGACGTGATCCCTGGGGTAAATTTTCTTTCTCCCATCCAATCGTCAAGGTTCCTCTTGAAGAGGTCCAAAGAGGCACTCTGCTTGACATGTATGGGCAATCTATTCCAGAGTCTGGGGAGTCTCTGGGTCAAGAACCTATCCCTCCAACATGTTTTGTTTATTGTGATGACAAGGTTTAGATCCCTGGAGCGTGTAGCTCTGAGGGATTGGGATTTCTTTAAGTGTAGCATGTCCAACAGCTCTGGGTTTGACATGGCCTTGTATGTTAAGCAGAGATCGCCTCTGAGTAGACGATATGCGACAGAGTATAGCTGGAGTTTTTTAAGGCGGTCAGCATAGGGCATCTGCTTTAGGCCTGTGATTCTTTTAGTGAGGTATTTCTGAGGCCTTTCCAGTTGTTGCAGATGTCTTGAGAGGTACATACCAAATGGGGCATTGTATTCTATAATGGGTCTAATGAGGGATGAGTACAGTGGGACAATGACCTCCTTTTTCTGGATGAAAAGCCCTTCGTGATGAGGTGTGCCACATAGAAGGATTTCCTGACTGTTGTGGCGATGTGGTTATCGAAGGTGAGACCACTGTCCACCTGTGTCCCTAAGTCTCTTATCACACTTTCTGTGTTTAGTGTACTGCCACCTATATGGTAATTCATGGATACATGTTTTTTCCCAAAGGAGATAACAGTACATTTCTTGGCATTGAGCTTGAGCCCATGGCTCTGGCACCAAGCATCTGTTTCTGTAAGGCCCTTTTGTAGAGTATCCACATCATTTGGGGATTCAATAATGGCTCCCAGTTTGCAGTCATCTGCAAACTTTGTTAGCCAGAGTCCCTTAGTGTTGACCTGTACTTCAGAGAAGTAGATGCCAAACATTCTTCCCCAATTATTGCAACAAGGCAGAGTATAAGCTCCACCAACTGGATGTTCATAGACAGTTACATTTTTATTTACACAGGACTAAGGATTTCAGAAAATCTGACCAATTGTTTATGTCCTTTGCAAACAACAAGAAAGGTTGTCCAGTGTCTAAAGTGACCTTATCAAAGTTGCTCTCAAACCTTATCACCTACATTTAAGCTTTATGGGATAAAGAACTTCCAGGAGAAATTAAAGGACACGCAACTAGGGCCTTGGCTACTTCTATTGCCTTTCAAGCCAAACTGTCCCTAGATTCTATTTGTGTGGCAGCCACATGGGCTAATCCCCATACCTTTATCTCTTATTACAAAGTAGATGTGGCCTCCCAGGACAGGGCATCCTTTGGTTCTACGGTCCTGAAGATTTTTTTCCAGTGAACCACCCAAGATTTAGGTGCTGGGGACGCTGTCCCAACCAGCAAGAAGGAGGCGAGTTGGGACAACATAACATAAAGACGTTATGTACTCACCCTAATGTTCCATGTTTGTTGTCCTTCATCTCACCTTCCTTCTTGCGTCGCACCCTCCTTCCCCCTCCTGGAGGATCACTAGCTATTTTCTTCTTTTTTGTTTGGCTACACTGGCTGAGTTCCCTTATGCATACCAGTTGGTTGGATCTTGTTTTTTCCTACCTTTATCTTGCTGATACACACTCATATGCAGGTCCCTTTCTTTCTCTAGCAAGTTTAGTAATATCTGGGTAACTACCGCTAGGCACCTTGGGATAGGGGCTAGCCTCGAGCCAGTAAGAAGCTTTCGAGCTATAGTATATAGCTGAGTCAGAGCCGAGGATAGACTCCAAACCCAACTAGCAAGAAGGAAGGTGAGATGAAGGACAAAAAACATGAAACATTATGGTGAGTATGTAACTTCTTTTTTACTATACACTTTTGAGGAAAATTTTGTGTTCTCAAAATCTTTAGAAACAGTTACGTCTAAGTAGTCAGTACTTGTATCTGAACTGTTGCTAGTAAAATTCAAAAATGAACCTAAATTGTTAACATAATTCAAAAAATCACATTCTCCTAGTGTATTGTCCTTCCATAAAATAAAAATGTCATCCAGGTAGCGAATGTAAACAACCCAGTGGGCGCTAAACTTGGAAAAAAATATATCCTCTGCTCCCAAGCATAAATAACCAAATTTGTGTAAATGGGGGCACAACTGGCCCCCATAGCTATGCCTTTGGTCTGCTTGAAATAACACCTTTCAAAAGTGAAAAAATTATCCAAAATTGTCTCCATTACACTAATAACAAAATTTGTCATGGTTTTACCTAAATTTGTTAATTTTGTAATGGCTTCTGCAAAAGGATCCAATCCTTCGCTATGTGGGATGGAGGTGAAGAGATCAATCACATCCATCATATTAAATATCCTGTTGTCACTAAGTAGTTCATCATTGAACCTAGACAGAAAATCCAGTGAGTCCCTTAGGATGTATTCTACTGATAAGATTATGTTTTTAAGAAGTCTGTCTATAAATACACCCAAGGGATATATAGTGCTCCCTTGTGCAGTGATGATGATTCTATGGGGGGATTCATTTTAAATCCTAATAGTTTAAATGGTGAGTGCACATGGAAGCTTTTGATTTGATTATTGTTTAATTAATGTTTAATTGTTTAATGATTTTAGTATGTAAGATGTGTAAGCAGTTTACAGTTTATACTCTTGGAAGGCACTTGTTTTGCCAAGGCACGAGAGTTGAGTTCTAATAAAGTTTACATTAAATGTACATACATAGTCCACAGAACAGAGCTTTTTCTAATTTTTTTCTTTGGGGGACTTCACTCAGCCCTCTCCATCTTTCATACATATCATGCAAGATGTAGACCCCACCCCCACACCTTGGAGTAAGTTATGCAAAACTGTTGAAATGTCAGCTTTTTTTTGGGTATGTCTAATTGAATTGCTAAACCTAGGACTTCAGTCTGCATTGCTCAGTTTCTTCAGTATCTGTTTCAGAGTGCATTTTCATCAGTCAGTCAACCATGACATGCTTTGCTTCAGTTTTCCCTTCTGTATATCCTGTTGTCATCATATCCATCACCTTATCTGTCAAGGGTGTGGTTATCAGTTATCTATTGAACTTCCTGTTATGCCTGCAGTATGTACTCCTCAGTGTAACAGAGCAGCATACATTTTATCAGTAGTTTTTCTTATACTTGGGCTTGAGGCATTGCAGATCAACAACTCCTCACACACATGCATGTGCACGCATGCACACACACACTCTTACCATTTCCTGCCTTGTTCTGCTCATTGTCTTCTCTTCATGTATGCTCCTACCTACCCCATGTGATTATTCTAAATCCTCACAGTAATTATACTGTTCTTCTTGCCTTTCTTTTTCTGTTTAAAATGACTCATTTTTAAGCACAATTGTCTAATTCACTTAGAAGACTGTCCTTCCTAATTACTCATCAGTGCAAGCAGTCTTGGGCAAATCTTTGCATACATTTCCCTAGTGACCATTCCTTAGTACTGCATCTCATGCACAAGCCCCGCAGCTATGCACTAAATTATGTAAGCCTCTCTTTCCTTTTATGCTGCATTGGCAATATGTTGCTCAAGGCTACGGTACTGCTGACCTTCCTATGATGCTCTCAAAGTTCGGGAATCAGTTACTTCATTCACATACTTTTTTTCCATTAACCTATGATTTAGCTACCAAAGAATTCATGACATTATTTCTGGATGCTTCCTTTGTGCCCTTAGATTGCTGAGATTCATTTCTCAACAACTGTAAAATAACAGTTATCTTAACTTTCATGATAGCAAATATTTTTGTCACCTAACTTTGTTATCCTTTTCCACCACTGCATCTGTTTTCCTTTGGTATTCCACTGCTTTAAGTAATTCTTCTGAAAGAGCCAAAAAGCAGACTATGTACTTCTTTACACTCTTGTTGTTTGTCTTTTCCCAGTTAGGGGTCGCCATAGCGGAACTCCGAACTGCTAATGATTGGCAGTAGATTTTTATGGTGCCAAGTTGCTAGCCTGACACCCAACCTTCAGCGAAGGCATGCCCATTTACGCATGTCTTTCAGAGACCACTCGACCGCGGGGAGGATATGCAGACTCCACACATAAGGCACTCCAGCCATGAATTGAACAGGAAAACCTCTTGCTGTGAGGCAACAACACTACCACTGTACCACCGCGGATTTTATACTTCTTTACCATCTGGAGTGGCTTATTTATTTTGCTGATGAGTCTTCTAAAGTTCAGTTTACTGAAATATGTTTTCCTTTTAGCATTAACTAGGATCTGCAGCTCATTCTAGAAGATTTTACATGTGTTCATTTTCTGGATAAGGGGCATTTTTGGGCAGGTAGAATCTCTGTTTAGGCCTATAAATATATATATTTTTCACAGATGTAGGGAAGAAAATAGCAAAGCTGCAAATGTTGCATTTAATGTAACTGCTAAGTATACTGAACCTAATAAACATTATTTTAGCATCTTTTTGAGTGTATTGTTTTTTGGATCATGTGCATTTCAGCTAAAGCAACATATAGCTATGTATAACATCCTTGCAGTCCTACTTTGGCAAAAACACTGGACATGTTCATTGAGACTTATAAGTTATATATATTTTGTAATGGTGGCAACTTAAGTGGTAATGTTTTAAATTGTTTATGTAAATAATGAAGCCTATTGTCTGCATATCAAATTTGGTTTCACTATTATCTCCTTGTCTGAATTATATTTCAGGTATTTCTTGCAGAAAACAAAGAGACACATGAAAAGTTTGCCGTCAAGAAATTAAAAGATACATGGCAGTTATGAGAATGCAGCAATCGTTGTGTGCCAAAAATTTTATTACAGGTCTGTTTGTGAAAACTCTGAAAATCACATTGCAATCAGAATACAGAGAGCATTGAAAACTGGACCAGGGTTAATAGATTTAAAGATTAATACCGATTTGACTTTTGGAGCTGTTGGTCAGGAATATGCAGTTTCCTTAGCGTGACTAGTGATTGTTGGCTACCGTTGGGCTATAGTGGAACATTATACTTCTAGATGGTGTCCCGCAGTACCAGAAGGCCATATGTAGTTATTGTTTTTCTCTTTCATCTCCTCACTCTTGTATTCTTTTGTGTGTACTTGGGTGGGTTACCAAAATGTCACATGAATGTAACCACACTGCAGACTATTATATTCTTTATTTTGCTTGAAACAAGATTTGTAAAATGGTCTTGTAGCTGGTTTGTTAATTCTAACTCTGTTGCACAACTGTAACAGCCCTCACCGTATTGATATCTGACATAACTGTGTAACTGTCCAGTCACTATCACTGTATTTTCCATGCCTTGCATTGAATTTGACAAAACTTGACTTGTTTTCATTAATGAAAACTGCATCATAACAGCCTTAGCCTTACCATTTTTGTGTTTCTAATATATTTTGCATGTTATTCCCTCATAATTTGAAGCACCTGAATTGCTAATGTAAATGCTGATGGCTTTTAGAATCCCCTGTCAGGTTAATTATCTTCACATGAAAAGAAACCATTCTGTATTGTTTAGGATGTGAAACATCTGCTGATGCTAAGCTGCATTTCTGTTGGCGATGCAGGCAACAGGAATTCTGAAAAGAAGCTTTTGTCAGCAGGGAACCAGCCATTAGGGGTGGGTTTGAAGGCTATATCAGCAGGAAATCAGCTGGAGTAGGTGGGGTATGTGCCTTTTTGACAGGCGTTTCTTGTGGAATGAGTCTGGGGACCCTTAGGAGAGAGACATCCTAACATAAGAGACATCTAATGAATGGGGATGGAGAGTGACTTAGTTGTACCATTTGCTTCTTAGTGTATTCTTAAAAAGAGAAAGGCACCGACTACATTGAGCTGGATGAACTCATTCTGCCCTCACCGAAGAAGGCAGGGGCTATCTAGGTGCTGTGCATCTTCAGAAAATGAATTTTATGGAAGGCAAGTGTAAATTGCCATTCTTTTCATCAATGTTGAGGAAACAAAGTCCAAACAGAAAAGAATTGTAATCAGTATTAGAACAGTTGCAGGATATAAACAAATAGTGGTGGCAAGTGAGATAATGTGCAGTGTCTGTCAGGAGAGAAGAGGTCACGCTATACCACCATATTAATGTATTCTAACCCAACCCTGTCCATCCCCCTATCCCCAACCCTATATTTTACCTTAGAAAAAAGTTTCCTTACCATTACCATTACTAGAAACACTCAGACGCATACCACCTGCAGCCGCAGAAATGGGTTCCCTATTATATGATCGAGGACGCATTGATTGAATTTGTAAGAGCGAAATGGCAAAATACCGAAATGGCATATAAGCAAATTCTTTCCCTGGGAAAGAAATCGCTTGGCCACCTTTGTTATTTTGCCATTTTTGTCACTGTAGTGCATCTCAGAGTTGGTATATTTAAGTAGGGGGTGTGGGGGGTGAAGCCCCCCAATTCATGTAATGTTTTAAAGTTTTGTTTTTTTTTCTTGTTTGGACGCTGTTCTAAGTGTTCGGGATTGTAAGCTTTCGCTTACATGGGGTCGATTAATCAACATTCACTTTTTAAGTGTTCACTGATTAAATATAGACCCCAGAAATGCACACTAAATCTATCCATTAAGCTTTTACTCTAACTCTAACTTGCAACAACTCACACAAATATTCTGACCATAATGCCCAAACTTTAAATATATCCTTAAGTTTCAGCAAGAGAATTCCAGATCCTCACTTACCTTCTCCACATGCATTCAGTCTTCCTTCTTTTGATATCTTCAGTAATTGATAAAATCTCTTCACAAAATTTTCAGGCAGATCACTGTATCTATGAACTGCATATTCAACAGAGTGAATGACACACATACACACACACACACACACACACACACACACACACACACACACACACACACACACACACACACACACACACACACGCACACACACGCACACACACACACACACACACGCACATGCACATGCACACGCACACGCACATGCACACACACACACATTTATATTCTTCATATCTATACAAAGTTTAGCAATGTCTTTGTCCTACCATGATTTTTGAAAGCAAGAAGAAAATGAGTGATGCAAAGTTGAAGGTATAAGAAGCTGCATGAGTTGTGAATACTAGTTTTCATTTTCCCAGTAGATAAAGTGCTGTCTTTCTACAATTCCAGTTGTTAAAACAGTTTTGTAAAGGTATTACCCCAGGAGTCTCTTGAAAATATAGACAAAAATGTAGTAACTCAACAGAGAGGTGTACCCAACCCACAAAGTGAGAGGAGTGAACTGTGAACCAGAAGTATTTGCGCTGCAATGGAATTCTTCTATTTGTGAGAAATGGAGGTGGATACTTTGCCTGACATTCCATTATTCAAAACTGATAATCATATTGTCCATCTTATAATAAGGAGATGTTTGTCATATTAATTAGCCTTAGCTATATGGATTATATCCTGCCAAGGATATAACTGCCGGACAGCTTCCAAAGCTTCAGGGCACCTTCCACATGTCCATCTGCTTGATCTGAGCTGACTGAAAGACAAGTTTGAGTGCCAAGCCCTTCATAGCTTTACTGTCACCAAAGAGTATGATTCTCTGAGGCTTTTGAGGATCAACGGTTGGCTTGTGCTGTTCCTTTGCTGGGCAGATAAGTTCTCCTTGGGATAAAAAAACTTCCATTCAGTTATCTTTGTTGTTTATTACTATTTTTGTTGTTTGGAAAGTTATTTTAAATCTAGAGGTTTGTGTTTTAATGGACTGTCTTGAGACTACATTGTATTTTTAAACAAGAGTACTCTTTTTAGTTTTCTTGTCAGTTTAAAAGTTGTTTAAAATATTTAAAAAATACATTTTTTTCTATGGAGAAATTGTGTTTATTTTATTTTTGAAGACTGGCAAGTGTCCTATGGTGCTTTTTACTGTGTTTTTGTGTGAAAAAGTGACTTTTACTGGCTTTTGCTACTTGTTTTCCTTGGGAAACAGACAGCATTTTTGGCTTGACCATGCAACAGCTGATCATGTTTGGTCCTTCTATGATCCACAAAAAGAAAAAAAGTTAAGCAAACAGCCTTTGCCACCACAGCAGGCCAGCAATTTCCTTCAGCTGCAGGAGGTTGACTCTGCTGTGGCCATTTATTGTATTTAGACCAGTCATCTTTTATACCTGATCTGTCTGGTGTAGTACCTACAGCCACTATGGACTAGGGGTTAGTCACATCCTCTGCAGCTGTTGGGGGTTCCCTCAGCTCAGGGAAGGGAGATCCACTCTTGTATTTTCTGGGAGATGGAACAAGGAAGGCTTCTCTATTTTGTAAGAATGTTGTACCCATCCTTGTCATTTATAACACTGTTGGCCCCATTTTTCTGTCAAAAAGAAACAGCAAACTAAACTAAACATACATCTTCTCCACATCAAATTTACTTAGACAAGAGTAGTTTACTGGGTTTGGTTCAGGGTTTTATTCAGGCTTTTGACCCTTCTCATTTATTGCATCTGGTAAAAGAAAGGATGTCTCCTCTCCTGAAGAGATTTAAGACTGAATCTGGACATGAATATGAAGGGACAGATATAGGTTTTCTCCTCAGTTTTCTGTTTAGATTCAGTGAAGAGCTTAGTTTCTGATTCTCCCTTTGAGGCTCCTTCCTCTCTGAGACTGTTTCCAGAATTTACCATTACTTTCAGTGGGAGAACACTGAGGTTTCTCAATCCCTCAGAAAATTATATGCGCTATTACAGAAGGATTCTCCTGAACCTTCACCATTCCTCCAGTTCTGTCAGCTTTGGAGGATGTGTGTGTCTCTGCTTTATTTTTCCTAATAGCCATTCTGATGCCCCTAAAAAGGCAGATAGAATGTATAAATTCTTCAGTCTTTTTAAGCTTTTATATATTCTTCTCAAACCTGACCCAACAGCTATAGTTTTATTTAATCCTATTGCTGCTAAACAGTTAGATCTGATGTTATCAATTTTCATTCATTCAACAGTTAGACTCAGAATTGACTCGGACATTATTTTAGTTCATGGCCACTAAAAAGCTCTCGAGTTCCTCCCTTACCCGTAATGTACCAACCCTTAATATACCTCAGATCTTGTTTGCTACTTTCACATTTGGACATGGTCGCTTAGAGCTCTCAAGCATTTCAATATAGAAATTAGTTTATTTCTTCCTTTTTGTTTCCTATAAGATATTAGATTTTTCCATCTGTAATCCTCCTTTTTTACACTTTGTGTAATCTTATTACCATAGTTGATAATGTCTTCTCTCCCCTTTCCCTCTTACAATTTTCCATGTAGTTCTAATTGCCATTGCTGGTAATTTGTCCTTATTTCTATCCTAACTAGTAAAAAAAAATCTTCCTTCTGCTATTTTTGTTTTTAGTATTTTCAAAATGTTTGAAAAATGTCCTTCTACCTTTAACCAGAAATGCAGACACCAGTTGCCTCTTTCCAATGCACATGCTTTGTGCATACACTGTTTGGGCCCAAACCATTTTCAGATTGATTGTTCAATTTGTAAGGCCTTAAATCCACAAGCAATTGCAGATAGGAAAAATAAATTAATCTTGAAATGATTGCTCCCTTCATCCTTTTCAGAGGCTATTTCTAGGGCTCAAACACCCCCAAACCCAAGTTAATGCAGCCTTCAACTAAGTCTTCAAGGCCTTCGGGATCTTTCACTCCCTCATCTGATCCTAACATGGAAGAAGCATAAGTCATATCTGAAGACTGCTCCTGTCAGCTGATGTTGGAGTTGACAAAAGCCTCCTCCGATCCTAGCTCTTCGGATCCAAGCTTTGCCTAGGACCAGGAAATCTCCATCCGTAGACCTGGTGCCCGCTAGATTACCTTTTCCATACCGCAAATCCCACCTGCACTCCAGGTCCACATTTGCAGCTTCTTCTCATTCTTCCAGAAGTCTTACCAAGGCTGACATGGACAGAATGATGAGGAAATTTCTGTTAGTGCAGATACAGATGGGAGTTCTGCTGGACACTACCCCTTTCGGTCAGGAAGCCCTTGTTTGTACTACTCCACCGATCATGGCTTCCTCTCCCATCTGACCTATCATTTTGGAGCCCTTGGATCTGAGTCTCTTGGGACCATCTGGATTGGATCCAAAGATGTTAGTATACTTGACTCTGAGGCTGTCTCTGGTTGCACCAGCTTTATGGTTCCAGAGCCAGATGACTCTTGGAGCAGAAGCATCCCTGTTAGATCCAAGGCATTAGAGTCAACTCTGAAGTTTTCTGAGCTGTCTCTTTCCCTCGGAGCCTCATCATTGGATTGTTCAGCTATGACCTCCGCCTCAGGTAGACTGCCTTTGGGACAGGGGGAGCTGATGGAGTGGAATGTGGCTTCTTGGCTGCATTTGGCTTCCTTCTCCCTGAAGCATTTTGCCTTTGAGGTGGTGGAGAGAGTGTTCTCTGCTTTGACAGGACAGATGAGTCCTACTTCCTCGGATCTTCCCTCTGGATCCCATGTGTCTTTGCGCCTTGAGCCTTGTCATTCTACACCATGGGGACAGCCAGCCCAAAGTCTCCAGGTTACCCAGCATAGTATTACAATCTCTTTCAACACTTCTCCTGAGCAATCCACTGAAGAAGTCCCTAGGAAGAGGAAGGGTAAAAGAAGGCACTTGGACTCCCCTCAGGAGTCCATCACTGAAAACACTGATTTTGATGAAGGGGAAGGGTTCCCAAGATCATCAACCAAAGTTGTCTCATTTGGAGACATCCATGAGATACTTACGCAAAAGGGTGATTGGTCTACCAGTGACCCTTCCCCAGAGGAATCAGTATTCCTGGAAGCCTTTGGGTCTGGCCCATCTACCTTCTGGGTAACTCTGCCCACTGACAGGTTCATTGACTTGATCTCTAGCTGAGTGTGGAGGAAGCAAGACACAGTTGGGACAATCCCCAAAAGACTGGGTTGGATTCTGGCACCACCTTTAGGAAAGACGTTTTGGAGCAAGGGAGTGCCAGTAGATGCTATGGTTGTGTCAGCAGCCATCAATAAGGAACTTGCTGAGCAGAGTTCCTCTGTCCATCCCCCTAACAGGGTGTGTAGGGCTTTGGACAGATTTGGCAAATGTGTGTATGCTTTAGCGACCTTTGTCCTTACGTCGCTGAACTACCTGGCGCACTTCACAAAAGTACAAAGGGACTTGATAAGGGACCTTTCAAAATCTCTTTCTGGACCACTGCTACTGAGACTTAAGAGTTCTGTGGCCTCTCAGTTGGCAACCCTACAATCCATTTCTAATTTGTCCATAAGTCTTATCTCTTATGCAGCTGAAGGTACCTCAAGGGCTGTGGGTTCAGGGATTTCCATCAAGAGGCACACCTGGATGCACTTGGGAGATTTTGCAGAACCCTTCACATCCTTGTTCGTCAGGGCACCTTTTGACAACAGTTCATTGTTTGGCCCTAAGGTAAAGTCTTAGCAAGCTGGTACTGGAGCTTCCCCTTCATCAAAAAAGGCGGCAGTCAAATCCAAGAGAGGCAAAACCTCTGAATAGAAAACTAAAGAGTCTCAGAAATGCTCTGCAGATCATTCTTCATCTTTGGTATACCTGACTCCATCTCCTAAATCATCCAAAACTTAGGATCTAACACCCTTTTCCAAACTTATCCTGATTGGATCCAAGACTCCACCTGTCCAGAGCACGTTTTTTGCTGGAGCAAGTTTCTTTTCTGCTCCAGTTTCCTTTTGTACAAGAAACAATTAGCCATCCCTCATCCAGACCTCCTTCCACCGCTTCCTCCCTGTAGTCAGTTCAGTCAACCAGGAGCCTTTCCGAAGCTGATGTGGACTGCATGATGAGGAAACTTCTCAAGACCCAGATTCAGCTGGGGGTTCTCCTGGCGAACGAACAGTAAAAGCCAACAAGTGGTGAAAACAGCCAAATCCAAAATGATTTATTAATCACATAGGGTAAAAACCCCTGCCAAACAACTATCCAAACCGCTTTCGGCAAACACAAAGCCTTCTTCAGTGGATATGAAACAGTGAGAACAGATAAATCCAAGACATATATATATATATATATATATATATATATATATATATATATATATATATATATACAATAAATGCATCAGTAAGAACCAATGGAAACAAACAAGGTCTAATTCAAAATTGGTCATTAAGACCAGGTGCAAACAAGGCTCCAAGTTTCACAATCCACTTTCTTTCCTTAAAGTTAAGTATTTCATGCCATTTATGTTTGTCTCTGCATTTACCTTTAATGCAGTCAATAGTGACAAAATGAAAAATAGCTGATGTGTGTTTTAAACAATGTCTATATAAAGCATTATTATGACGTTTATTCTTAATATCACTTAGATGTTCCCCAATTCTTAAGCGAAAGGCCCTAGACGTTTGGCCCACATAAAAAGCAGAGCAGCTGCAAGTCACCAAGTAGATGACCCATTCCGTGCTGCAGTTAGCCTTAATGACTTAAAGAAGGCTTTGTGTTTGCCGAAACCGGTTTGGATAGTTGTTTGACAGGGGGTTTTACCCTATGTGATTAATAAATCATTTCGGATTTGGCTGTTTTCACCACTTGCTGGCTTTTACTGTTCATTTGGATGTTCTTTATTCAGCCGTGCAAGGGTCTCACGTACATCTTTTTCTCGGACTGGTGTTTCCCTATTTAGTTGCTGTGGACCAGTGGTGATTTATGCCTGCTTACGGTGTCTACATATCATATTTGGTGTTTATTTGAACTATCTACAGTGAGATCGTTGGTGCTTACTTTGGTGGCTACATTAATTATTCATTGCTAATTTCATTAGCATATGTATCACCTTATCAAGGTTGTTGGCGCTTGGAAGTTTTTTATTTTTCCAAGTCAAGTGTTTATTTTTTCAAGTCAAGTTTCACATTTTCACATTCTGCAGTAACATTATTGCTTTACCAGCAATTAAAGGCATTTGCGTTCATCGATTTTTGTTCTTATGAGGAGATATAACAAACTTGGTGTTCCACCAACATTGGTTTGTGTTGTTCAGTCGAACTCTTATTCTACACACACAGTTTCACTTCCGGACTTGGCGGTATAGTGGCGTGTCTGATGTACGGACGTTAGTGCTTGCAACAGTGAAGATTTGCGCATTTATATTAACAGTTAAAGATATACGATATATATGGTTGTTTATTGCCTTTTGGCTTCACCATATTATATCGTTACATTCATTTACTTATTTACATCGGGAGTAAATGTTCTGACATTGGGCACTTATACATGGATTTTACCATCTTGTTTTACTGCACCGGATTTGGACTTTCTGCGAGGCTGCCCAGTTTAGCGTTTTGGTGATTTGGGACTATATTCATGATTCAACATATACATTATATATATTTGTATTAGATTTCAGGTATTGTGTTTTTTTGCCCTTGATATGTTGGTTGTGATATTAGGTATCTTAACGTTTTCATCTGTTAGGCTGTAACAGAGAATGTATAGTACAACAGAAATGTATGTTAACATTTATAGTACAACAGAAAAGTATGTTAAGATTTATGATTGACTTTATGATATTAGGCTACATTTCTCTGTTCAGTTTAGAAATTTATGTATTTTTTTTATATATGCATATATGGTTTTGACTGAGTAGTATTGAATGCAACATATTGGGAATTGTTTGGTTTCTTCGTTAAGTACATATATTCTACATTGTGGTCCCTATATATATTTTTGATTACTCTATTGAGCAGCCTGTTTTTTGCCTTCTAGACCAAATCTTTCATAGGCATGGTTTACATTATTAACATCACTGTCATGACAGCTATACAAATATATGTTTACATGTCATATTTAATTTGGAAATTATAAGTTTCACACTTCCTATACATCTTTGTATGTTTTTTAGGTGTGGACAGACCAAAAATTTTTTTGTTTATGTCTTTTTTACTGGTTGTCCAACTATAAAATTCAATTATTGGAGACTGTTTGGATACAAATACGCAGTGGGGCGACTGGGATGGTCATATTTGGTCGCTAAGGCTGCTCATGGTATTTGTTAATGTGCTTAATATTATTTGGATAGGCACGCAGTATGATGATATTTTGAACATCAAGACTGTTGATTGTACCTTTCCGTTTTAGTCTCCTTTTGAATCCATTTATCAGTTGAATGCACAGATTATTATTTAGTCTTTTACTACAGGATATATTTTTTATTGGCTGTCTTGTCACTGATGGTTGGCTTATATTAATGTACATTATCTACCGTTTGGATCTTTGATTTCAGATTTGGTCTTTTAGGGTTAAACATGGCTTTATCACCATTAATTCAGGGGCTTTCATCTGACATGGATGATTTGTCTATATTTGGTTTGGGGGGTCGAGACTTACCATCAATAGTAGATACTGGTAGTTCCAATCTGGATGTACAATGTGAAACGTTTTTTAACCAACTTAACAAGAATATGAAAATTGTTCGCACTAATGTCTGGCATTTACGCCTCTTTAAGGCATACCAATGCAAAAATATTACCCCACGTGGTCTAAGGGTTAAGGTGCAACCCTTGGTGTCTAATATTGATGACAAACTGATAGAGGATTGGGGTCATATTCAACAATTGGCATCTTCTAAATTTGTTGATGCACTTGCTGATTTTTATGACTGTAAGGTACAGAGTGGGGTGAAAAATCTAGAAAGTATTTGTTTGGAGGCGCATAAGTTTGAAACCTGTGACTCTTTTTCGTCACAGGTTAAAAAACTTACTATGGATTTATCCAAGTTGGAACAGAATTTAAAGGAAAGAAAGCTTAAGAAACTCTTTAGGGATGTAGGTGATTACGATAGAGGAAAGCCTTTCGATACATCCAAAAATGTTTCCTTCAGACTACCTAGTGATAACAATTATAGCTACAAAAAGTTTTCGACTTCTAAAACTAAAAGGAAAAGACCAAAATCAATATTAAAGAAGGGTCTAGATTCTTCTAGTTTGACTTCCGGGGAGGATACTTCCTCGAACACGGAAGGTGAACATGAGGTTAGTCATATAGATGTTTCACCTAATGCTAAAAGGAAAAATTTTCCCCACCCTCTGATTTCAGATACAGACGAGGGGGGGGGGCGGAAACATCAAAAGAGACAAACCCAAACAGGGTTTGGAGTCCCTTCTGAAAATGATGCTAGAACACTGATCAATAATTCCAATGTCTACAACATTTCTTCAGTTGAGCTAACAAATACACAGATTATGGTGCTTAATAAAGGGTTAAATTTTGTTCCCGGTTTTTTTGTTTCTGAATACTTGTTGGCTCAGGATGTGGCTAACTTTTGTCGACTGTTAAATTTGAAATTGTTTTACGAAGATGGTAATGCTGATCCACCTCAGGAATTTAGGTTTAAAAAATCCACCTTTAATCCACCTATGGCACATTTGGTAGATGTTTTTCAAAAGAATGTATTAAAGGACATACATTGTTATCTGAGGGATTTTCCAGCACTATATAATAATTTGTCCAGGGATGAGGTACAGTGTCTGGATCAGATGATGCATGAAAAGAACTTGGTTATTACTCAAGCTGATAAGGGTGGGGCGGTGGTGGTTCAAGATAAGGCATCTTATGATAAGGAGGCTATGAGACAACTGGGGGATAGACAGTATTATATGCATATGCCTTTGGATCCATCTTCCCATTTTCAACTGAAAATTGGTCAATTTCTGACCCAAGCTGTAGAAGAGGGTATTATCACACAGGCTATTAAAAACCAATTGATGGTTTCATGCCCTAGGCAACAATATTTTTATTTGTTGCCCAAAATACATAAACATGTCACTAATCCCCCAGGTCGACCCATTGTCTCTGGACATGGGTCCCTTACTGAACCACTGTCTGAATATCTCACCCATTATTTGAAACCATTGCTCTGATTCATTAGAGCTAGGACTAAAGACACCACTCAGTTTCTGGACATAATTAGTGATACACAACTTGAACCACATTGGCTATTATGTCTGGACATTACCTCTCTCTTCACTAATATACCTCATTGGGCAGGTTTACAGGCTCTGGACTATTGGCTATCTAGATCTGGTCTTTATCTTCCTGGATTTAATAGCTTTTTGGTATGCTTGACAGAGTATGTGTTGACCAGTAATGTTTTTTATTATCAAAATCAATGTTTTTGGCAATCAAAGGGAACAGCGATGGGTGCATCTTTTGCACCCATCTATGCTGACCTCTTCATGGCATATATAGAGGAGATTATGATTTATGATTCTAACCACAATATTTACATGTGTGAGATGGACATCTGGCGTCGTTATCTGGATGATTGTTGGTTGGTGTGGAAGGCTGATGAGAGTTATCTTAAAGAGTTTCTTGATTATCTCAATGATAATATATGGGGAATAGAATTTAAAATGACCTTTCATAGATCAAGGATATTATTCCTGGACATTGAGGTGAATAGGAATGAGGATGATACTTTGTCCACTACTTTATTTAGAAAATTCCCTCAATATAACTCTTTATTACATGCTACCAGCTTCCACCCACAACATATCATCCAGAATATACCTAAATCTCAGTTTTTGAGAGCCAGAAGAATTTGTTCCAGCCAACAGTCTTATGTAACCATCAGAGATGACCTAACCCGCAGATTTATTGAGAGAGGTTGCCGTCCAGGTACAGTTCATATGGCCAAACATTGGGTTTCTAATTTAAATCGACAGGAGTTATTATGTTACAAAGATAAACATCAGGATGCTGTCCAGCAGCCTATACGGCTGGTTACTACTTATGGACGCAATTCTAAGGGTTTTATGAATATTGTAAATAGACATTGGAATATTTTGATGGCAGACGAGAAACTTCAGTCTTTTCTTGGAGATAGATGTTCTTTTTCATTCAGAAGGGGACGTACGGTAGGATCCATGTTAAGTCACTATAAAAAAACTTTTTCTGAATCGATTGGCTACACTCAATTATCTCTTACAGGAGGACCAGTTTTGGGATGTATTCCCTGTGGTCACTGTTCGTATTGCGCACGGGTTTTGAATACCCGTGAATTTAGCAGTAAAAATACCTCTGAGATTTTTGATATTAAGTTTTGGGCTAACTGCAGCACGGAATGGGTCATCTACTTGGTGACTTGCAGCTGCTCTGCTTTTTATGTGGGCCAAACGTCTAGGGCCTTTCGCTTAAGAATTGGGGAACATCTAAGTGATATTAAGAATAAACGTCATAATAATGCTTTATATAGACATTGTTTAAAACACACATCAGCTATTTTTCATTTTGTCACTGTTGACTGCATTAAAGGTAAATGCAGAGACAAACATAAATGGCATGAAATACTTAACTTTAAGGAAAGAAAGCGGATTGTGAAACTTGGAGCCTTGTTTGCACCTGGTCTTAATGACCAATTTTGAATTAGACCTTGTTTGTTTCCATTGGTTCTTACTGATGCATTTATTGTATATATATATATATGTATATATATATATATATATATATATATATATATATATATATATATATATATATATATATGTCTTGGATTTATCTGTTCTCACTGTTTAATATCCACTGAAGAAGGCTTTGTGTTTGCTGAAACCGGTTTGGATAGTTGTTTGGCAGGGGTTTTTACCCTATGTGATTAATAAATCATTTTGGATTTGGCTGTTTTCACCACTTGCTGGCTTTTACTGTTCATTTGGATGTTCTTTATTCAGCCGTGCAAGGGTCTCACGTGCATCTTTTTTTCGGACTGGGGTTCTCCTGTCTCCAGTCTCTACTGGACCCAAGAACTTAGTCCAGTCTCCTTATCTGATAGTTGCTCCTTCCCTGATAAATTTATCTGACTCTGAAGTTCTGGATCTAAGGACTGCCCAGAATTTGTCTGCCCCTGGACTGAAGATCTTGTTATTTTCTACTCTGGCAGCATCTCTGACCCGTGAAGCTCCTATGTCCCAGGAGGATCCCAGAGCTAAAGCTTCAGCTCCAGATCTGGGGGGAACAGGTTTGACTCAAAGGGTTTTGGAATCATCCCTTCCACTCAGAGCCTCTGTGCTGGATAGCTCAACACTGGCTTCAGCTTCAGATCTGAGTCGGGTTAGTTCAGAGGTTTGCCTAGTGAAGAAGCTTCAACTCTGATTTTTCAGATATCTGGATCTCCATCAATGTCAGCATTCAAAGCTGGAGAGAGCTATCCCCATCTGTGATACGACTAGTTTGTCTTGCTCGGTGTCACCCATTCCCCAGAGAGCACCTCTGGATCTTGATCTCTCTCATTCAGTGCACATGGTACAGCCGGGCATGAGCTTTGAGTCTGTTTGTATGGGGAACATGCAAGTTTCTTCCAAGTCTTCTCTGGAACACTGTACAGGGAGAATCTACAGAAGCATATGTGTAAAAGGAGGCATATAGACTCCCCCCAGGAGTCTAACAGAGGCAACCAATTGTGATGATGGGCAGAGTCTCCCAGATCCCCCTTTGTGGATGTCTAATTCAGAGAAATTCTCAAACTCCTCAGACAGAAGGGCGAGTGGTCCTCTCAAGCCCACAGAGAAGTCATGTGTTCCTCAAGGCCTTTGGGTTCAGCTCAGCTACATCTTGCGTGGTTCTTCCCACAGATGTCATGGTTGACCTCATCTCTAAGCGAGCTTGGAGGGAACCAGATACAATGAACCATTTCCTCATAAACCAGAAAATTTCTTTTTCTCCATGAAAAATTGCCAGCATTGAAGCAAGGGGCCTGCAGGAGAGTCCATAGTAGAAGCAGCGGCCACCAAGAAGGAGCTCACAGTGAAAAGCTCTTTTGTCCATCCCACTGATAGGAAATCTATGGCACTAGGCAGATTGGGAAGCAGACATATGCTTTAGCTACCTTTGCTTTGAGAGCACTGAACTGTTTGGCACTTGTCACTAGATTTCAGGGGGATATGAGCAAGGAAATCTCGCAAGTCCCTCTCTGGATCTACATATGTTGAACACAAGAAAATCTTTTGATTGTCAGCCACCCTGATACATTATCAAATGTCTCAATACATCTTATCTCTAATGCTACTGAAGGCACTGTAAGAGGAGCAGACATGGGCATTACATTTAGGAGACATGCCTGGATGGTCTTGTGTGATTTCGTGGAACACTTCAAGGCACTCTATTAATGCCCCATTTTAGGCTCAATACTATTTGGGCCCAAAATTAAAGACACATTAACCAGGTGAGCAAGAAGGAAAGTCCCTTTCTGCAATTGGAATGCAATTCTCTACCCTGTAGAGATAGAAATGGGAAAGAAACTATAGTTCCAAAAATCCCAAGGGTTCTCTCCTGACAAGGCAGAACTGAACTGCAGAATGAAGGAATAAGAGGTCCTTTCCCCAAGAGGACTTATCAGTGCTGCTAAAAGGTTGCCCGACTGCTGTTTCCTGGAGGCAGTTGGGGGGTATCTCTCCCTGCACCCCAAAAACTTGGATGTCCATCACAAGTGACAGACGGGTGCAGAGGGTAATAACCAGAAGCTGGTACATTCCCTTTCTGTCCTTTTCTCAAATTCAAAAAAATTACCAAATGTTTCACCCTCTCAAAAACCAGCAACAATTAGGAAGTGCTAAATCTGTCAAACAAGTGAGTCACCCAGGAGGTCCCACCAGGCCAACTAGGATCTGGAACTTACTCAAGATTCTTTTTAGCACCAAAAAAGACTAGAGATCTCAGATCATTCTTGGTTCTTGGCATCCTCATTTGATATGTCAGGCAGTCAGGCTTCTGGATGGTCACAGTTCAGTCCATTCTCCCACTTCTGAGACCTTCAGGATGCATACTACTATAACAAGATAGACAGGAGATCCAGAAGGTTTCTCCACTTCTGACTGGGAGCCAGTCATTTTCAATTCAGAGCCCTGCCCTTTGGTCACATCACAGTCCCCCCCTAGCTCTTCACCAAGTGCATGACAGTTTAAGCAGCATATCTCTGGCTACAAGGGTTCTGGGTTTTCTCGTATCTGAACAACATGCTCCCTTCCACCTAAACCAGGAATTTGCTTATCCAAGGAAAAGACACTTTGGTTCAAAGGACATCACAGTCAATCTGTACAAGTCAAAATTTTGCCATGTAAAAGTAATACAGTTCATTAGGAGCACATTTGGACACACTTCATCTGACAGCAGAGCTTCCACAGATCGGGTTATCAATACTTCACAATCAATCTCAAATTTTCTTTCATCCCAACAACCAATAGTAAGAATGGTCCTTCATTTACTGGGTTCAATGGTAGCTTCTATCACCTTAGACCCTCTCACCAGGTATCACATGAAAGTACTACAGTGGATCTTAGCAGTGCAGTGGTCTGTCTGGTGACAACCAGTGCCTTTTCCAATATGTCTTATGAACATTTGCAGGACTCATATCTGCTGGGGGGTTGAATCCCCTATGGTATTGCAAGGTCACCCATTTGTCTTTCCCCAGTCCAAAGTCACTGTGACCACAGACACTTCCTTACTGGTGTGGGTGGCATTACAGGGGAAAGATGGTCAAAGCACATTGTCCCTTTCGGAGGCCAATATCCATCTCATGATTCTAGAGATGAGAGCAGTCTTCCTAATGTTACAGGCCTTTTAGGATTCCCTTCCTCAAGGACTGATATGTATCCAAACCAGCAACATGTCAGTAGTCTGGTACAGCAACAAGCAAGGAGAACCCAGTCTTATCAGTTATGTCGAGAAGAATATCTTCCAATTACTTTCATCTAGCAATGTGCATTCCAGGGAAGTTCAGTGTTCTGGTAAACAGCTTGAGCAGATCCAACCGCCTGCATCAGGAGACGTCCCTCAGTCAATATGTGGCAGAGCAGATTTTTCAATGTTGGGGCAGACCATGCTGTGATCTGTTTTGCTTCTCCCCAAAGCACCAAATGCAGCAGGTTCTTTACCCTGATCCCACTGGAGTGAGGAGTCACTCAGGGATGCTCTTCTTCTCACTACACTCCCCCCGGTCTCCTCTGTGTATTTCCTGTGACTCCTTTCATCCCAAAATTTCTTCATAAAGCACTAGAGAGCAAGGTCACAGTGGTCCTTGTTGCCCTCTTTTTTCCTCAACAAGTTTGGTTCTCCTACCTGTGGCCTCATCTGAAACACCCTCCATGAGCTGAATCCCAGTCTGGATCTCATTTCCTCACTCCTCCATCTCGCTTCCTCTGGACACTTAACCCCTAAAGTTAACCACTTGGTTTCTCCTCCTCCAGTGATGGCTAGTCAGTCCAGATTTTCTTCTCAAGTTACCCATATTCTTACTTCCTCCCAGTGACTGTCTACTAGGAAGTTTTACAAATGCAAATGTAAAAGGTTCTCCTTTTGGCCTGTGGAGTGAAATGTAGACCCCTTTTCAGCACCTCTTCCAACACTCAGTCTTTCTAAAATTCATTTACATAATGGTGTCTTATTCGACTATTAAAGTCCAGTTATCAAGTATGTCCAGTTTTCCCTTGGAGAAAATCATTCCCCTATTGCTTCTCTCAAATTGTGTAAAACTTTTTTGAGGGATGCCTTTCTTCTCAGTCCCCCCTTAGAGATCCCAGTCCTCCTTGGGACATTACTATTCTGCTTCAACACTGACTCAACCACAGTTTGAACCCACAGCCAAGACAGAGCTTTAGTTCCCTATATGGAAAACTTTGTTTTTGGTGGCAGTTACATTTGCCAATAGGTTATCAGTTCTCCAAGCCTTGTCATGTAAAGCTTCATACATTATTTTTCATAAGGCCAGAGATCTGAAGTAGTTTACTTCATATGGCTTTTAACCTGTGGGTTTCAGCTCCACATCGGATCTAACATGGCCACATTTTCCAGCTATTGATCCAAGCTCCAAGCTCGTCCCCTTACCCATAATGCCCCATGTCTCCCTTCTCCCTTCAGATCTCATTTGCCACCATCGTGGTTACAAGCGTGGTTCCGAGCTCCAGTGTAGTAGGTCACATAAGTGTGTGTAAAACTTTAATTTTCTGCCCTATTTCTCCCATATATCTTTTCTTTCCTCCCCGCGTCTATGTCAAACAAAAAAAAAAAAGTATGGGAATGGCAGAAGCCCCTAAAGCAGGCTTTAGAAAATTCACCGAGTCTGGCCATAAGCTATCTCCAGTGGATGGCCACACTCTGTGCGTGGTTTGCCTAGGTGCAGACCACCTTAAGTCCCCCTGTCCTATTTGCATGGCTTCAACCCCAGAGCACTTAAGGACAGACAGAACAAGCTTATCTTGAAGGGTCTGCTTCCCTGTTCAGGTACTACAGTTCCTTCTTCCCCTGAAGGGGGAGCAGAGGCTGCTGCTGCATCTTATTCCTCTTCCCAGGCCTGTGGGACTCAAATTCTCATCAAGAGGTCTGGGGAAGGATGCAAGTCTAAAAAAGACCGGTCTTGCAAATGGTCCACTGACTGCTTATCACAGGTGGGTCTGCCGCCCAAAATTAGGCCTTCAACTAGGCCTGGGTCTCCTCTGCTATATTCACCTAGGTTCCCTGAGCTTGAGGAGACTTGTAGCCGGTCCCTACCTAGGTCTTCCCCCAGAGGCACTCCCGACCAGTCTCGGTGGCATCTTCCAGCTCCACCCAAAGTCTCAGTGAAGCGGAGATGGACAAGATAATGTAGAAGTTTATCCACACTCAGATCAGGATGGGGGTCTTGCTGGCATCCTCTCCCTCTTGAGGGGGCTCCTTGCAACCTATTTCCAGCCAATAACTTCTCCGATCTGACTGGCAGTTTAGGAGTTTTTAGATCTGAGGGCCTTCGGGGTCAAGAGGTGGGCACCGACGGTACCATGTACCTTGACGCCGGCTGTCACTTTGAACTTGTTGGATCTGACAAGTTTGGATCTAAACTCTCAGAGCCATAGCCTCTGGTATCAGATCCGAGGGGGTGCACATTACTAAATTCTCTCATAAAGTCGGAACATGAAAGATGGCCCTATGAAGATGCTAATGTGCTGGCAGAAGGGAGTTTGGTGGATAATTTTCTACCAGTTGCAATATTTACTTTTTCCAGAAATACTTATGAGTTTTGTTAATATTTAAGGAGCTTTGATTCTTCTAACAGTTTGTTTAGCCAGATTTTGAAGCTCCATAAAACTGCAAAAAATGCTTTCTATAGGCTGGAGTTTGGATAAGTTCCAGTTATATAAGCTTCAGCTCTGAGGAAAATTAGAGTTTTGAGCTCTGTTGTATGAAATAGTGATTTGTTGGATTTGTAGATTCTGCAGATTATTGGAAAGAATGTGTCTTGTAGTTATAAACATGTTACTGTTAGATTTTCTGCTGCTATGTTGGGGTATGAAATAGCCAGTATTGTTAACCAGTCAAGTGAAGATAGGTTGATTTTAAGCTGTGGAAGATGGCAGATGTTTGGGGTCTTAATAAGATAGTTTAGGGAGATGT
Source organism: Protopterus annectens (assembly GCF_019279795.1). Classification (NCBI taxonomy): domain Eukaryota; kingdom Metazoa; phylum Chordata; order Ceratodontiformes; family Protopteridae; genus Protopterus; species Protopterus annectens. The sequence goes on along the minus strand of NC_056744.1, from coordinate 1,465,491,585 downwards.
TTAAAAGTGATGTCATGGATGATAAAGGAAATGGAGTGAGATCCCTAAAAAAAGGGGAGGTGTGGAAGTGGAAGAAATATTGTTTGGGTATTTGTGATAAGCAAATTTAAGAGAGAGTGGTGGTTTGATTTCAAGTTGGGTAGCTATACTCTGATCATTTCAATCACATTTGGGCCTGCTAAGAATTCTGTTATGCCAGTTGCATGGAGTCCTAAGAGATTTACTCTCTTCAACTCCTTTTTTACTGGCTCAATAGCTGAACTGACTAAATCCTTCTCCACTTCCACCCCTACCCCTAACCCAAGGCATCCTCCTACACCCATCCCTCACTACAACTCTCATAACCCCCCTCCCACTTTCATTCTACATCCCGTGGCTACCACCAGTATCAAACAACTTCTTCTCAAACTCAAACCATGCTCCAATGCCCCTGACAACATCCCATCACTCTTTCTCAAGCTCGCAGCAAATGGCATCGCCATACCTATCAGCATTCTCATCAATAGATCCTTCCAAGAATCTTATGTTCCCAAACTTTGGAGAGCTGCCCACATTCTGCCCCTCCATAAAGGAGGCAAAAATAACACCATCTCTAACTTCCGCCCAATAGCAATTCTTTCCCCAATTTCAAAAATTCTTGAAAAATGTATACACCAGCAACTCATGCCCTACCTTCTCGAGAACCATCTCCTCACTCATACACAACATGGGTTTCGGCCTGGCCACAGTACCATAACTGCTCTTCATTCCTTCCTAGAAATTGTCAACCAAGCCGGTGACTCTGGAAATATAGTCTCCACTGTTCTTCTTGACCTTTCTAAGGCCTTCGACACTATATCCCACACTCTCCTTCTCAAACACCTCTCTAACCACAATCTCTCCCACAACTCTCTTTCTTGGTTCAGAAGTTATCTCTCTGATAGATCCCAAGCTGTGAAATGGAATACTGGTACCTCAAAATTCCTACCTACCCCTACCGGAGTCCCTCAGGGTTCTATTCTCGGGCCTCTGCTCTTTAACATCTTTATCAATGATCTCCACTCTTCTATTCCTCTTGCTCAAATAGTACAATACGCAGACGACTCCACTGTTATCTGCTCTGCCTCTAGCCTTCCCGAGCTCCAAGCCAAAACCCAATTGGCCTTCACAACCATTGAAAATTGGATGCTTCAAAATCATCTTTCCCTCAATGCCAATAAATCCCACATCATTCTCTTCTCCCCCTCAAAAGCTCTGACTCTTGATAAGTCATCCTTCATAATTTCCAGCCTCTCCCAGTCCTCAATAGAAGTTGTTAGCAGTACTAAATTACTCGGAGTAACCATTGATGAACACCTGAAATTTAATAATCATATTCAACTAAACATAAAGAAAACTCACCAGAAGCTCGGTTTGCTTTATAGAAATTCAAACTTTCTTACTCCATCTTCAAGACAAACTCTCGCCACTGCCTTCCTTCTCCCTTCTCTACTGTATGATGCTCCTCTTCTATCCAATCTCTCCACTTCTATCTCCTCAAAACTTGAAAGTTGCTACTACAAAATTGCCAAATTCGCTACTAACTTCGCTCATTCTACACACTACTGTATCTGCCTCCGTAGTCTTCAACGGCTAGAACTCCCTAATCAACTCAATTTCCTCCAACTTACTACTGCACACAAACTAATCTTTAAACCCACTGCTTGCACAGCATTATCTAATATCTTAACCATATACACTCCTCCAAGGCCCCTAAGATCTAGCCACCAAAATCTTATTTCAGTATACAAACCCAAAGACCCCCTGGCCAGCTCCTACTTTCCTTTACTTCAGCAAAAAAATGGAACTCACTTCCTCCCCTTCTAAGAGCCACTACAAACTATGAACACTTTAAATCTCTTCTCCATTCTCACCTCTTCCAAAATTGGAAATGTAATTGTATACTTCCTACCTAGATCTCAATATATCCTAGTTCCATCCCCCTCCCGGTTCCCCTTTTTCTGACACCCTCCCTAGCTCCCCTCTCTTCTTCATTATCTCCTCCTTCCTCCCTGATTAAACCCTTTATTTTCCTTCAAGTGCTCTCATCCTACTGCCCACTTGTATGCTTACTCTCACCTTTAAATCTTTTGCCTTTTTCTCAAGGTGTTCTCCTGGACTCAATCACAAAATGAACATTAGTTTATCTGTTCTTTTTCTATCCTCTTCTGGACACCTTTCCTTTAATTTCTTTGCTTCTTCTTCGTTTCTCCCATGCTTCCCTGCTCTTGCATTCAAACTCTATCTATAATTTCCTTTTCCTTTCCTACTTTACTAACTTTACAGTTGCATTAATATTTTATTTTATTTATTTATTTTTTTTTTATAATTACTATAATTTTCTTATGTATAGTGCCCGAGGCACCTCATTCTTGTTTGGAAATTGTTAAAGTATTATGCTATTAGAACAGAGTGTGTTTTTGTGTGTAATGTATTAGTTTAGAGCTTTTCTGCTGTGTTTTTGTATGTAATGTATTATCATGGAGCTTTTCTCCCCGGGCCTTCACTGAAAACGGGCTTTCGGGCCCAGTGGACTTCCCCGGTTATCAAACTGGAAATAAATAAATAAATAAATAAATAAATACATTTAGGTTAAAGTCAATTAAAGTTACAGGGTTTTTACATTCTGAATGAGCTGATATGATTGATGGAATGAATACCTGGAGTTTGGTAAGAGATGTGCAAGGTGGAAGGTGAAGTAGCTGCTAGGTGTGTATACTTTTTTATTTCAAATAGAATTTGTACAAGTAACACGTACGGATCTGACTCAGATATGGTATTGCCTTGAGAAATATAATAGGTTGGTAGACTGTGACAGGGTCTGATGGTTGGCAGGCAGCAGGGGCAAAATTAGCAAAAGAAAAACTGTTTAATATTTAAATGAGATGTTCACAGTAGTAGGGTGCCACCATTCATTTCTCTGACCACTCTGAGCCTTAAAAATTAGCTAAAGTTGGTGAAGAAGTGGTGTATATTACTGTTGTCATTTTTGAGACGATGCAGTAATGGTTACTATATAAGGTGAATGAAAGGCAATAAAAACACTTATTTTGTCTAGTTTATTTCTTCTACTTCTGTCATTAAGCAATGTGCAGGATATGGAATTAAGTTTGGGTAATTTTTGAAGTGTTTTAAGGAGAGGACCTGGTTTACTCTTAATGTTTGTTGTAATTCATAGTGCATTATTAGTGTGAACTTGAACATATATTCTGGTAGCTTAAGGTGAAGGTTTTTATTAACTGTGGGATTCATTATTAGGTAGTAGACTGCAAAAAGACGGATAGTGTTTATTGGTGGACTGAGGTTAAGGTAAGGAATGGAATGTACATTTTGTTTGTAGAGAAGGAAGGGAGTGGAGAGGGGTCTGAACTTGTGGATGGATTATATATCGGGATAGCAAGGAAATAGAGAGGGGTCTGAACTTGTGGATGGATTATATATCGGGATAGCAAGGAAATAGAGAGGGGTCTGAACTTGTGGATGGATTATATATCGGGATAGCAAGGAAATAGAGAGGGGTCTGAACTTGTGGATGGATTATATATCGGGATAGCAAGGAAATAGAGAGGGGTCTGAATTTGTGGATGGAATATAGACTGGGATAGCAAGAATGTTTGGTGAAAACATTTGTGGGGGAAGATAGGATATTGAAGTAGAAGGGAAAGCATCCTGAGGATATTAGAAAAAAAGTTACTGTATTTTATTGTGTGAGAGAGATTGTGGGAAGCGTAGTGAAAGGAGAAAAGGAAGCAGCAATATTCACATCTGTAAGGATGGGCAATGAGACAACATATTTTGTTGAATATGTTTTGTATTGTTTTCTATTAGGGTTGCTATTAAAGGAATACTACATGCAAACTGTGCAAATGGTATTCCTTTACCTATGGCAGCTGTGGAGAAAAATGTATTTATTGTTTATTTATTTATTTGTTTGTTTATTTATTTATTTATTGGCATTTGTTTACCAAGAAAGTCCACTGGGCCAGAGTAGCCCATTTTCAGTGGAGACCCAGGGAGAAAAGCTCCAGTTACAAAAGGAAATTATATAAAGTTGCAAAAAAACAACAAAATGATATACAAATTTCAAAGGTCAGCTCCCAGTGTTCTCTCCTGTCTATCTGATGAATCTGGGCATCTTGGGGCAATGTACCAATCCAATTGCCTCATGTACACAGACAACTCTCTCCTTCTACCACCCAACACTACAACCTGTGAGAGATGCACTTATCTAGCCAAACTGGAGGTAAAGCTCTATTCAACCAAGACTGAACTTGACAGTCAAGAGGAGAAGGTAAACACTTGAACCACACCGCACTCATCACATAGTCTCACTAAGCCTACACCACCAAAATCCACACATAGAAACACAAAAACATTTGTGGAGGCTCTCAATAATAATCTGCTCAAGCAACAGAGACCTCCAAAGCAGAAACGCAAGCAACCTCCACCCCAACACAACCCAAATGACACATAGCCCACAGACTCAGTGTGCCACTTAACCCCAGCCCATAAGGCAAAACAACGTAGACAACACACTAGTCATAGGTGACTCTATAGTCAGGCACACTGATGTCCGACTCACCAGGCTAAACAAGGAGAAGGTTACTGTCAGCTGCCTGTCGGGTGCCAGGATCCACCACATAAACCACGCACTCAGGTCACTCCACAACAAGTACAAATATGACTCTGTCATTGTCCATGTTGATGTGAATGACCTGAGATGTACCTCCCTGGACTACATGAAAAGAGACATGGAAGAGCTCTCTGATCTTGTAGCCCAGGCAGTTATGACCCTAGCCCTGAGTAGCATCCTGCCATTGCCCAGAATGATACCACAGTACAAGGACAAAATGATTGACTTCAACAATTGGTTAAGCTTCTGGTGTCATTCTAAGGGAATCCAATAACTGTCTGCCAGGGATGACATGGTCGACAGACCATGATGCTTTGCCAGAGATGGTCTGCACCTGTCACCCCTGGGATTCCAGATACTGGCTTAGGCTCTTGCCGGCCCTATAGTGCCTTTTTTAGGCAAGGTTTAAATGACAAATTCACCACTGTAACAAGAACAGGCAAGCAAAAACTGAGGGTAATGCTACTCAATGCTAGAAGTCTAAATCTCAAAATGCACTCACTCGAGGCACTCTTTAAAATGGAGAACATTGATACCTATGCAGTGACTGAGTCCTGGTTCAAGGCTCCAGAGAGCACCCCTGCATTACCAGACTATAACTCATACCACACGTTTCGGCCATCTAACCTGGACCGGAACACCAAAGGTGGAGGTGTGTCTATATTCATTAAGGATATCCACACCTCTAGGCTAGCTGCTCAGCATAATGCATCCGAGGTTATACAAGTGCAACTAACTCTGGGCAAAACTGCAGTCCAAATTATAGCTTGCTACAGATCCCCCACCATGCTCCAGGATTCCCACTTTTCTTTTCTTGATATACTGGAAAATATTAAGGTTCAACCAAACACCCTAATTATGGGTGATTTCAACTACCCCACCATTAACGGGGAAAACTACTCATGTACCAACTCCTTCACTCAACACTTTCTGGAATTCATAAATTCCAATGCCCTGGATCAACTTATCCACACCCCCATCAGGGGCAACAATATTCTAGACCTAGTCATTACCAACATGAGTTACCGGTGCTTCACACCTGAAGTCAACTCCTCGTTCGTCAGATCCGACCATAAGCTAATCATCCTAGATATCCACATCCCATCCCCACCCCCCCACCCCCATTAAGGAAACCACAGTAAAAATGTCTCCAAAGCCAACTTCATGCTTCTTAAGACAGAAGTGGCAAACTTCATGACACCCATGCAGATGGACAATACAGTTACGACTGCTGAATCCTACACTATTGCACTCTATAAGCACTTACATGAGTTCATGGCTCTTGCTATCCCAAATAGAACCAAGATGCTATCCTCCAAAAAAAGGAAGCCAATCTGGTGGTCCCTGCCATAAAGAAACTCTGCAACAGAAGGAAGAAACTGTTGCAAAAGAGAGTAAAATCCCATGAGTGGAGGAGCTCCCTGGTCAGCCTCAGTAAGAAGCTGAGAACCTTTATAAGATCCTCCAAAGCTAGCTATGAATACAAAATCACCACTGATTCTAGGGACTACCACAAAGCATTCTATAGCCATGTCAAGAATCTCAATGGCAATACCCAGATCTGCTCTGAGTTACAGCACAACGGCATGAAAATTACAGAACCAACTGATATTGCCAACATCCTGGCAGATAGGTTCAGTTCTAATTTTACCCCCCCCCCCCTAAAGGGCCCATATCTATACAGGAAGAATGCAGAGTCCCTGTAATCACAACTATGCACATAAAAACTGCACTCTCTAAAGACAAAAACACAGCATCCATGGGACCGGCAACATCCCAGGCTGCATTTTACATGAATTTCAGAATGAACTGGCTCTCCACCTAAGCACCATGTTCAATCATAGCCTCATGTCAGGCTTTGTACCCACTGAATGGTGCACAGCAACAGTTATCCCACTCCACAAAGGGGGAGCCACCACTGATCCTGGGAACAATCTCCATATTAGCCTGACGAGCCTGGTTTGTAAGGCCATGGAATGTTTCATCATGGAACTCATAAACAAAGACATTGGTAACCTCCAAACTCTGGATCCCACCCAGTTCGGGTTTGTGAAAGGCAGATCATGCCTCCTGAACCTGATCGACTTCTTTGAGGCAGTCAACAAAGCCTTAGACAAGGGTAAGGTGGTTCACACAGCTTATCTTGACCTCACCAAGGCTTTCAATACCATCCCCCATTCTGGAATTATAGCTAAATTCACTAAACTAGGTATAAATCCCTATGTCACAAGATGGGTTGCCAACTGGCTCACTGATAGAACCCACACTGTAAAAGATGCAGACTCCAAATCTGACTTCAAACTAGTGACAAGTGGAGTACCACAGGGTTCAGTCCTGGGACCTCTCCTGTTTGGTATCTTCTTCTCTGAAGTACAGGCTAACACAGAAGGCCTTTGGCTGATTAAGTTTGCAAATGACTGCAAACTAGGAGCCATAGTCGAGTCCCCAAATGATGTGGACATCCTACAGAAGGGCCTCACTGAGACAGATGCCTGGTGTTCAAAGACATGGCCTCAAGCTCAATGCCAAAAAAGTGCATTGTCATCCCCTTTGGTAAAATTTCTGTACCCAAGAACTACCACATAGGTGGCAGTCTACATAGTGCCAAATTTGTGATAAGAGACCGTGGGACCCAGGTAGACAGTAATCTCTCCTTTGATAATCACATCACCACAGTAGTCAGGAAATCCTTCTATGTGGCACACCTCATCACAAAAGGGTCCTCATCCAGGAAAAAAGAGGTCATTGTTCCAATCTACTCAACACTCATTAGACCCATTATAGAGTACAATGCCCCTTTTGGAATGTACCTCACAAGACATCTGCAGCAGCTGGAAAGGCCATAGAAGTACCTCATAAAGAGGATTACTGGCCTCAAACAGATGCCCTACACTGACCATCTCAAAAAACTCCAGCTTTACTCCATAGCATATTGCCTATTGATCTCTGCCTAACATATAAAGCTATGTCAAACCAAGAGCTGTTGGACATGCTACACCTAAAGAAATCCCAATCCCTCTGAGCTACATGATCTAGGGACCTAAACCTTGTCACTACAATAAACAAGACATGCTGGAGGTATAGATTCCTGTCCCAGAGACTTCCCATGCTCTGGAACAAGCTACCCATCTATGTCAAACAAAGTTCCTCATTAGCACTCCACAAAAAAAATCTTGATGAGTGTATGGGAAATAGGAACTACACCCCGGGGATCACTTCTGTGGCTATGCTTGGCAGGGGCACAGGAAAATAACTTTCTTGGGTGGCATAAGCCAGGGAACCTTGTTGGCTAGGCTTACTTAGGCCCTTGGACCAATAGCCTAGTACCTACCTATGAACTTATAAAAAGGTTTCATATAGAAATTACATAAAATTGCAGAAAAGAACAAAATTAAATACAAAATTCAAAAGATTACCTAGTGAATGTATAACATTACATAGACAGGATAAGGACACAATTACTACAAGCAGGTTGACCAAGGTCCTAGTATATAGGATGTGAAACAGAGAGAAAACACATAAAATTTAGGATATAGTGGCTTTGGGATAAAGTTATGAAGCTTCACAGAAGCACATGAATATGATATTTTGAGACGGGCACAGAGGATGTTACTTTAAAAACGTAAAAGGGGAGGCAGAAATAATCAATTACAGGGTATTAAAGAAAGAGTTAAGTGATATCAGTGTGTAATACCGCAGTACCACAGCAACTTGGAGAGATGATTGTGTAGAGCACTTTTAAAGTTGGAAGGGCATTGCTGTAAGCAGATAGAAGGAGGAAGGTTGCTCCATATTCTGGCAATACTCCAGGAGTACAATAACTAGCCAGCAGGAAGCTTAGGTTTGTGAGTTAGGAGAGGATATTAATGTTCAGATTGAAGTGATCTGACTGTGTTGTATAGGGTGAGAAGGGATCTGTGCAGTCACGAGGCTTGTAAATCAGTTTATGTGTGGTAGTGAGCTGGATGCGAAGTAGGTAGTGGGGGAGTTCCAACCAATGTACTTGTTTTAGGGCAGTACAATGGTGGGCAGAGTGGTGACTATTTGTGGTGAATTTAGCAATTTTGTTATAGCACGTTTCTAGTTTTTTTTATCGGAGAGGACTCTAGGTTGGTTAATAAGGGAACATCATAGGTTAGTGATAGTAAAAGGTAAGCTAGAGCTAAAGTTTGATCTGAAGTAGTTGACTTCATTCATTCTGCACATATGGGTATATGGATCCGATTTGGATCTGAGCTGGCAAAAGCTTTTCAAGCATCAGCTCCAAACTCCAAGCTCCTCCCCTACCTATATTACCTCACTTCCTCCTATCTAGGCCCAGGTCTCGTTTGCCACTCTATGAGTCAGCATCACGGTCTCTGAGCTCTTAGCTAGGTGGTAAGGTTTTTGATAGATTTTGCTATTTGTTGAGAATGAATTTGTTCCCTTTTATCCTCCCTTACATCGCATTTGGTTGTCGTGTTATTCAAAAAAAAAATAGTTTTTAGTTAGTATCTCTAGTGTTAGTGTTTGGTAGTTTTGTGTTCTGATTCCCACCTAGGCCCATCCCGGTGTAGTGTGCGTGTGTGTGGTTGATTTAGGGCTTTTTTTTGCCATTGTTATGGCTGAACAGACTAAGGTTCTCTTCAAAAAGTGTAGAGTGTGGTCATAAGCTTTCTCCAGCCGATGGCTACACTCTATGTGTTCTATGTTTAGGGGTCGCCCATCTGTCAATATCCTGTGACATTTGTTTGGGGTTTAACCCAAGGGGGTTGAAGGATCGTCGGGCTAAGCTAGTGGCCAAAGGTTTGCTACCTGCTTCTGCCCTGGAGTCTGCCTTGGTTTCCACTCCAGCCAGTGACTCAGTGCAGGCAGGGACTCAACCTCCCACCAGGCCTGCTTCTTCAGAGTCGTCCCAGAGAGGTAGGAAAAAAAGGGATAAATAGAGGCACCATAAAGAGAGAGACAGGCCCAGGAAAAGGTCTCCAGACAGGGAGTCTTTTTCCAGTCCCTCTGCTAAGATATCTAGGTCTCGTTCTCCTCGGCTCCACTCTCCCCATTTCTCACTGGAGCCAATGTAGCCTTCAGAGCTGAGGAACTCCCCTCTGCTCCGACCCAGACCCCAGTCGGTCGCTTCCTCCAGAGCGACTCGGAGTGTTTCCGAACTTGATATGGACAGGCTGATGAGGAGGTTCATCCAGAACCAGATTCAGATGGGGGGGGTCTTACCAGGACCCTCTACCATTGGTGAGGGTTCTTCTTCTGCTATTATGTTCCACCCTATTGCTCCTTCCCCGATCCGACCCGATGCTTCGGGGTTTTCGGGTCTGAGACCTTTCGGAGCTGTAGGGTTGGAGCCAATGGTTTTTGTTTCCTCAAAGCTGGCCATCACCTTGAGTTCCTCGGATCCGATCTTGGATCCAGGGGACTCTTGGAGCCATGGCCGGGGAGTCAGACATGAGGGTCGGGATCTCGTTCCTTTGGATCCCACCCTTGGCACCCGGACTGCCCCGCAGTTGGCTCCAGTCCCGGCTTTGGTGCCAGGGAGAGCCTCTTCCTTACATTCTATGGAGGCATGCTCTCCATCAGCATTCAGGGCAGTGAAAAGGGTCCTCTCTCAGGGTTTGAGACCACAGCTCACATCCTCGGATCCGGCCCAGACCCCCATGATTTTGGATTCTGCTCCTATTGCCCTGTCTCAGGGACAGCCCATGCCAAGGCATCCCCAGGTTGTTCCCCTCAGGGAAACCCCAGAGGCTTATGAATCCTCTCCAGAAAGTCCTACTGGAGAGGAACCTCGCAAGCTAAGTGCAAGAGGAGGCACTTGGACTCCCCTGAGTCCATTACCACTAATACAGACTTGGATGAAGTAGAGGGTTCCCCCAGATCACCTTCCAAGGACGTCTGATTCAGAGACATTATGGAGATCCTCCGCCAAAGAGGAGGTTGGTCAGCTCCCAAACCCTCTGCAGATGAGGCCGTATTCCTGGATGCCTTTGGCGCAGGCCCATCTACTTCCTGGGTCTCCCCAACAGCTGACCCTTTGGTGGACCTCATCACCACTAGGGCATGGAAGGATCCTGACACTGCAGAGCCTATCCCCAAAAGGCCAGACAAAATTCTTTCTCCGCCATCGGACAGGCAGGCATGGTCCAAGGGAGCCCCGGTGGATGCTTTGGAGGTTGCAGCTGCCACAAAGAAGGAACTAGCAAAGGAGAGTTCCTTGGTTCATCCACCGGACAAGGAGTCCAGGTCGATGGATCATTTTGGGAAGCGCATGTACTCGTCAGCGACATTTTCTATCCGTGCGCTGAATTACTTGGCACATGTCATTTGACTGCAGTGAGACCTTATATTGGAGCTAACTGAGTCACCCTCAGAATCTCTGTCACAGCAGGACAAGCAGTCCTTTACTACCAAGATGACTACGCTGAAATCAGTGACTAATACCTCTATGCGTCTCCTCTCTCATGCCACGGAGGGTGCCGCTAGAGCTGCAGGTACAGGCTTTGCTTTGAGGTGACATGCCTGGATCAGGCTGTGTCAATTTGCGGACCCCTTTAAGGCGTCTTTCATTAATGCCCCATTTTATGGATCATCCCTCTTTAGGAAGACCATACGTGACACACTAACCCAGAGTGAGAAGGACGGAAAGACTTTGTCGGCCTTTGGAATCCGCTTCTCTAACCCCCAGAGGTCCTATTCCAGGAACCAAAAGGGGCAAAAGAAGATGTGGTTCTGGAAATCACAGTCCTTTTGTGATACTCAGGAGTATTCATCCCCCAGAGGCCAAGGGGGACAGGACTGATGCTGCCCCAGGGGCAGAGGGGATCCCAGAAACTTTGGGTCTATGGAACCTTTTTCCGGCAGACCTGCTCAGCAACCCTGAGGGGTTGCCCGGCTGCTCTACTCTGGAGGCAGTCGGGAGAAGATTTTCCTTACATCCAGTGGCATGGGACTCCATTACTGCAGACTGCTGGGTGTTAAACATCATATCCAGAGGATATTCTATCCCCTTCATTTCACATCCCATAACTCCAGCTCGCCTTCCAGATGTCCCACTTGCTCACAGGGAGGCTGCAGCTTCAGAGGTTTTGAAGCTGTTACAAAAACGAGCCATCGGGCTGGTCCCCCTAGATCAATCAGGATCAGGCATCTACTCCATGTTCTTTTTAGTGCCAAAGAAGACAGGGGACCTCAGGCCCATTCTGGACCAGTCTATCCTCAACCTGTTGGTAGAGAAACAAAAATTCTAGATGGTCACTCTACAGTCCATTCTACCATTTCTGAAATAATGCGACTAGATGTGCTCGTTAGACTTCCAGGATGCTTACTATCACATCAAGGTCCACAGGAGCTCCAGGAGGTTTCTCCACTTCCGGCTAGGGGCCAGTCACTTTCAATTCAGAGCCCTACCCTTTGGTCTCACCACAGCCCCCAGGGTGTTCATCAAGGTTATGGCGGTCGTAGTGGCTCACCTGAGACTTCAGGGCATTCAGGAATTCCCCTACCTAGACGACTGGCTCTTCGCTGCATCCACCAAGCGTCTCCTGTATTGTGCCCTACACTACTTCCTTGGTCTGGCTCACAAGTTAGGCATCTCGATCAACCTCAGCAAGTCCCACCTGACTCCGGTTCAGATCATAGACTTCATCGGAGCTCGGTTGGATTCGATTCAGTCAAAGATTTTTCTCACTCCGGAAAGGATAGCGAATCTCAGACTCCATGTTTCCATGATCTTGGATCACATGGTAGTCACAGCAGCCGATGTTTTCAGGGCCCTGGGTTCCATGGCAGCAGCAATCTTTATACTCCCTCTTGCACGTCTTCACATGAGAGTCCTTCAATGGAAATTGGCAGTCCAATGGTCCTGGCTAGACCTCCCGATGAGTTTCCACATCCGTATCAATCCGGCATGCAGAATGGCACTCCTGTGGTGGCTTCACTCTGTGGACATATTTGCAGGGCGCAGCTTTCTAGCCCCTCAGGCTCAAGCCATGGTGACCATGGACACTTCCCAACTCGGGTGGAGGGGCACTTCCTGGGAAGAACGGTCCACAGCACGTGGTCCCCTCCAGAGACCAAGCTACACATCAACATCCTGAAAATGAGGGCAGTTTTGTTAGCATTGAGAGCCTTCCACCCGGTCCTACCTCTGGGGATGATAGCCATTCAGTCAGACAACATGTCTGTAGTCTGGTATATAAACAAACAGGGAGGGACCCGATCCTACCCCCTTTGTCACGAGGCCATGAGAGTTTGGGAGTGGGCCATATCCACCAGCCAGTTTCTCATAGGAATGCATATGCCGGGATGCTCCAACATTCTGGTGGACAGTCTCCAGCAGGGCAATCCTTCTCCCTTATGAGTGGTCCCTGAAACAATCAGTGGCAGAGAAGATCTTCCATGTTTGTGATCAACCTTGCTGTGATCTCTTTGCATCTCCTTCCAATGCAAAGTGCAGCAAATTCTTCACACTGATCCCCCTTCCAGGGGATTCCCCCAGGGATGCTCTAGTCCATGCTTGGCCTCCTGGGCTACTGTATGCTTATCCCCGTTACCTCTGATTCCGAAGTTCCTTCAGAGAGCTTGCCGGCTGCAGTGCAAAGTCATTCTCATAGCTCCCTTCTGGCCGCGTCAAGTGTGGTTTCCCTTCCTATGGTCTCCCCTGTTGGCCCCTCTACGGGCTCTAGATCCATGTCCAGATCTAATTTCTCACCCATCGGGCTTGCCCCTACCTAACCTGGACAGTCTCAAGCTGACGGCTTGGCTGCTCCAGTTCCCATGATCATTAGGGACTCCCGGACTTCCGTCCCCTGTTAAGAATATTCTGGTAGCTTCTCTTAAGGTCTCCACTAGGAAACTGTACAATAGCAAGTGGAAACGTTTTTGCATTTGGGCCTCTCAGCACAATCAGAACCCGTTTACAGCCCCTGTTCCGGTCATACTGGATTTTTTGGCTGATGTTTTTTGGTCAGGCTCTAATGCTTCCACCATCAAGGTTCAACTGGCTGACATCTTTAATTTTCATGTGGGTGAAAATAAGTTTGCTCTGGCTTCGGCCAAACTCTGCAAAGTCTTCCTGAAGGGCACTTTTTTATTGCAACCTCCAGTTAAAGAAACAGTGGCCCCTGGCATTTGACTTTAGTCCTTCAGGCCTTGACCTCTCCCCCTTTTGAGCCAGCCACTTCAGTTCCGATGAAGATTTTGTCATGGAAGACATCATTCTTTGTCACCATCACTTCGGCTAAAAGAGTTTCAGAGTTGCAGGCATAATCCTCCTTGCCCCCCATTTGGTTTTTCACAAGGATAGGGTTTCATTGTGCATGAACCCTTCTTTTCTTCCCAAAGTATCTTCAGCAGCCAATATTAATCAATCCATAAATCTGCCAGTCTTCTTCCCAAATTTCCAGAATAGAGGTGAACGTAAGCTTCATTTGTTGGATGTCCATAGACAGCTTCGTTTTTACCTTCATAGGACTAAACCCTTCCGGATGTCGCATCAGTTGTTTGTCTCCTTTTCTAAACCATTTTTTGGCAAAGCAGTTTCAAAAGTGTCCTTAGCAAGGTGGATCACACTGTGTATTGCGCAGGTCTATAAGGACAAAGGGTTATCTCCTCCTAGTGTATTGAAGGCTTTCTGGTCGAGAGTTCCATTAGATGATATTTGTGCAGCAGCGACTTGGGCAAATTCACACACATTCATCTCTCATTACAAATTGTATCTTATTTCTAGAGGGAGAGCATCCTTTGGCTCTGCGGTGCTCAGAAATATCCTTCTATAAAGGCCTCCCAGGAATTCTAGTAGCTGGGGACTCTGGGGCTCTGTCCCATATGTGCAGAATGAATGAAGTCAACTACTTCAGATAAAGAAGTTGTGTTCTTATCATAACGTTCCATCTGAGTAGTCAACTTCATTCTTCTGCACTTTCCCTCCCTCCGTCCCCCTCACACTTCAGGTTATCCTGTTTAGGGTTTTTGGTTATGTCACTTTTTAGTGACAGCAAACTCGATCTGGGGCTAGATAGGAGGAAGTGAGGTAATATAGGTAGGGGAGGAGCTTGGAGCTCGGAGCTGATGCTTGAAAAGTTTTTGCCGGCTCGGATCCGAATCAGATCCGTATACCCATATGTGCAGAAGAATGAATTCTACTACTCAGATGGAACGTTATGGTAAGAACATAACTTCTTTTTAGCAGGGTGGGAGAGGAACTTTCTTTGTCTAAAAAGTAACCCGAGATTTTTGTGAGTATTGGTTATATTATTTTGAATGTGGAGATTGAATTTAAGATTTTCATCAATTATAACCCCTAAAAGTTTGGTGTGGCTTACTAATTCAATCTTAGTGGAGTTGAGTGAGAAGATTTCAAAGTTGTCCTTATTAATAGGAGTATTTTTCTTGGGGGTAAAGATCATAAGTTTGTTTTTTTTTTGGAGCTTTAAATAAAATTAATTTCTGTGAAGCCATTTTTCCACAGTAAAAAATGCTGCTTGGGTGGTTTGCTTAAGTATATCAGAGTTAGGAGCAGAGCAGACTTTGGTGGAGTCGTCTGCATAATGGACTAGGGAGCCATGTTTGATAACTTGGTGGAGGTTATTAATAAAAAATTTAAACAAAAGTGGGCCTAGGATTGAGCCTTGGGTAAGTGCAGATGGAGTTCTGCCATTTAACAGCATGCACTCTGTTGGAGAGATAGCTTTTGAACCAGTTAAGGGATTGAGGAGATAGGCCTATACTGGAGAGCTGGGAGAGGAGGATATGGAGAAAGATGGTGTCAAATGCTTTTGATAAATCCAAATACAGGGCGGAAACAATGTTTTCTGAATCACATTCCGTATTTACTGTGTCTAAGAAGGAAATTAGTGCAGAAGAAGTGCTGTGCCCTGGATGGGAAACCATGCTGTGTGTGGGAGAGAATACTGTATTTTAGAAAGTAGTCTAAGAGTTGTTTTTGTACACATTTCTCTAGCATTTTAGAGACAGAGGAAAGTATAGCAATGGGTCAAAAATTTGAGACGTCTGGGGGGGGGGGCACCTTTGTGCAGTGGTAGGATGATGGCTTTTCTCCAGAGGGCAGGGACATGGGATTCTTGGATAGATCTGTTTATCAGTATGCTAATGGAATAGACCATTGAGTCAGCAGCAAGATTTAAAAACATGGCAGGAATATTATCAGCAGAGTTAGAGCATGGCTTTAATTTTAGAAGCAGTTTTTTGATGTAAGAGATAGGGATAGGACAGAGATTTAGTAGTGGTTGGGAGGTTTGTTGTATGTTGTTTAATGGGGGAGAGTAAGTTTGAGGAGAGGCAGGATGTGGGTTATATTTACAGTGTGGGAAGATTTCTGAGAAGGAGTATACTGAGAGGGAGGGGGAGATGCAAAACAGTTACTGGAAAATGGTAGGGAGAAAGATGGAGTAATATTGGCAATAGTGTCAATAAAGTAAGAGTTGAAGATACTTGCTGTTTGTTCAGAGGTTTGTCAGGGTGTGGGGAGGGGTTGGGTTTGGTGCCAGGGTTTAAGAGTTTATTGATGGATGACCAGAAAAATTTGGGGTTATTTGTTCTATTTATTTGTTGGCTCCAGAAGAAATAGTTTATCTTTAGAGATAAGTTTCTTTACTTGTTTACGGAGCTGTTTATAAAGAATAAGGTCAGAACTGATGTTAGTTTTGTATTGAGAGAGCCAGGCGTGCAGTTCATAAGTTTTATTACAGATACTTTGGGAATTTAGAGTAGATATGTGAAGTGATTTAGTGATTCTGGAGAGGCTGGGGCTAGTAGGATAATAAGTGGGAGAGGGCCCAAGGTTGGAGTGGATGTCACCGGAAAGAATAAAGATGGAAAGTTTATGAGAAAGGTGACGACTGATATAAGACATTTTAGAAAATATGGATTGGATGAAGTGGTAGTGGGAGTTTGGAAAATAGTTTAGGGGAGAGTCACTGTGGAGGAAATGAGTTTTAGCACAGAGGATGGGAATATTATGGTATAGGCTGGGACTTATATCTGAATATGTATTGAGTATGGGGAGGATGGAGCAGGTTAAGGAATTTGTTTTGGGAGGGAGAGAATGAGGGTTAATGGATGTGAGTTGTGTGAGAGTAAGAAGGAGTAAAGTAAAAGGCAACAGGAGAGATGTTTGAAAAGGGAGAGGAGATCTTAAGCATAGTGTTATATGGACAGGAAGCAGGAAGTAGAAGTTGGAAGGAAGTGAAGTAGTGGAGCTGAAGGAGGGGGCTGACTGGTGAGGGGGCTGACTGTTGAGGGGGAGTGACCAAAAGAGAATAAATGTGGGGAAAGTGGAGGTGGGTGAAAATGGGGTTAGCATAGGAGAATTGAGTGAGCCTGAGTGGAGTGAGGGTGAATGAAGCAGGATGAGCCAGGAAACAAAAAGGTAAGCTGATGAAGAAAAAAAAAACATCAGTCCTTTGGAACATTTTCCTATACAAGTAATATACTTGTAAAATGCAGTACTTCCAGGGCAAGAAAGGAAATGTGATACTTTTCTTGTCCAGAATTGGTGGCCATTGACTTTGGGCCTGTTTTCTCAATACAGAGTTCAAAGTTCAGGGTTTGGTCAAGCCATATGACTAAATGGTTGAATGAGGCAGCTGTTTAAATGGGTGTTTTTGGGGGTATTATATAGTGGAAGCCCCACAGAGAAGAAGAACATCCAAATAGTCTCTCTCTAATAAATGTAGAGTGCACAAAATTCAGCAAGTCTGAATGAGACCAAGCTTGTTCTGAACAGAACTCTTGAAAGATTGGCACCCTATATGGAACCAATTTATTATATGTTACAGCTATAGGCTTCTGATAACTCAGGGAACTCTTGTATATCTTCCCAAGGCAAGGTGTTCGGATGTCAAGATAATTTTTTTCATGAAGCAGCATGAAGTATCCTGCCAGTACTGGAATTATTTGCTCAGGAAGATTTGCTGCAGACTGCTGGTGATCCAGCCCAGCGGTGTGCCTCTAGAATCCCAACCACTGGCAATATTTGTAAACTGAGGGAGGAATCTACTGAGGCACAAATGAATGAAATAAGAAAAGTAGATGCCAGTCATAAACACAGCCTAACATATTACCACTGAGGAAAAATGATGAAATATCTTGACCATTGATATGCAACTGGGACACAAGACGTGGACTGCTCAGTAATATACTGAGTAAACTAATCCATAAGACTACCAAAGCTGCATGATATGAGTACCAAAGTCTTTAATCATTGTATCTATTATTATGGAATAAAGTAAATATGGCTAAAGAATGATTTTTTTGAAATGAAAATGATTATGAAGAAATTGCACTAAATTAAATGCATAGAAATTACCATTACATTGACACACTTTAACATCTGATAGAGTCATACCAGGCATTTACAATTATTTAAAAGTGTGCCATCAAAAACTCCTGTTTTTGGTCCATATGTGTTTTCTAGGCTAATGACCACAAGCACCTTTTTAAGCCTAGCCATGCATCCCAAATCTCTGACAAGTTCTGATACCCTTGTTAAGCATAAGCAGGGGCTTGGGAGATGAAACATTTGCAAGCAGGGGCCTGGGAGATGAACCATTTACAGGCTATCTGTGTCCATTAGAGACATAGGAGCCAAACCAGGGATGGATCTCCTGTTCCCCATCCAATTTTCCAAGCTACACTTGAACTGGGTTAGGGAGGAACTCTGCTTCACATGTATGGTGAGCCTCTTCCAGAGATGGATTGGTCTCTGGGATACATACCTGTCTCTCCAGCATGTCCTATTTATATCACAAAGCACTAAGGATCTGTTCTGTAGTCATAGCAGGGGGAGTTATATTTGATGGCATTTCTTGAGGGAAAGTTGAGGAGAAGAGAGGGGTAAAGTTGGAGCTGAATTTGTTGGACAGTAGGTTCATAGGTAGTACTAGGCTATCGGCCCTAGGGCCTGTACAAGCCTAGCCATAGCAATTCCCTGGCTATTTTTTCCCACAATATTTACTTCCCTGGACCCCTGTCTAGCAGGGTGGCTAATTTGATCCCCAGGGTAAATTTCCTATCTCCCATCCAGTCGTCAAGGTTCCTTTTGAAGAGGGCCAAGGAGGCACTCTGCTTGACATCTATGGGCAGTCTATTCCAGATTATGGGGACTCTCTGGGTCAGGAACCTATCTCTCCAGCATGTTATGTTCATTGCGATGACAAGGTTTTGGCCCCTTGAGCATGTGGCTCTGATGGATTGGGATTTCTTTAAGTGTAGCGTGTCCAACAGCTCTGGGTTTGACATGGCCTTGTATGGTAAGCAGAGATCGCCTCTGAGTAGACGATATGCGACAGAGTATAGCTGGAATTTTTTTAGTCAGTCAACATAGGGCATCTGCTTTAGGCCTGTGATTCTTTTAGTGAGGTGTTTCTGCGGCCTTTCCAGTTGTTGCAGATGTCTTGTGAGGTGCATACCAAATGAGGCGTTGTACTCCATGATGGGTCTAATGAGGGATGAGTACAGTGGGACAATGACCTCCTTTTTTCTGGATGAAAAGCCCTTAGTGATGAGGTGTGCCACATAGAAGGATGTCCTGACTATTGTGGCGATGTGGTCATCAAAGGTGAGACCACTGTCCACCTGTGTTCCTATGTTTGCAATATCTTCTGGCTCAGTATAGGTGTCTCCATTTACAATTACCTCTGCACACAATTATGTATTTTGAGGAAAAATGCCTTGTGGTTGTCCTTAGTCTGGGAGGCCAAATTTACCTCAGATTTTGCTTCAGTAGACTTTATATGTTTTCTGAGTTGTTTGTTTAGTTTGCTGAGAGTGCTTTTATCCTGTTGGGTACTGCACCTCCTAATTTTGCCATAAGTTTCTTCCTTCTGTTATAAAGCCTATTGATTTTGGGGCTTTTTTTTTTAGTTAGTTCTATACTTATTCCTGGGGGTACAGCTGCCTCTATGCAGCTATTAACATGCCTGTATAGGGATTCTTTGAACAGTTCTGCATAGGCAGTAATGTTCTGAGGGTTTATGGAGACTTGAAATTTTTCTAGGTTATCACTTAATAGCAAGAAGTTAGTCTTATAGTAGTTCCTGGATATTCTAGGGCTTGCTGGGGTTCCAGGTTTTATTTTTACTTCAAAAGAGATCATTTTGTGGTCTGACCTTACCAGAGAGGACATTACACTAGGGGATGTGCAGCACTCACCATATTAGTGTGGCCCAGATCCAGTATGGTTGCACCCCGGTTGGTGTACTGACAATCTGGTCCAGGAAGTTTGCTTTTACAAAATTCCAAAATCTCTTTGCCTGTACATTTGGTGTTGTATAGGATTCCCAGTTAATAGTGGGGTAATTAAGGTCACCCATGAATATGGTATTGGGTTGGTGGTTCCCCACAAACATGTGGTGCAGTGCTGGAGAGAGGCGGTCCCTGTCCGTACACCTCTGACCCAGTGATGAGCGGCGTTCCTCACTGACCTTGCGCCAGCTATCCCTGACCAACCAGAGATCTGTGCCACTGTGTTATCATTATGTTTTGGCAGGATTCTGACTTATTAGAGGCATTCAGTCTAATCCCACAGATGGTAGCATCACACCATTGGCTTCTCTGCCAAGCACATACACCAGATGTCTGAACCTGCAGTTCCTCTTGTACTGAGCAGGATTACTATATCAACAACACATCATCAGTAGGATAAAACTAACCTGTCTCATGATGGTCTAATCCTAGCTCATGTTCCCTATTTGTGGGTGAATAATCCAATGCTTGGTGAATTCTGCTTCGCAATGATAGGGAATTATAGAAAAACTCACTAACCTGAATATAAACCCCTGCATTACAAGATGGGTTGCTAACTGGCTCACAAACAGAATCCATACAGTGAAAATAGGAGACGCTAGGTCCGACTCCAAACTGGTGACAAGTGGAGTACCCCAGGGCTCAGTCTTGGGACCTCTGCTGTTCAGTATTTACTTCTCCGAGGTACAAGCAAACACAGGGGGGCTATGGCTAACAAAGTTTGCAGACGACTGCAAACTGGGTGCCATAATCGAGACTCTTACTGATGTAGATATCCTTCAAAAGGGTCTCACTGAAACAGAAACATGGTGCCAAAATCATGGCCTCAAGCTAAATGCCAAAAAGTGCATTGTCATCCCCTTCTGGAAAAACCAAGTACCTATGAATTACCACATAAGTGGCAGCTCACTTAACACAGAGAGTGTGATAAGAGACCTAGGGACCCAAGGACAGTAACCTCTCCTTCAATAACCACATCGCTAAGGTAGTTAGAAAATCCTTCTACATGGACCACCTTATCACAAAGGGGTTTGCATCTAGAAAAAAGGAAGTTATTGTCCCTCTATACTCATCACTCATTAGACCCACTATTGAGTACAATGCCCCATTTGGGATGTACCTTACTAGACACCTGCAACAACTGGAGAGGCTTCAAAAATACCTCACCTAGAGGATAACGGGCCTAAAACAGATGCCCTATGCCACCAGGCTAAAAAACTTCAACTCTACTCGGTTGCATACCGGCTACTCAGAGGTGATCTCTGCCTGACATACAAGGCTATGTCAAACCCCAAATTGATGGAAATGCTTCACCTAAGGAAATCACAATCTACCTGAGCTACACGCTCTAGGGACCTTAACCTGACCTCTACAATAAACAGGACTTGTTGGAGGGACAGATTTGTGTCCAAGAGACTCCCCCTGCTCTGGAATAATGTCCCCATATATGTGAGACAGAGCTCCTCATTAGCACTCTTCAAGAGGAATCTTGATGAGTGGATGGGGAACAGGAAATTCACCACAGGAATCACTTCTGTGGCACTGCTTGACAGAGGCGCGGGTAACTAAATCACATGGGAGGCGCAAGCCAAAACATTTTGGCTAGGCTTAATTATGCCCTAGGGCCAATAGCCTAGTACCTACCTATGAACTTATGAGCCTATGAGGATGTATCTTGGAGACCATGTAATTTAAATTTCCTGTATATTTTTTCAAATATATGCAATATTTCTTGGTTGGTAGTGAACAGTTCATTATTAAAAGTTATTTGCAAAATCACAGGGGTTTATAAATGCTTGAGTCTAGCAAGTAACTTTGAGGGGTGCTGAGCCCATTCCAAGTAATTAGCGAGGAGTTTCATTTCCAGGAAAGATAGATTTTGCGAGTGCAGTAAGTATAACTACTTCTGTAGGTTGAAGAGTTGTTTTTCTAACACTGATGTGAAGTTTTTTTGAAGTGATTTTTCAATTTCCTGGATTTTGTATTTTATATTTGTTTCTTTTTCCTTGGATAGCTTTTCATAATAAGAAGCTTTCTGAATCAGCAGCCCTCTGATTTTGGCCTTACTAGCCTCCCACAGAACATCTAGTGCAATGTCGGAGGTCGGAAGACTAGTTTCCAGTTCTTCTAGAGCACTATTGACTTCTTTTACTACTTCCTCTCTGTCAAGAATATTTAAAGACCATGTCAGGAAGCTGCTAATTTTTGGAGGACTTTTCGGAGGGATAATTTTTAAGGTTATCCTAGAATGTTCATAAAGGAATCTAGGACTAAGAAGAAAGAAAACTCAGTAGACCACTAGGCTAAAATCTCATAGCTTTTAATCCATGAAAAGGTTAGTGTTTTCAGGTAAAGAAACCTTCATCAGACAACAGCATAAAACAGTGAACAGTATTTAAAACACAAACAACCAATCACAATACTTAATTAATTTAGCAATTAAAGTTAACATTGAGGTATATGCCAAGAACAAGCTTTAAAGGCTCTACACCATCAAGCCCTGGGTTTCTATCAGCACCCAGGTTAATAATCCATAAAGTTTCACAGGGTTTGCTATCAATATTTTGCCGTGCAATTGCACGGCTCTGAAGTATTCGAACAACATATGTTCGAATACTTCATAGTTTGGCAGGGGATGTGAGCGACTGTTATTATTGCAAATGGACTGTGCATTCGCAATTATAACGTTCGCTCATGTAAGGGGATCGCGGTACAGTGCGGTTAGGGAAAATACATCCCTTACCTCACTGTAGTGCGATCTTGGAGTTGGAATATTAAGTTGGGGGGGTGTGGGGGGGTGCAGTGAGTTTAGGCTAGTTAGGTAGGGAGTTAAGGGAAAGGTGGGAGTGCTGTTAAATGTCAGAAATGTTGCTCGCGACATTTTCAACATTAACAGCTGTTTTTCGACTTTAGGAAGGTTTGGAATTGTGTACTTTCGGCAAAACACTTTGCTAATAAGTACACGTTTTGGTTTAATTTTCGACATAATGATAGTAAACCGTTTCACAGTATTCCATATAAGCAACTAAAGGAATCTAGGACTAGCTGAATACATGGATTCTTCATTTAGTAGAAATTCTGAGATCAGGAAGAAATCAATCCTGGACCATGATTTATTGCATAGGGAATAGTATGTTTATTTACCACTAGAGTTAGAGTAACCCTTTGAGTAAAAGGGGTCATATAGGGCAAAGTCTAACATTAGATCTTCTAAAGCCAGCGACGCTTGAACATTGTGTGATTTTTCCTGCTAGATCTGTCATTTAATGGGTCAATAACAGTATTCCTGTCTCCCCCATCACATAATCATGATTAGGAAACTTTAGTAGTAAGTTATAGATTTGTATGATAAACTCGGATTGATTAGCACAAGGACTATAGACATTTAGGAAAAGTGTGGGTCTACAGGAAATAGAGTTTACACAATGAAAATAATGCCATCTTTCAGTATTGTCAGATCCATAATCAACAATAATGTCACTGAGTTTTTTTTGAATAGGATAGCTACTCCCTTTGAGTTTATCTTACTACTGGTGGCAATAATTGAAGTTATCGAAGATTTATTTCTATCCTTATTCCAATCGTCATTAGGTAAATGTGTTTCTTGGAGAAAGATAACATTCACAACTGACTGGTAGAGTAAATGTAAAATGAATTTCTTTTTCTTCTTTGCCTGTAGACCTTTGACATGCCATGAATCTATCTCCCACATTATCTAACTTTAAACTTAGTCCATAATGTTTTCAAAGTAAATTTTGGAAGTCCTTTCCTCACAAAACAGTTGAAGATATAAGAACAAAAATTCAGCATTTTTAAATGTTCTGTAGCACTAAAGTGTCTCAGAGCTACTACTATGCCTGACCACATAACTACTAAGACGGAAAGAAAATTAAGCAAGATAAGTAACATGTCAGCTAACTTACACCATTTTAAACTGGAACTAGTAATACAGTAACCAAAAAAATACTTCCTGGTTCAAGTATCTAACAGGCAGACAACAGGCAGTCAGATGGCAACAGGAACTCTCCTCACTACTACCAGTCTAGGTTCAATCCCTGGGCCACTACTGTTTTCTATCTTTAGCAACAAATTACACACAGCCACACTCCATGCCTCCATCATACAACAAGCAGATGATTCCACTCTCATCTGCACCTCTCCATCCCCTGAGACCCTCCACCACCAAACATAATCCTCTTTTCTTGCTGTTGAGCATTGGCTCTCATATTCACATCTAATACTAAACCCCAATAAGACTCAGCTTATTATTTTCCCACCAACACAACACTCCTCCCATACTATTAACTTTAACATTACCTCCAGTAACAACACAATCATATCACCAGTTATTCACACAAAACTACTTGGGGTTATCCTAGACAGCCACCTGAAGTTTGACACATATATCCACCACCACAAAAAAGTGCATAAAAAAATTGCCATGCTATACAGGAACAAACAGTTCCTAACTGACTCCACCCGAGCCACCATTGCACGTACCCACCTTATTTCCACACACTTACATGCATCACCAATATTCATCAATCTCAGAAAATCAGACTTTGTCATTCTTCAAATCTGCTATAATAAAACTGCCAAATTTGCAACAAATATGCCCCATCAAACACATCACTGCACTCTTCTAAAAACTCTTGATTGACTGGAACTTCTCAACCTCATTCTTTATAACCAACTTATAACAACCCACAAACTTCTTCAATGACCTGACAAAATCCCTGCTATTCAAAACCTACTTCACCCAAGCACCAAAGCTAGAGTTCTGGGATAAAATCAGAAACTCTTACTAGAGGTAACAAAAGCCAATAACTCCACAGGCACTTCGCTCTACAGCAACTCTGTTACTAAGCAGTGGAACAGCCTCCCCCCAACATCACAGCTATAACTACCCTCACCCCCTTCAAAAAAGCCATAAAATCCCTTCTTCATCATCTTTGGTTATGTAACTGTGACAACCCAGACTAATCTCCTTTATTACTTACAGCCTGCCAATACGTCTCTCTCTATTTATTTCCCATCCCACTACTTCCCCTTCCTTGCTCTACTTCCCCATTATCATTTCCCCTGTTACATCTCTCTGCTTCTCCCTATAACTATCCTCTTCCTTTCCAATATCCGACTGATTTTATGTACAGCTCACCTACCAATACTATCATTATTTAGACCCTTAACATTTTTCGTCTTCCTCTATATGTCTGCAGCCTTCCTGCTTACCCTATCATTAGACCTTGGCCACCTACTACACTCTATCAACCTCTCCACTTTCAACTCATTATTTCCCTATCTATTCTCTCCTTTCTCCCCTCTACTTAGAACCCTTCCTATCCAATCTATCATTTATACATATTTCATCCTACCAGCTATTTTATAATGTATATATATTCCAACTACTCTGAAGTATTTGATTCATAGGTTCATAGGTTGGTACTAGGCTATCGGCCCTAGGGCCTATGCAAGCCTAGCCATAACAATTCCCTGGATATTTTTTCCCACAGTATTTACTTCTCTGGACCCTTGTCTAGCAGGGCAACTGACATGATCCTCCCACAGAGACATCTAGTGCAATGTCGGAGGTGGAGGAGAAAGCTAGTTTCCAGTTCTTCTAGAGCACTATTGACACAACTTTACTACTTCCTCTCTATCAGGAATATTTAAAGAGACCAAAGTAATGTCCGGGAGGCTGCTAATTTTGGGAGGACTTTTAGGAGGGATAATTTTTAAGGTTATCCTAGAATGTTCATAAAAGGGAATGGGACTAAGAAGAAAACTCAGTAGACCACTGAGGCTAAATCTCATAGCTTTTAATCCATGAAAAAGGTTAGTATTTTCAAGGTAAAGGAAACCTTCATCAGACAACAGCATAAAACAGTGAACAGTATTTAAAACACAAACAACCAATCACAATACTTAATTGAAAATTTAGCAATTAAAGTTAACGCATTGAGGTATATGCAGAACAAGCTTTAAAGGGCTCTACACCCATCAAGCCCTGGGTTTCTATGGCACCCAGGTTAATAATCCATAAAGTTCACAGGGTTTGCTATCAATATTTTGCGTGCAATTTACGGCTCACAAAATATTAGAACAACATATATTCCGAATACTTCATAGTTAACAGAGGATGTGGCGGCTATTTATTATTGCAAATGGACTGTGCATTAAAATTATAACGTTAAGCTCATGAGAGACTCATGGTACAGTGCGGTTAGGGAAAATACGTATACACTCACTGTAAGTCACGATCTTGGAGATGGAATAATGCAAGTTAGGGGGTGTAGGGGGTGCAGTGAGTTTAGAGGAGAAGCTAGTTAGGTAGAGAGTTAAAGGGGAAGGTGGGAGTGCTATTCAAATGTCAAATGTTGCTCGCGACATTTTCAACATTAACAGCTGTTTTTTTCGACTTTAGGAGGAAGGTTTGGAATTGTGTACTTTTACGGCCAAAAGCTTACTTTGCTTTGCTACAATAAGTACTGCGTTTTGTAACAATTTTACCGACATAATGATAGTAAACCGTTTCCACGAGTATTCCATATAAGCAACTAAAGGAATCTAGGACTAGCTGAATACATGGATTCTTCATTTAGTAGAAATTCTGAGATCAGGAAGAAATCAATCCTGGACCATGATTTATTGCATAGGGAATATAGTATGTTTATTTACCACTAGAGTTAGAGTAACCCTTTGGAGTAAAAGGGGTCATATAGGAGCAAAAGTCTAACATTAAGATCTTCTAAAGCCATAGCTGACTGGCCTTGAACATTGTGTGATTTTTCCTGCCTAGATCTGTGTCATTTAATGTTAGGTCAATAACAGTATTCCTGTCTCCCCATCACATAATCATGATTAGGAAACTTTAGTAGTAAGTTATAGATTTGTATGATAAACTTTCCGGATTGATTAGCACAAGGACTATAGACATTTTAGGAAAGAAAGGAGTGGTAAGGTCTACGGGAAATAGAGAGTTTACACAATAGAAAAATAATGCCATCTTTCAGTATTGTCAGATCCATAATCAACAATAGTAATGTCGCTGAGTTTTGAATAGGATAGCTACTCCTTTGAGTTTTATCTGCTACTACTGGTGGCAATAATTGGGGATTATGAGAAGATTTATTTCTATCCTTATTCCAGTCGTCATTAGGTAAATGTAAATGTTTCTTGGAAAAGATAACATTCACAACTATTTAGTAGAAGTAAATGTAAGAATGATTTCTTTTTCTTCTTTGCCTTTCTTAGACCTTTGACATGCCATGAATCTATCTCCCACGTATATAACTTTAAACCTTAGTCCATAATGTTTTCCAAAGTAAATTTTGGAAGTCCTTTCACTCACAAAACAGTTGAAGAGATATAAAAGAACAAAAAATTCAGCATTTTTAAATGTTCTGTAGCCACTAAAAAGTGTCTCCAGAGGCTACTACTATGCCTGACCACATAACTACTAAAAGGCGGAAAGAAAAATTAAAGCAAAGATAAAGTAAACATGTCAGCTAACTTACACCCATTTTAAAGCTGGGTGGAACTAAGTAATACAGTAGCACCAAAAAAATACTTCCTGGTTCAAAAAGTATCTAACAGAATAGACAACAGAGCGAAGTCAGATGGCAACAGGAACTCTCCTCCACTACTACCAGTCCTAGAAGTTCCAATCCTAGGCCACTTTACTGTTTTCTATCTTTAGCAACGGAATTACACACAGCCACCTCAGCATGCCTCCATCATACAACAAGCAGATGATTCCACTCTCATCTGCCTCTCCATCCCCTGAGACCCTCCACCACCAAGGCAATCATCCTCTTTTCTTGCTGTTGAGCATTGGCTCTCATATTCACATCTAATACCAGAAACCCCAATAAGACTCCAGCTTATTATTTTCCCACCAACACAACACTCCTCCCACATACTATTAACTTTAACAATTACCTCCAGTAACAACACAATCCCATATCACCAGTTATTTCACACAAAACTACTTGGGGTTATCCTAGACAGCCACCTGAAGTTTGACACATATATCCACCACCACAAAAAAGTGCATAAAAAATTGCCATGCTATACAAGGAACAAAACAGTTCCTAACTTGACTCCACCCGAGCCACTGTATTTACTTACGTACCCACACTTATTTACACACACTTACATGCATCCACCAATATTCATGCAATCTCAGAAAATCAGACACTTTGAACATTCTTCAAATCTGCTATAATAAAACTGCCAAATTTGCAGCAACAAATATGCCCCATCAAACACATCACTGCACTCTTCTAAAAACTCTTGATTGGCTAGGAACTTCCTCAACCTCATTCTTTATAACCAACCCATAACAACCCACACAAACTTCTTCAATGACCCTGACAAAATCCTGCTATTCCAAAAGAGCCATACTTCACCCCAAGCACCAAAGCTAGAGTTCTAAGGATAAAAATCAGAAACTCTTACTAGAGAGTAACAAAAGCCAATAACTCCACAGGCACACTTCAGCTCTACAGCCCAACTCTATTTGCTAAGCAGATTAGGACAGCCTCCCCAACATCACAGCTATAACTACCCTCCCCACCCCCCTTCAAAAAAGCCATAAAAAGTCCTGCCTTCTTCATCATCTTTGAGTTTATATATGTAAACTTTGTGACAACCCAGACTAAATCTCCTTTATGTACTTACAGCCTGCCAATCACTTGTCTCTCTCTATTTATTTCCCATCCCACTACTTCCCCTTCCTTGCTCTACTTCCCCATTATCATTTCCCCTGTTCACATCTCTCTGCTTCTCCCTATAACTATCCTCTTACCTTTTCCAATATCCAGAGCTGATTTTATGTACAGCTCACCTACCAATACCCTATCATTATTTAGACTCTTAACATTTTTTAAGTCTTCCTCTATATGTCTGCAGCCTTCCTAGCTTACCCTATCATTAGACCTTGGCCACCTACTACACTCCTCAGCCTCTCCACTTTCAGCTCATTGGCTATTTCCCTATCCTATTCTCTCCTTTCTCCCTCTACTTAGAACCCTTCCTATCCAATCCTATCATTTATACATAGCTTCATCCTACCAGCTGATTTTATAATGTATATATATTCCAGCTACTCTGAAGTATTTGATTCATAGGTTCATAGAGTTGGTACTAGGCCTTATCGACCCTAGGGCCTATGCAAACCTAGCCATAGCACAATTCCCTGGATATTTTTTTCCCACAGTAGTATTTACTTCTCTGGACCCCCTTTGTCACTAGCAGGGGCAACTGACATGATCCTGGGGGTGAATTTCCTATCTCCCATCCAATCATCAAGGTTCCTTTTGAAGAAGGCCAAAGAGGGTGCTCTGCTTGACATGTATGGGCAGTCTATTCCAGAGTATGGGGAGTCTCTGGGTCAGGAACCTATCCCTCCAGCATGTTTTGTTCATTGTGATGACAAAGGTTTTAGATCCCTGGGTAGTGTGGCTTTGAGGAAGGTTGTATTGTGATTTCTTTAAAGTGGAGGCATATCCAACAGCTCAGGGGTTTTGACTATGGCCTTGTATGTTAAGCAGAAGATAAGCCTCCTGAGTAGGCCCTGATATGCCACAGAGTATAGCAGCTGGAGTTTTTTTATATGGTCAGCATATGGCATCTGCTTTAGGCCTGTGATTCTTTTTAGTAGGGTATTTCTGTAGCACTTTCCAGCTGTTGCAGATGTCTTACAGGGAGAAGGTACATACCAAATGGGGCATTATACTCTATAATGGAGTCTAATGAGGGATGAGTACAAGTGGGACAATGACCTCCTTTTTCTGGCTAGAAAAGCCCTATGGAAGAGTGATGGGAGTGTAATTGCCACATAGAAGGATTTTCCTACTAGATGTAAG
Organism: Protopterus annectens; assembly: GCF_019279795.1. Classification (NCBI taxonomy): domain Eukaryota; kingdom Metazoa; phylum Chordata; order Ceratodontiformes; family Protopteridae; genus Protopterus; species Protopterus annectens. Next base: position 1,465,461,813 of record NC_056744.1, on the reverse strand, counting down.
CAGAGTGAGACCACCAAATCCCACCTGTGTCCCTAAGTCTCTCTGTGCTTTCGATGTTTAGTGTCCTGCTACACATGGTGGCATTCATGGGTACATGTTTTTTCCAAAGGGGAGTAGCCTATACATTTTCTTGGCATTAAGCTTGAGGCCATGGCTCTGGCACAAGGCATCTGTTTCTGTTAGGCCCTTTGCTTGCGAGACTATCCACATAATTTGGGGGATTCCAATAATGGCTCCCCAGTTTTTGATCAGTCATCCCTCACGAGGAACTTTGTTAATCAGAGTCCCTTAGTTATTTGGCGCTTTACTTCAGGGAAAGTAGATGCCAAACAAGAGTGGTCCCAGGACTGAACCACAGGGTACTCCACTTGTCACTTGTCTACTGGAGCTGGATTTGGAATTGGCTACTTTTTTACAGTCTGGAGTTCTGTCAGTAAGCCAGTTGGCAATCCAGCCAGTGGCCCCATTAAGGATTTATGCCAGCTTGAAGTAAGAGTTTATCTAGCGATTCCAGAGTGGGGATGATGTTGAGAGGCCTTGGCAGAGGTCCACACTTATAGGCTTTGTGGACCATCTTACCCCTCATTCACAGCTCTGGGAGACTGATTCAAAGAAGTCAATCAGATTCAGGAGAACAAGATGCGGCCCTTCACTGAAACCCAAACTGGGTGAGGGTCCAGTGTTTGAAGTTTTGACTTAATGTCTTTGTTTTATAAGTTCTCCATAATAATGCGTTCCATGCCCTTGCAGATCAGGCTTGTCAAGACTGATGGGACAGTAGTTCCTGGGATCCAAGGTGGATCCTCCCTTGTGGAGTTGGATAACTGCTTAGCTGTGCGCCACTCAAAGGCGTGGGCTGAAGCCTGAGGTCGAGGCTATGATTAAAACATGACGCCTTAGGTAGGAGTGCCAGTTCATTTTGTAGATTCATATGGCAAGGTACACAGCCTATGGGATGTCATCTGGTCCCACATGGATGCTGTATTCTTAGCTTTGGAGAATCACGGTTTCTACCATAGTGGCTGGCCAAAACGATTACTGGAATTTGGCAAATACTTTTGAAGTATTTCCAGATGGGGTCTTTAGGGGTGAGAGGGTGTGACCAGTTACGGCACTAAATCCCGCGATCTGCCAGGATGGTAGAATATCCTTGGGATCAAGTATATTTAATGCCATTCTGTTGTTGCTCAGAGCAGATTTGAGAGCATTGCCATTTAGATTCTTGGACATAACTATAGGAGGAAATACCTTGTAGTTTGTCTTTGGAATTTTTTTGGCGAATTTTGTTTTTCATAATAGCTTAGCTTTGAGGATTTTATGGGGATCTCAGCTTCTTACTGGGAGGCTGGTGAGGGAGTTTTTGCATCCTGGGATTTTTCACCACTCTTTTTTACTGCAACAGTTTCTTTTCCCTTCTGTTGTATAGTTTGTTTACACATAGCAGAGGACCACCAGATTGGCTTCCCTTTTTTTGGGAGAAGAGCATCTGGGAGTTTCACTGTTAAAGGGATAGCGCGATTCATGCATGAGTGGATCATGCTTAATACAGTGCCTTAGTGTAGGGATTCTGCGAAGTTGAACTTTCAGATCCCGTCTGCCGTGGAGTGTCATGAAGTTTGTCACTTCTGACTTCAGTAGCTATAAAGTTGAAAACTTTGGAGAAGTTTTTAAGGAGGTTTTTCCTTACTTGGGGGTGGGGGTGGGATGTGGATGTCAAAGGGTGATTTGCTTATGGTCAGACCTGACCAATGGGGAGTGACCACTGGTGTGGAGCATCTATCTCCCATGTTAGTAATGACCAGGTCCTAGGATAATGGGGCCCTATGGTGGGATGTGGATTAGTTGATCAGGGTGTTGGAATTTATGAATTCAGAACCGTTGGGAGAAAGGTTAATTTGCAGTAGTTTTCCAGGATTAATGGCCAGGGTAGTTGAAATCCACTTTTTGAGTAATATTAGGGTGTTTGGTTGTATCTCAATATTTTCCAGTATGTTTTAGAGGGTGTAGTGAGGTCTTTGGGGCATGGTGGGGGATCTGTAGCAAGCTACAATTTGGATTGCAGTCTTACCTGAGTGGTTTGCACCTGGAGAATTTCGGATGTTTTGTGTTGGACAACTGGCTGGAGGTGTGAATATCCATGGTGAATATGGACACTCCTCCACTTTTAGTGTTTCCAGTCTTAGGTTTTTGTGGCCGAGAAGTGTGGCAGGGGTTTAGCCTGGTATTGCAGGGGTACTCTCTGGAGCCTTAGACCAGGATCTCAGTTACTGCACGAATATCCCGATGTTCTCCATTTTTTAGTAGTGCCTCAGGAGAGTACATTTTGAGGTTTAGACACACTAGCATTGGTAGCATTACCTTCAGATTTGCATGCACTTGTATCCTATTTATAGGTAGTGGTTTTATCCTTGCTGGTGCCTTACATACAAAAGGCTGCTATAGGGGTGCTTAAGAGCTTTGTAGTAACCTGAGATCCCACAGAGGCGGCAGGGGTGCAGGCCATCTCTAGCAAAGCATAGTGGCCAGTTGTCGATCCCATGTCTTCCCTAGGCATACAACTACTGTAATACTCTTTGGATTTACACCAGAAACAATGAAGTTGTTTTAGTCAGTCATTTTGTCCTTATACTGTAAGCCATTTCTGAGGATGCTACTCAGGAGCTAAGGTCATACCTGCCTGGGTCACATGATCCAAGGCTCTTCCATGTCTCTTTTCATGTAGTCC
>NC_056744.1:1465430862-1465458588 GCF_019279795.1 Protopterus annectens | reverse complement strand
ATGGATTCCTCTCTGTCCCCCCAGTATATCAATACCAGCACTACATATATGCCTGTCACTCTTTGAACCATTTAGTTGCCCTACGTAGCCTTATAATAGTTAAAAGTTTACTGACCTTTAAACTTCGTCACCAGTTCACCGGTACTCAATGAGGCACTTTCGCAGCCCCTGCTACCTGCTACTTTCGAGTCGCAGGCCTCTACCAAGACCCATGTGGAGTCTGGCACACTGCAAGATTCTCAAAGTATGGTACCCGAGGATGTCTCTCCCTCGGATGGGTCCGGAGCCACTGAGCAGGCACCAGCTTTTGAGGATGTCTTCAGGCCTCAGCATTTCTATATAAAACAAATGCCAGCTTTAAAATCAAAGACAAAAGCAACTTCTAAAGCTAATAAATGAGGCATGAGCCATGTGTTCAGGCCTCTATGCCCAAAAAGCAGATGATCAAAATGGCTGAAGACCTAATTATCATGATCAGGGGTTCCCAACCCCCTCCTGATAAGAGGCCTAGGCAAGACACTGATTATGAATCTTCAGATCAGGTTTCTGGTTCTTCTGATACCTCTTCTGATCAGGAATTTTCTATACCACCCTATGAGGATTCTGATGCAGCGGAATCTATCCCATCTGCATCTCCTCCTGAAGATTATTCCTTTGGAGAAACCTTGCACACTTTGAGGGAGCATTTTCACTGGGAGAGTCAAGATTTCCCAGAATCAAAAAAGAGGCTTAGGGATTTCCTTCTTCTCCCTCAGCATAGGCCTTTAACCATACCTCCTGTTTTAGACATTGTGGATGATGTGTTTTCGGAGTCAAGCTTGACTCCAGACTCCTTACCTCCGGCTCCTAGCAAGATATTGCTGGGTTCCTGACTCAAACAAATTTTTATTTAAAAACCCTGCTGCTGACCCTGAAACTATTTCACAGGGTCCAAAAGGTGTAAAGGCCTCAACAGCAAAAAATCCTACCCCCTCTGATAGAGATTCCAGGGCACTGGATAGATGGGGAAAGAAGGTTTCTATATCTGCAACCTTGGCAATTAGGACCTTAAACTGCCAGTTTCATATGCTTAAGTATCAACAGCATGTTATGGGATTACTGAAACAGAAAATTATGTTGATTTCTGAATGTGTAGAAAATAAAGAATTGCAGGAATTATTGCATGCAGCAGAACAAGTTGGAAAGCATACTTTGCAATGTGGTTTTGATTCCTTAGAGGCCTCCTGCAGGGCCGCAGTTACTGGATCTGTGATTAGAAGGCATGCCTGGCTAAAAGAGCAAAATTTGCCTGATCATGTTAAAGCTAAATTGCTGGATGCACCTTTATAGCATGATACCCTGTTTGGTATTAAGGCAGAAGAGGTTTTAAAGAAAATGGAAGACAAAGCTAAGTCTATACAAACTGTAAAAGACTTTTTACAAGTGCAGCCACCAAGATTCAGTAGACACTGGCCTACAAAAAATTGGTCCTTTCCTGTGTCCGACAGAGCTCCACGGGGCAAACCCAGGTGCCCTAAAGGTTCTAGGTACCAATCACAGGATTCTTACAGGTCAAAGCAAAGGGGTGCCTCTACCTCCAAATCTGGAGGAAATAAAATGCAAATCTACAGAAAACAGTCTCAATGACTTCCCTCTGCCATCACCAAGCACTTATCTTTTGGCATCTCCCTTAGGGGGAAAATTAGCACTTTATGCTCAAAATTGGCAGTTAATAACCCAGGACAAGTGGGTATTAAACATAGTATCCCAGGGATACAGATTCCACTTCCACACCCTGCCAATTCCAAATGGTTGCCCAGATCAGCCAACAAATCAATGGGCAGAGGCACAGAAACAAGTTACGTCCCTCATGGATATGGGGCTATTCAGCCAGTGCCAGAACAGGAAAAAGGACAAGGGTTTTACTCAAGACTGTTCTTGGTACTCAGAAAAGACAAGGCCCAATATTGGATTTATCAATTTTGAACACATTCCTGGACATTCCAAAATTCAAAATGCTAACTTTGCAGCAGCTTCTGCCCATGCTGGGCAAGAACGCTTAGCTAGTGACTTTAGACTTAAAAGAGGCATACCTGCATATCCCAATAAGGGAATTGTGCAGAAGATACCTCTGTTTCAAGGCTGGCTTTATACATTATCAATTCTCTGCACTGCCCTTTGCCTTATCTACTGCGCCCAGGGTCTTTACAAAGTGCCTGGCACCAGTAATTGAATTTTGCAGACAAAGGCTTCTAACATGCCTAGGGTACACAATAAACGAAAAGAAATCACAACTGGTACCCTCTCAAAAGATAACATTCCTGGGTGCAAGCTTAAATACAACTGCCCAGATGGTTTTCCTCATGCCAGACAAACAAAGGCAACTGACTATTTAATTCAAACAGATGGCAACAAAAACCCAGTTATCTGTAAGACAAATTCTGCAGGCTTTGGGGTTCATGGCATCCTGCATTCTACTGATTCCATATGCAAGACTGCATATCAAGAAACTACAGTGGTACCTAAAAGGTTTATGGTGTCAACATTGTCACAGTCTGGAAACAATGATTCCTCTCATTCCCTGGCTACAACAGGAGTTTCTTTCGTGGGCAGAGGCATGTCACCAAAACATGTAACGGTCTTTCCTCTACCTCCTGTTAGCCAAACCTTAACTACAGATGCATCAGACTATGCATGGGGAGCCCACCTGGCGGGAAGATGCATTCAGGGCATATGGACCCCAAAACAAATGCATCTACATATCAACCAAAAAGAGATGTTAGTTGTTCAAAATGCCCTGACAGCCTTCAAGGACTTACTTCATCCAGGACAACTACTGATAAATACGGACAACACCACAGTTATGTGGTACATAAACAAGCAGGGGGGCACACACTCATACCCCCTTTGCAGACTAGCTATGGCATTGTGGGACACAGCCTTGACTTGCCAAGTACATCTTTAAGCTCAATTCCTGCCAGGAAAGCAAAATACTCTGGCAGATGACTTAAGCAGAAACCTTATGGATCCTCACGAGTGGAAACTGGATTCACAAATCTTCAGCATGATAACAAAGAAATTGGGGAGCCCAGACATATACCTATTTGCCTCTCCTCGGAATTATCAACTGGACAAATTCTGCACAAGGACTTATCACAGACAAGCATGGAAAGTGGATGCCCTATCCTTCAGTTGGAAAAACCTATCAGTTTACGCCTTTCCTCCTCTGCCTCTTCTTCCCAAGGTCCTACTAAAGGTCAGACAAGAAAAAACAAAAATGATACTAATTGCCCTGGACTGGCCCTGCCAACACTGGTATCAGTGCTAAGGAATATGTCTCAATTCCCAGTTTGGTACTTGCCTCAAATACCTCACTTACTGTCTCAGCAAAACAATCAGATCCTGCACAATCAGCTCCAAACACTGAACCTGGTAGCATGGCTGATCATGTAGTTATTCAAACAACACCTCTTAGTAAATCTGTGATGGATGTCGTTTTGGAAGCCAGAAGGCCTAGTACTAGAAAATCTTATGCTGATAAATAGAAGAGATTCTGTGCTTGGAACCAAGCACAAGGAGCTGACACAGTAGAGCCAAATATTCCTCAGATTTTACAATACTTGACTGAGATGCTTGACAAAGGCCTATCTTTTTCATCAATAAAAATCCATGCCTCTGCCATCTCAGCTCATTACAACACAGAGCCACCAATCTTTTCTCACCCTTTGCTAAAACAGTATCTTAGAGGGGCCAAAAATTTAAGGCATCCCAGAAGATCACCAATTCCTGCATGGGACCTCAATTTTGTGTTGGAAAACCTCACCCTGCCTCCATTTGAACCAGCTGCTACTGCAGATATAAAGTTTTTATCATGGAAAACAGCTTTGCTCTTGGCAATTACTTCAGCAAGAAGGGTTTCAGAGCTACAGGCCCTCATGGCTGCGGAGACTTTTATAATATTTTACCCAGACAGGGTGTCCCTCAGGACCAATCCTTCCTTTATGCCTAAGGTGGTTTCCAGTGTTGGCTCTTAACCAAACTATTCATCTGCCAACTTTTTATCCAAATCCACAGAACAAGGGGGAGCGGATTCTGCATTCCTTGGACATACACATCTGTTATGGGATGCCTAGATTCAAATAAAACTGGTCTCTGCACCAAAGCAGTTCCCATTTTACTAATCCTGAAACTGGAAATTTGAAACAACTAGACTATTATAAGTCCCTCTATCTTCATCCACTTGTCATCAATAATAGGGGGCAGGTAACCTCTTTCAAGGAACATGGATTTTAATACCTCAAATTCCTGTAGACATCCATGTTCCTGGAAAGAAGTTACCCACCCCATATTATTGAAGAAGCCTGGAGGACAGTTATTCAAGGGTGGTCCAGCAAACACGGCTTGGTTATTAAACATGATCTGCAGCTTAATAGAGTGGGTGAAGATGCATTGATTTCTAATACCCAGTTACAAACTTCAATAGTAACATGGTAATGCATTTTACTAGTAATTCTAAGGAAATCAGGAGGGGTACTTAAAAACTGGTCAATATTACATTGTGATGACCACCTAAAATAGATTTTTAGTCAAACCCCTACTTTTACCTTCAAAAATCGCTTTAACATCAAAAGGATTTTAGAAAATCCAAAAAAGTCCACTATTACAGGGTTTCCACAAACTATCAAATATGGTTGTTGTTATCAGTATCAGTACATTGATGCTAGTGTGGAGTTTTTTTTATTTAATTTAATTAACAACAGTGCTACATATGGACAATTTAACTGTACATCAGTCCGGGTGGTTTATATGGCATGGTGTGGGTCATGTACTGCTTTTTATATTGGCAAAACCAGCAATGCACTAAACAAAAGAATAAGGACCATATTCAACAAAGCCTACACTAAGTGTACATGATATGTATTCAATAAAATTCTTTATTACATTTTTGTGCTTTCTAGTCACTCAGAAAGATTATACTAAGTTCACATGTAGTCTACACTTTTTGGTAACCTTTATGAATCCATGTCAATATTTAAAGCTGCAAGAATATCAGTAGGAAAACTAAAATTAGGAGAAAAAAGGTGTGTGTTATGTCTGTGTTGTCTGCTCGCTTAAAACAGTGTACACTTAGTGTAGGCTTTATTGAATCTGGTCCTATATCAGTGCATTTACCACACTGAGAAAAAAGGTAACAAGAGCACAGTAGCTAGACATGTGCTACATGCTGTAACATTGTCAAATTTAATTTTTATGTGTTGGAACAGATGAGGTGTGATGTTTTAGTGACACCTGTTACACTGTGAAATGATGTGACAGCTGAAATTAAATGCCAATAGGACTCAATGATTCCATTACGATTTTTAGTGAATTGAAAAACAGAGCATCAAGAGTGTAAAAAACTTTTTCCAGAGTATGACTTTCTTATTGTTTGTTTTTATTGGTCAACTTTTCTTTTTCCAGCACAAGATTGGTCTTTGTAGTTGTAGTAGTTCATTGGACAGCATGTGTGGGTGTATTTGCATATTTTTTCAAGCAGTATAGAGTTTGATATTCAATTTTCATTGGATGTTTTTGCAAGGTACCTGATTGGAAATTATCTGTGTTCCTTGTTTTACTGTGTGGCAACATTGAAGGGTGTGTGTGTGGTGTGTGTGTGTCTATCCCCCGGATTCATGAAGCTTGTGCCAGGCGCAGGCGTAGCAAATGTAAACCAAAAAAACATGGTTTACATTTTCCCAAACAGAACATCGGAGCTTTGGAAGCGGACCAGACTCACGTATTACAAAGTTAACATATGCCAATGGCTAAATACACAGCCAATGGCACAAGAAAAGATGCACAACACCTAAAAAACAACATTTAATGTTATGTCCACAGTAACGCAAAGTACAACTGCAAGGTATGTGTGTGCAAACAGGAATACAAAGAAAATATATACAAATGTCATAAAATTGCAATGTAAGATAAATCAGGATTTCACCATAATACGCAATGGTAGGCATGGTACACCACAAGCAAGGCGCAAGGGTTGCCAAGGGCCGACGACAGTGTTCAGTGCAGTAACTATGAATTAGTAGTCAATGCCATGCAAATGAGGCAGGTAATACTGAATCGGAAATGTCCCGCCGGATGAAGGATGTACCAGACGGCGCAGTGCTATAACACCGAGAAGTGTCTCAGAGGTGATACATGACATCAGCAGAGGGGTGTATCACCGTAGCTGTAAGCACATTGGAGCAATGCAAATCTGGCCTGGCCATTGCTAAGCAAAGCTGCAGGACAGGGGTGGGGAGGAGGGTCTAGGATCATTCAGCTGAGAGCATAAATGGTGCCCGAAAGCGCATGTGCACAGGGATGAAAACGTGCCCAAAATCCGGTATGCGGATGCACGCGCCACGAACAATAGCACAAACAGGAAGGTCAGGTGAAGAAAAGAAGGAAATGCAGAAGTAGGGTAATTGGAGTACTACTGAGCAATTAACACCAATCAACTCACGGCGGCCAATCGACGGCAGTAGACAAGCCTGCATGCAGAAACCTGCAAAAGATAGGGGAGGCATAGGATTGCAAAGAAAGGATGGGAGGAATTGGAATGCAAAGATAGGAGAACTGCCATAGCAGAGCAAAGCAAACCCACAGTAGACCAGCAAAAGAACACATTACGCAAGACAAGCCAGGTCTAGGAAAGTACAAATGAAAGCAGGCTGCTGGATGCATGCCAGAAAATGGCAGGTGTAACGTGCACAAATGTAAAGGGAAGGGCAGGAGGTAATTTACGGCAGCCAAATGTAATGCAACACCAAAGGCAGCACAATAGTGGTTCCGGTAATAAAACACAGAAGATACCCTGTAGCCACGAACGTACATACACACCCTATGACATCATCAGTGTTCACAGAAAAATAGTATAAAGTGTGAAAGCACCCAACACACTCCTGTGTATTCCCAAACACTGCACCATAGGTGTAAACAGACAGGGAACTTTTAAAATGTACATGTTGGGAGCTGCCATAGCTGTGATTCATCAGCATGTGTTACAGACTGACGGTGTTGTGGAGGATGATGCCGACAACCACCGTAGGCCTCAGAGGAGGAGAAGAGTGTTCAGACCAAGGGTAACCTACCATGGGCTACATGATCTGGAGATGGTAGAGCTTTACAGGGTGGACAGAGACATCTTACAGCAAATAGTAGAGCTGTGCCAGCCATGCCTGAGAACCAGAAACAACAGAGGGGAACCCATCCCAGTGGACACAAAGGTATGTGTAAGCTTGCAAATACTAGCCACAGGTACCTTTCAAAGGCCAACTGGAGATATAATGGGGATCTCACAGGCATCGGCATCCAGGGTACTACACCAGTTCCTGGATGCCATGTTACCACATGCCAATGAGCGGATATACTTACCCCGAACTCAGGAGGAGTTGGCCAGCAATATGCGTCACTTCCACCATGTGGCAAACTACCCAGAGGTACTGGGTGCGATAGACTGCACGCACATACATAACAAGTCACCACCCGGTGAGCATGGTAGGTGCTACATAAACTGTAAGGGATTCCACTCCATCAACTGCCAGGTCATGTGCAATGCCCAGGGTATTATCATGGATGTGTGTGCTGGCAGCCCTGGAAGCTACCACGACTCCCATATCTGGCATGCCTCACAGCTGTATCAGATATTTGTCAGGGGGGACATCCCACAAGGCCAGATTGTGGGGGATGCTGGCTATGCACTAGAGCCGTGGATAATGACCCACATCAGAAATGCACACACACCAATGCAAGAACACCATAATGAGGCACACGCACAAACTAAAATCAGCATAGAGCATGTGTTCGGATGCTGAAATCACGGTTCCGGTGCTTGGACACATCTGGTGGAGCCTTGCAGTACTCTCCAGGCGCATGTGCCCACATTTATTTATTTTTATTTTATTTATTTTACATTTGTTAACCGGGCTAGTCTAACTGGATATATTTCCATTTTCAGTAGAGGCCCGGGGAGAAAAGCTCCACATGTAGACAGGACGGATACAACATAACAAAAAATACATAATAACAGATTAACAAACAGATTAAAAAAGTGGTAGGTCTTTCACTCCAAGACAAGAATGATTAATTATATTTTAAAGGTATAAACAACATGTTCAACATAATTTCATCTTTGGAACCAATTAGAGAAAGCATGAAACCAAGGAAAAGAGAGAACATTAATCGAAAGAAGGTACAGATTTGAAGAGATATGTATTGCCAGAAAGAGAGAGACAAATAGCCATGAGGAGGAGAAAAAAACAAGAAAATTTTAATCAGGCTTAGAGCAGGAACATATCCAGTGGTTTTTAAGTTGGACTCTTAGTTTTTGTTTAAACAGAGCAGTAGATGCAATTGAAGTAAGTTCGTCAGGAAGTTTATTCCAGTGTTTCCCAATGGCATTTGAGAAAAGGGAATCACCAGCAAGGTTATTAGATTTGGTTAGGGTAACTAGCAGTTTGCTAGAAGAGCGGAGTGAGTTCAGGTTTGAGTAGGGGCTTAAGAGGTTAGAAAGAGCAGGTGTATTAAGAGGTTGGTAAAAGGCTCTTTGGACAAACATAATTTGGGATAGAAGCAACATGTTTGTCAGTTCAAGCCAGTTAAGTTGTTGCAGATTCTGACAATGGTGGGTTCTAAATTGTTTTCCAGTAACAAATCTAGCTATGTTATTGTAAGTGGTAGACAGTTTAGAGAGGCTAGTTCTTGAGATTAGTGTAGATAGGTGAGGCATAGAGAAGTGTGGAAATAAGATGTGAGTGGGCAAGATTCACTTTTGCTGGGAAGGTTAAAAAAGTTTTGATTCTATATAGAGAGCCAAGTTTCCTGTTTACAGATTTAATGGTATTATTGATATGAAAGTCGAAGGAGAGATTGTTATCAATCGTGACACCTAGCAATTTGGTAGTAGAGTCAGGTGATATAATGGTTCCATTATTCGACACAATGGAGAAGTCAAATGTAGGGGATCTGGTAGTAGGCTTAAAGAGTAGTAGTTTGGTCTTTTTGTGTTTAGGAGTAGACAACGTTTAGGAACCAAGTTTCACTTTAGAAAATACAGCTTGAGTGTTAGTTTGAAGTTCAGAAATGGATTTAGCAGAGCAAATAAGTGTGGAGTCATCAGCATATTGAATGCAAGTAGCCTGTGGAATGGCTAATTGTAAGTCATTTATAAAGAGGGAGAAAAGAAGTGGTCCAAGAATGGAGCCTTGGGGACTCAAGTGAGATTGGTAGAAGAGATGAGAGTTTGTTATCCCAGAGGACAGCCTGTTTCCTGTTAGTGAGATATGAACTGAACCAGTGGATAGCCTCAGGTCCTAAGGAAAGAGATTGAGAATTTTTAATAGGAGAGAGTGGTTAACCATGTCAAAGGCTTTGGACAGGTCAATGAAGAGAGCAGAAGACAGGATATTATTGTTGCGATTATTGTTAATAATATCTGTAAAGGAGAGCAGAGCAGTAGTTGTGCAATGATAGGGCCTAAAGCCATGTTGACAGTTTGTCAGAATGTTATTTTGTATTAGGTGATTCATTAACTGATGGTGGACACATTTTTCCATTATTTTTGCGAGTGGGGACAATAGGGCTATGGGCCTGTAGTTAGAATGTTCAAAGGAGTTTCCTCCTTTATGTAATGGTATGATGTGAGAGATTTTCCATCCATCAGGGATGGTTTCTTCATTTATGGTCCTATTAATGAGAATTGATATGGGATAAGCTATTTCAGAGGCTGCTTTTTGAAGGAATTCAGAAGGAAGCTGGTCAGCTGAGGGGGTGCAAGGTTTAAGTTTGAGAATGCATCTCTGTATAAAGGTAGTGGAGATGGGTTGAAGCCTAAAGGTCGGTAGTTTGGAGGATGCATGGTCATGGATGCTAGTATTGTCACTGGAGAGATGGGAGGCCAAGGAATTAATAGTATTAATGAAGAATGAGTTGAAAGTGTTGGCAGTATCAAGGGGAGAAATTCTATCAGACCCAGAAGGGAGTGGTAGTCTGTCCAGGGTGAAGAAGTCTATTTAGGGTTGACCAGAATTTTGAGGGTTATTGTGATTCACTTGCTGAAGATTGCTATAATAGTTCCTTTTGTCAGAGAGGATTGCTTTTTTGGTACTGTTTCTCAGATGCCTGAAAGTCTGTTGGTCTATGGGAGATTTGCTAATTCACCATTTTAACCAAGATTTGTTTCTAAGTGACATTTTTTGTCTAGTCTCTTTCGTTAGCCAGGCTGGCTTAGCCTTAATTCTAATAGAACGTTTTGGTGCATGATAATCTAGAATAGTTAGGAATGTGTTGTTAAAGTAATTAACAGCTTCTTGAAGAGGAAGTGTTTTTAGTGGGTTCCAGTTACAAGCTTTTAGTTCAGTTTTAAATTGGGTTGGGTTAAAGCATTTGAGGTTACGTAGGGTCCTATATAAAGGAGAGTAGTTAGAGGTATTTTTTTGTCTTATAATATAGGTTAGGTTGTGGTCACTAATGTCATCAGGTAGTGTTCCAGACTTATATTTAACTAGAGGTTTGTTTACCAAAATCCAATCAAGAATACTTTCTTTGTTATTAGTTTTGTTAATCCTAGTAGTGGTATTAATTGTTTGAGTGAAGCCGTGGAGATTAATATGAGATGCTGGGTTGTTAGTGGATATTGAGGACCAGTCTAAGTTGAGGTCTCCTAGTATTATGGTTTCTTGTGGGTAGGTGGATGAGGCCCAACTGAGGATATTTTCTGATAGTAGAGTTATTTCCAGGAGGTAGATATATACAGATGATATAGATAGATTTTTGAGGTTTAGTTGCAGCTTTGAGATCTGAAGTTCAGTTTTAGTAAATCCAAGGTTCTCATAGGGTACTAATGTTATTTTTAGTTCTGTTTTGAACAATAGTGCTACTCCTCCGCCTTTTTACCATTGCGGTCGAGTCTCAAGATATTATAACCTGGTGGTATGATTTCAGTGTCTTTAGTAAAGGGTTTTAACCAGGTTTCAGTTAAACAAAGAATATCAAAGGAGTGGTGATCAAGAAGAGAGTGGAGTTGGGTGATTTTGTTATTGACGCTTTGGATGTTAAGGTGTCCTATGAGTAGAGTATTTGTATTGGAGGTTGGTAATTGAAGAGAAGTGTTTAGAGAAACAGGTGTAGCCTCAGCTGAAAAATTAGATGGACCAGGGTTGGGGTGGATGTCACCATCTACCAAGGTAGAGTGGTTGTATTGCAAGTAAGATTTGTTAGGGAAGTTCAGTAAGTATTTTAGTTTCCTAATCAAGAGGTTCTGAATTTTTATGTGAGACAATCTGTGATATTTAGCTAAGAGGTAACAAGAGGTAGATGTAATGTTTAATTGAGAAAAGTTTAGGCTTTTGTAATTTGAGGTTGTGTGTTTAGGAGAGTAGTTGAAGTGGAAATTGAGTTTAGTTTCATAGGAGGTTAAGGAATAGGGCAGAGTGAGAGAAAGGGAAGTAATGAGTAGAAGAATTAGTATTTTTAGAGTATTGTCTTTTACAGAGATCATGGAAGTATGATGGTGGATGTCTGTAGACATGTTGAGGTTAGCAAGAGAGGAATAGACTAGAAGACTTTGGTAAGACTATAGTGTAAGGATGTATAGCTAGATGGAAGAGACAGGATAAGAATATACCTTTAAGTATAGTCAGGTGATAGGAGAGGTGATAGAGGAAGGTATAGTTGAGAGGAAGTTGTAGATGATGTAAGAGTCAGTGATAGGTTAAGTTATAGAGGGGGTGAGGTGTAAGGGGTATAAAGCTAAGGACACGTGGGGTGGGTGGGATAAGGGGGTAGGGAAGGGCCGAGGCGGAGACAGAAACAGTTAGAGAGGAGAGCAGAAAACAATCAGCTAAGCAGGAAAGTTAGAAACAGTTAGAGAGGAGAGCAGAAAACAATCAGCTAAGCAGGAAAGTTAACACCACGAGTTACCTATATTACTTAGTTTAAGAAGCAAGAAAGGGAAAGTTATTTAAGGAACCTGAGAGGGTTCAGGCAGTATACAAGTAAATGTAACAGGTGCTGGTATAAGTAGGAAAGAGTTATAGTTTACTCAGACCTCCCAACCGTTCCGAATTACTCGGTTTTTACCGAGTTTTGGGGTCCAAATGAAGGGGTGCCACGATTCCCGAGTGGCACCCCTTCATTTCCGATTTTTCTTAGCTTTTTTTAAAATTTCGCGCTGTCGGAGCTGATGTCATCACGTGCGCAATGACGTCAGCTCCGTCAGGCTACCAGCCAGTCGGAATTGAGCTGAAGGAGCTCATATCATCATTTCCGGCTGGCTGACTTAAATTTTAAAATAGCGGGAATTACAAGTGGCAGGCCGCGCTTGTGCAGGATTACTGAACAGAACAGGAACTTGAAGCTAAACACTTCTGCAGAGCAGTTCGTTCACCAAGGAGCCAGGATTGGTTGTGCAGAGCAGTTCAGGGGATATGGTATGGCAGACGCTTGTGCAGAGCAGTTCGACAGAAGCAGCGATATGGCAGCAACAACAGCAGGGATTAATGGCAGCAAAGAGCAGTTCACCAAGCCGGGAAGATGAAGCACAGAGCAGTGGATTAATGGTGGCAGCAACTGAACAGAAGCTGAAACAGGTAAGGAACGAGTACGTGACCCATGTGTGTGTGTGTGAGACTGCAAAATGAATCCACACACGAACCTTACTGACTACATAGGACATCTATTTCACTATGAAATATACAGTGTATGACTCTAACAAGAAGTTAACAGCTATGTTAATGTATTTCGGCAGAGTATGGAAACACGTATTGCTAAGTATTATTTTATTTTAGCCAGGCACGTTTATTATTTTCTCTATTTTTAGCGATGTCGTCTGTCCTCTCACTAAACGAAGGTGCGCGCTTACAACCCCACATTAAAAATTAATCCTCCATATCGCTACCTTTTCTACAGTTACCTGTCAATTCTTTTTTACCGGAGTTAATTACAACTTCAAATCTCCTGACAGATCCATATCCAGGCCAGGGATGTAAGCCAAAACGGAGAGCTGAACAAGTTGAAATAAAATCCCCACTTTCCTGTTCTTAGTGATCACGTACTTCCCAGTCTTATAATCAAAGGCGGATAGAAATAAACCTATCCATTCAACATGCCCCATCCTCTTTTTTTTCTGCCCCATACTCACGTACTCACAGAAATATTGTAGTTAAGAAACCCACCGGAGTTTCCATAAGCAAATTCACTACATATCTCCAGATTTTATTGTTGTGGAGTTGGCACTGCTGCAGACACAGAAATGACAACATAGTATAAATGTGAGTGTATATAGGAACATATATTTCATAAATGTGACCCCAAATTTTCTCCCATAATAGTGTTCGAGCTAATAAAGATATAAACAAAAGAGATACTTCTGGCAAGTGCATTTTTTTCTGTCGTAGTGATAGACTTTCTTAGATGTAAGACAGGAAGCTAATATCTAGGCTCACACCCCAAGTCATTCAGAGTGTTTAGAATAATTATGACTTTAACGCATCTGAAGCTTTGTTCAAATCTATAAAAAGATGGTATAAAAAGAGCTGTACTAGTTTCACATGGGTCATAGGCCTTTGTACATTAATTCAGCTAAAATAGTTAATCCAATCTCATTATTGCATAGTCTTTACAAATCATGTTGAGTTGTTTTTTGCAATGTTTCCTCTGAAATTATCTCTCAGCTTATTTAATTTCTCAAAAATGTCTGATAAAGCTAGCAGAAAAGCAATCCACATATGTATATTATATATATATATATATATATATATATATATATATATATATATATTTGTGCTAAGAGTTCAGAGCTATGGTGAGAAGTGAGAATTGAATTTTTATTCCCCCATTATTGGCTTTGTTTGTCCATTTTTTTGTGCTAAGAGGTTGAGAACTATAGTGAGAAGTGAATGAATGCGAGTTTCAAGGGCAGAGAAGTTTTAATGCCAGCCAAGTCTGTTTTTATTGTGAGACAGTATAGCTTTGTTTAGCAGATGTATGTTAGTATTTGTGCAGTTTTGTGCTGTGAAATGTAAAAAAATCTAAATCATTGTAGAAGTAAAGCAATATGCACACATTAGTGTTTATGGTAAATGGGGCGAAATAGCCAGGTAATGGGACATTGGAATGGCTGCAGGGGGACTCTGGTGCCATATTTTGGCTGTCTGTTCTTCAGCTTGCATTTGAAAGTTGATATCCCACAATTCCATTGGAGTGGGTGGGGTTATCTAATTATGTATGCAAAGTAGATGTTAATCAGTGTACAGATTTGTACCTATTTTTCATGGGCCTTGTCCAGATTTTTGATGTTTCCAGGTTGAGAGGTATGAGTTTAGGTGACAAAAAAACAAGAAAGGGAGCAGTGAGAATACAAGGCGACAGTAGGTGCAAGGTATAGGGAAGTAATATATACAGTTTTCAGAGGGACACAGGGAGGAAAAAGTAGAAAATAAGCAGGTATTAATATGTAAGACCCAGTCGTAAGTGAACTAAAGGTAGGAGAAACAGAGAAAAGGAGTGCAGCAGCCAGAAAGAGGTAATTGAGAGATAGAGAGGAGACAGAAGAGGCAGGTCAAGCAGGATGTCTCAGTTATGGGAAGACTAGCAGGGGCAGGTGAGTAGTAAAAAACAAATGCTAGGGGATATGGCGACTAAATAGTATGCAGGTGAGTAAGGGATAGGGGTAGCTTTAGCTTGTCCTGCATGTGTGCCGCCCACAAGAGGACATAAACACCAAGTAAATTAAACAAAAAATGGACATACAGCCAATGCAGGTGAGAAAAGGAGATTAACAGCCTTTACTCAAGAGGAGATAGGGGTGCTTCCTGGGTGCCAGTACAGATAGCCAGCTTCGTAGCTTCAGGGAAACCGGAGAGATAAGCCAGCAGGGAAGGGACAACCCGATGAGGAGCACTAGGCTTTAATGCTGGAAAACAAAAAAAATAATAATAATTGAGAGAGCAGCTGTGGTTAGAAGAATAGGATGTAAGGAGAGGTACCAAAGTGTAAGAAATACAGGTAACAGGTTAAAAAACAATATTTGCAATTCCCAGTATCAGTTATTCAGGCAATATTCAAAGGTAGCAGCAGTAGGTATAATACATTTATACATAGAACTATGTGTGAGATACATTCAGCAGGAGGTAGTTTCAGTAATAGTGTACAATAGAAGGGTGCTAAACAGTTGTTAGTGGAAGGTTCTTACACTTTCCAGGTAAAAGGTATTTAATACATACAGGTCTAGTAACAAAGCAGTGTATTTCCAAACAGTAGAGGAGGAGGTTAACACTTTCCACACTATACTGGGCACTAACTACAAGAGTAGCTACATGCTACATAATATGATCCTGTGGAAACAGCTGCAGCAGAGTCAAAATGGGGGAGGGCCTCACAGCCCACCGCAATTGCTGAGGCCAACACAGGCACAGAGGGATCCAGACCATGGACACACTGTACTAGCCCCAGTAGGCAGACGGAGGTGTGCCTAATATGCCTATGCCTTGGCAAAGAGGGAACAAATAGCACATACCCTGACAATGTAGGCCCCCATGGACTGACACCCCTCTCCACCTGCACACACACACACAGTAAAATGGATGGCACACAAACATGACCACCTGTAAATTGTATAGGTGGCCCACTGTGGAATCCTACATAGGCAGCCCTCAAACATTGTACATGCAACAGCCATTGGAACACGGAATGTCAACACCTGAACAGTACATGCGCCTATCAGCATCTGTCAGTGCTGTGTGTATAGGTTCTCAGGTACATCGGTAGGTACACGCCTGATTGTCAGAGGCAAAACACCAAATGGGGCAAACAGTGTCTCCCGTCGCCACAACATCTAGGAAGCAACTGTCGCTTACTGGAGCAGAGGCAATCATGGGAGCACATGTGTGTAAGAACTGTCCTGCACACACTCAGCAGGGATTCCCCGCTGCGTTAATGAGGGGCTCCACATAATGTAATCATGGATGTTGTGTCAAGGCAGGGGATGTACCCATGACAGGTATTTGTCACCCCAGCATGCTACACCCACGGTCGTATGAAGGTGTAGCACATTATTGGGTGTAGCTCATTATGATATACATACCCAATGCTGGAGTACATCCAGTAAACATCACATGGACATACCATTAACTGGACTCATCAATATGTAAACTAATGGAGTTATCCATGTGAGTGCAGTGTGGAGTAACTGCTGTAGTCTACTCCACATACAAAATGACATAATACGTGTACAACCCCCCAGATGTCCAAGTGGTATATGCAGTGACCGTCATGCATGTTCCCGGTCCCACGTCCTGCAAGGGATGTAACGTAATCCCGACGGCACAGGTAATGCATTCCGGATGCAGGTCATCAGAATATGTATAGCACACATAAGCGAGAATATGCATTGCCCACTGCTGGTAAGCGATGTTTAAATACGACTATACGGATATGCGCGAAACAGGGTTAAGCTTCACTGACCACTGCGCAGATCACGGTCAATGATGTACAGAACAGGTGAAACCAGCATTAGTCACCCCTGAACAAATAGTACCTGCTCTGATGGGTAAAACGATCACTGCCAAGAGTTGAACAGGCAATCATGTGTACAATCACCCAACACTATTGCTAGCCAAGATGTACATACGGTAGGGTTGCCGCATTTCAAATGACCAATGTGGGACATACGCCAGATGTTTGCAGGCCGACATATACACCCAGCCAGTACGAAAACCAGAACGTCAGTGTTTTGCCTAGATAAAAGCTTATTCTAGTACAGGTCGTAGGTATGTGTTCCGTGTCATGTAACATGTAGGTGGTTCAGATACAGAACAAGTGTTGCATGCAACTATTACATAAACTATAGGGAATATGTTTGTCCCAAAGTTGCAGGACATTTGCCATGTTCACAAATATTTTGCAGGACACAACTGCACAAAGAAGGACTGTCCCTCGCAAAGTGGGACGGGTGGTAATCCTAACCTATGGCAGGTGTGCAATGTGACATGTACAGACACAAACGTGTGGAGTCCAGGAAACACATTATACACCGACAAACACACAATAAAAGGTGTAGCATGCCTGTCACCACCCCTGACAGAGATATGTATATATATATATATATATATATATATATATATATATATATATATATATATATATATATATATATATACACATATACAATACAGATAGAAAGGGCGATAGTGTGATATGTCGATATATAAGGAGTCACTGACATCTGCAAATATATAGATAGGTCAACGACATTCAAAACACCTTGGAGGTACAAATAAATAGGATACCGCCAGCTATGGAACGTGTCACACACCGACATGCGTAACCACGAGGCTGAAAGACAGAAAGAACACAGTACTGGTACTGGTACAGTAGGACTGCCAGCAATATTATAACGATAGTAAGGACATGTAGTCACCACTGCCGGCGGTGCGGTCCACGTAGGTACCGTGTACAACTGTGTTTGTGAGTGATGTAGCCTGTGCATGTGTTTGTTGAGGGTGCCATGTGCGTTTCCGTGTGACTGTGTGTCCACATCGTGTGTCTGTAGGTGCCAACTCGGAGGTAGATGATTATGGTAGGTGCGGGTATAGCTAGCCATAGGCATGCAGTAAACACCTGTCCCACATTGGGAGGGACAGCCCCTCCCTGGGCAGGTGTGTCCTGACATGAAACATTACAAAGGGCAACTGTCTGAGAGTGTCGGACATTAGTATGTCCCAAATATTATGCAATAGTTGCAGGAAATAGACATGCCTGTATGTAAGAAACGGAAATGTTACATGCAAAATGATAAGTAGGCAAAGTCCAAGAACAATAGGTATGTAATGAGTATAAAAGTATGTGCTGTACTGTGTACTGACCGTGGCTATATGTCAGCCTGTAAACACCACTGTATGACCCGCAAGTGTCCAACTATGGCCATATGAAAATGTGGCAAGCCATGCCACAGAGGGTCTGACACCAACACCACTGCAATGACTGCAAATATCTGGGACAGACATACACGGGATAGCTGTCATTTAGAAATATCCCTGCACATATCGCTGTACATCCGGAGGTATGGAAGTATCAACCTCACCTGCATACCATATAGAAACCAATTAACAATGGCCCAATGTAAAATCCCATAACAGAAGTCTACTAAATGATAACTCTTTAATTAGGGAAGGAGCCCACACACATATATGTGGATTATGTAGAAATGCAAGCCCCACAAAACCATATATGCTAAGTACACCCGCCTACATCCCCCACACTGGAAACAATAGCAATACAGACCGTAATCACAGCACAAACATCCAGTTAGTCAAATACATCTGCTGAACCGTTAACATGCCTTGTGAGAGACACATTTAAAGGTGCCATGCAAAATTGTATCCGTTGTTTAATGGAACAAATGGCGATGTTACAGGTGTTGTTTGCAATAGTCCGTTATCAGACAGATGCAATGACAGGTACAGTCACATGTAGAACCACATACTCAAGCCGTCACACACAATCCACGGGTGACATGACTCCAAACTACACTTGGCTCTACACATAGCAGTTGCAATTACATACAAAAAAAAACACAATACAGGCTGTCTCCCCAAAGGTAGGGCAAATGGCCAATGCCCAAGTGGAGAATTCAATTATACCCCACTGTTGCCACGTAATTGGCAAATAGAGTAGCTGCACAGCTGATGTGCATGTAATTAGTCACACAGGAACACCAATTGGCGGCAGTAAACCACATGTTGCAGGTATAGATGTATATAAGGATGACTTGCCAAATATGCAAACCGTATGCTCATATCATAAAACAGTTTAAAGAGTGATACAGAAGAGCGAGATAGAGACGAAATACCGGAACAATATCAAGGTATGTAGAACACTCGGTATGTAACTGTATGTATAGCATGTTCTGTATTAACTATGTCAGTTGTATGAATAGCCTGGTTTGCATTAATTAAAAGTGTCCACAATGCATAAGTGGGAAATGGTATTTATGTAGTGATGTCTTGCTGATCATACTAACGCTTGTAGAAGTTGTGCGTCCAGCAGTGGGCCACAAGGTAAACAGCACAGACACCACAAGGGATGCAACATGAGGGCTTTAAACAGAACAATGCCATATGACCTGCCGTCAGTGGCAGGGTATGTCCAACAAGTACTTGCCATAGCAGGGGATAGTATATGTTGATATACTGTAACAGTACGCATGTGTATGGGCATATAACGACAATGACATGTCTAAGGTGGTCCCGCTGTGCAAGTATGTTTTGCATTATGGGATACCATGTAAAATATGTGTAATGTATAGTATAGTAGATTGATATGTCAGATATGCTACACAGGAGAACAGGCATATTATGCATACCAAAGGTATCATATAGTGATGTGAGTAGCATTATTTAATTAATTTATTTATAAACAGTTATGATGAAATAAATAATGTAATCCACTCTGTTCATTTGCAAAGGATGCAAACATTTCTCCCATACTAGAATAGTAGAAGAGATGTGACAGACAAACAAGAACATGATTGGCGTGTACAATAACAGGATACATATGGCCTGTAGTCACGGGACATTGTAATAGCGTGATAGCTAATCTAAATGGAAGGGCTACTCCAGTAACCATGCACAAAGGACATGTAATAGCTCCACGGGTTCATAGTGGGGTACCATGCAGTCTGGCAAGTCTATGTGTAACAACAACTTAAGTGTTCACACCTGTGGCACCTTTCTAGGGTAGTGTCCTGTGAACAGAAGAGCCATGTGTAACCTGCACCTCTGCACAGTACAGCCACTGCAGTCATCCCTGGCGTACATGTGTCCACCATCCACCAAGTGAGGTATCACATGAACAGTGCTACTGAGTGTCCCTGCGTGATGTACATAGGAATCTTGTTCTAAAGCATGGTGAGTGTCCGGTCTGGGAATGCAACCCCCAAGCACATCCCACACATTGTTGCATGTGTGCACATATCCATGAGCATGATGCTCACAGTGGCTATTGTTTATGTCACGTATGCGGAGTATATCCATTAACATAGTTGCAGACATGGGCCCTGTCCTTGCAGCAGAGGTCACCCCTGAGTATGTAGTCCGCAAATGTGTACAGACGTGGTGTCTGTACTTCAGCCGCATACTTTAACTGTCGTAGCTCAATAAACGTCATGGTGTGTTAATGTTGTGTTATGTAAAACTGTAGCTGTTGTGTAAGGTACACCCTAAGCGGGGTGTTGTACCCTTGAATGTGTGTATAAGTCCGGTGTTCAGAGGTACAATGGGTGCCTATGTACCAGCTACACACCCAGTACAGACAAGTGTGGACACATAGAAGGATATCCGCGCCACAGTGGCAATGTGGTAATCACAGGAGTGTGTGCGACATATGTGTGTAGTACGAACGTGTACAATGCGACATGTATGTAGGGGACTAACACCTATGTGATAACCAGTGGGTGGTTGGTGTACTGCAAAGGTGATGTTCATACCTAGTGTCATGCAGGTTGAGGCCATGATGTTCATATCAGGTATCCGTCACAGTGACACCCATATGGATGGGGTCAGTATCAGCTGGTGGATCAACAATGGCACTTGGTATGCAGTGGTCTGTAAAGCTAGGCAGGGAAGATCCCGCTGTGGTAGCCTGTACCTCAGGGAAGCATATACCGAACATGAGGGCCCCATGACTGAGGACTGTGGTATGCCAAGTGTAACTGAAATGCAGTATGTGATATGGTATGCTACCCTCAGTGTGTGTGTCCCGTCCATTAACCTCTTTGCATAACATCCTGAGACATATGTTTTGATGTGCAGGTGGATGTGTATGTTGTCAATACCAGAATGGAGAACGGTACTGAAAGGCAGCGAGAGGACAATGTAGGCTGTGTGGACCCCCGTGTCGTCATCAACTACTCTGGTCACTGTATGAAAGGAGTTCACCAGGTGTAGGAGGCATGCTGTGGCCCCGAGAAGACCAACCCGGCTGGCATCAAAGGACCGGAGTACAACAAAGTCTCAGGGAATGATGTCCATGATGATGTGCCCTATAGCCGTGCAGAACAGTCCAGTCAGGTGTGTAGGGCAATAGTCCCAGTCGTGCATTGTGGTGCCACCTGTGTGGAGTGTAACTGTCGCTGTCTGTCAGTCAGGGGCCACAATGTCTGGTACAAGGCTATTACTGAATATGGTGTCTCAGTGGGGAGACATGTCATTCAGAGGTTTGTGGACATCACAGCCTGGGATTTTGTAGGGTGACAAGGGGCCAGTGTCCCAGGACATATAGAGCACAGGTCAGTACTGTGTAGGTGTGACCGCAGGGACACCGCAATGTTCCTGCAAGGAATGTGGCCCTGTAGGGAGTGAGAGGGTGTAATGTTAGCACTGAAGCCATCAGACAGCATGTTGCCAACATCACCTGTTTCTGTCATGTTCCAGAGTGACAGTTGTATGTGTTAGCAGATGTGGGTATTGCCAATGACTACTGACATACCACCATAATGCCTTGTGGTACATCCAAGAATGTGTTGCAGTAATGTGTACATAGCTAGTTATGGAGTATGTGATGAGGGATCCCGTGGCCCTACTGAGGCTGACCAGTGAGTTACCCCACCCATGGGAATATACACCACTGTGCAACAGCCCCCACCTGTTGTTGTAAAGTATGTCCATGGAACTGCACCCCCAGAGTGGTGTCTGTTATCTGGTGTGTACCATCATGGCTCTATGTGGAATAGCATGATCCATTTTGTCATGTACATGCTAATGAAGTGCACTGGGGTATGTCACAGCATTTGTATATGCATTGTCCACCTACACGTGTGTCATGATGTCAACTTCCGCTGTCATAAGACATCTGTAGTAGGTGTTGTAGTACTCTTGTACTGTGTATGCCGTGAAGTGTGTGGTGCCGGTATGTGGCTAACAATGGTGAGTAGCATATGTTCGGATTCCACCAATGTGGGGATAACCCCAGGTGTGGAACAGCAGTCACATGTTGGTAGTGTCCCTGTCAAGGATACTGTCAGTCTTGGAGGTGGTGTGTATGGTTCGATCCAGCCGAGTGGAGGTTATGACTCACGGACAGCATACGCCTAATGTGTCGGTACATGTGTGGCTATCACAGTTAAGTGTGGGTTACTGTCAGTCTCACATCAGTAGCAGCATGAGCCCAACTGTCCAGTACACCATGAAAGGAGGTCTGGTAACCGTGGGGTGTGTTGAATCCGCAGCTTGTAACACTGTGTATAGCAGTTCCGGACACAGTTATTTGCACGTGGAGCACCTGTGATGCACTGTGCTAAGTAACCAGCTGGGATGTGTGTACAACATAGTGGAATATGGGGACACCTCAGCTGTGGGTGTGCCAGTCCAGGTACGTGCCTGAGAGGTACGATCTGTCTCTAACCAGTCATTGCAGGTGTGCTCTGCAGAGCCTAGAGGCAGGTCCCAGTCACTGCAGAGATATTGAAGTGGTGCAGTATCAGGTGTGCCTTGCCTGCGTGCGTCACAGATGATGATGTCAAGCATTGTGTTACATGACCACATGTTTCGCTAGCCAGTTCCCATTCTGGTGGTGACTGTTATTGGACACTGTGCAAGACAGGCAGTATAAAAGCAGCAAGAGTCCAACATGTGATCCGTACTCCCAGAGCTGACAGGTGCAGGTCAACTGTGCCAAAGCATCATGTTGTTTGACCAGGTCTGTCAAAGTGGACAGGTACCAGACACCTGTGGAATGACAGCAGAAGCATGGGCAACTGTTGGAGTGACACAGTCGGTCATTGTACAGTGGTAACAGGTCCGGATGACTGCAAAATGCTCCCCAGGGCTCGGACCACACCATCAGGGCTACAAGACTGGTGGGCTATTGCATGCCCCTGCACACGTAGTCTGTGCCCTGAGATACAACTTCAGTCACACTAACATGGAAAATGACAGTCACATCGTACCTGCTGAGGTGTGGCATGGGTGCATAGGTTATGTTGCAGAACCAGTTACCTGACAGCAGGATGTAAGTGACTATCGCCTTGTGTAGCCTGCTGAGTGGAACAGCGGTATGACCGCCAACAGATTCACCGATGACAGGTGTGTTGTGTATGTTATGACACCCTGTTGGCTGCATGTGATGGGCACACATGTCTGTGGGCTACAGGTTGGTGTGGTTGTGTTTGGTGATGTGGGCTGCCGTATGGAGGGGTACTGCACAAGGTGTCTCCATATGTGTGGCCTGTGGTGGGGATCATGTGGGACTATGTGATGAGTGGGGTGTGTTGCGAATGTTACACATCCCCACATGACTGTCAGGTGCAGTCAGGGTTGGTGACAGTATAACTCCCAGCAGGGCTGCATATGAGCATCCCCCACAGGCTGTACTGTTGTATATTGGGAGGTGTGCATTGACTGTGTACATGAGAATAGCTCTATTGCCACATGTACAACATAGTCATCATATAGACAGGCAATAGCACTGGTACGTGCCAGCTGGACATGCCAGCATATAACTGGTACGTGCCAGGTGGACATGCTGTATAAACCACCATGTCTCACGAGATATGTGAGTGATGTGTGTATGACAGCTGTTGTATTGTAGGCAAGCTGGAAATGTATGGACAGACAGTGTACCTGTGAGGACTGCTGTGGAATGGGTGCTATACTAAGCAGTAGCTCATAACGTGCCAAAAAGCTCTGAACAAGTGCCGAGCATGCCCATAAAATACAGATAGGGTGTTGGATAATATCAACCCACAAGTGTTGACGACAGTCATGATTGGTGGCACTGCATCAGAACACTGCTGGGTATGGTCTGCAAGTCCATGAACAATTATCAACGTAGATGTACAAGACAGTATGGATGTTTGACTACAAATGCCTTTGTATGTCACAGGAGTGTTCTACCAGTGGCCTGTTGACAGACTCACAACTACTAAAGGTGCTACAGTGACATGTGCATATCACACCAGTGTCAGCTACAGTAAACCAGGGTTAATGTGTTGTACCCCACCCTCATTTTAGCCCATACTACACAGACAAATGTCAGCCATCTGTGTATGTGAGGATGTGAATGGCCATGACCTATGGGCAATAGTTGTCAGAGTGTTGTGAACAACATACAGAATGGGCTGTGTGTGTGAGGTGTGTGACATATGTACACATTCTGGTGGATGATATCAGCAATGTCACCACTAGGGGAATATCCCTGTACCCATTAAGTACCACCTAGGCTGTGGTCAACATTATGGACACTGTGTTAGGGATGGTGTTGTGCAGTACACCTCCCTGAGCTGGAGACATCTCCATGGCCCTTTAGGTAGTCATCCGAGGTACCCATGACATGACAGGGTGGCATACATGAGCACGGAGATCCTCCACAATACTCACCTCCAGTATGCAGCATGCTATCCACCTTGCATACAGACATATGCCACACTATGCTGTTGGACATGCTACATGTCCATAGCCTGATCTGAAAGACATATGTCATGGACAACCACCGTCCTACGACTAGGATGGCCACATGCTGGACAGATCCCTGTGCCATACCTGTGACATACTCCCGTCATACCATGCAGCCCTGTCCACATAGCTGCAAATATCATCCCTGTCATACATGGTGTGATGGTCGTATGGTAAATGTAGTATCAACTGTCTGGATCAGTAATGTGCCACCGATGTCCCTCATGGTGGTGTAATGGGTGTCAGATACAGCTAGTAAACCCATCCCGTACATGCCATAGCCGATAACCTTACCTGCAAATGACGTCCGACTAGCCATTGTCCCATGTCTATCACATGTGCAACACAGGCGATCCATGGCAGGATGTTGAACAGCTATACAGTACAGTGTAGATGTCTATGGCAAAACAGATGCATGTACAGGTTTCCATGCGTACTTGGTGCATTGTCACTGCCCAAGTCCATTAAGGTTGTGTCTGTGTTGATATGTGACATATACACAGCATCAAGGTCAACAGCATTACCGTGGACACATCCAGGCATGTGCAGATAGATAAGAACACCAGTGCAGGTAAACAGACATGCCCACATGAAGACAGCAGTCACATGCAGTATGAACATTGTAATGAGGTGACACACATATATGGTGATGATATCTAATGCATAACGGGTGTTACATGTGTGAGACCTATACTTGCCAGTCGTGTTAGCGTCATGACGATTTGCAAAGATAACTGTGCAGATGTACAAGAAATGTATGTGCAGCAGTATCACTGTACATGTCTGAAAATGTGACCTGTCACCTTCATCATGTCTTACAGATAATGCCTCATACACACCTACCAGCATACAGCCGACAGGAGGATGATGTCCTAATCCCGTACCTCCATGAGAACTATGAGGTGTTATTTAGCCATGTGCCACAGCACACACAGCAGCAGGACAACCTGTGGCAGGATCTTCGCAAGAGGGTCAATGAAGTGGGTGGCCACAACCGCACCTACCAGCAGGTGCGCAGACACTGCACAGACTTGATACGTCATGCAAAACAGCATGCCACTGCAATCGCCAGGGAACAAGGTGGAACAGGTGGTGGGCCACCAACCCAGCCTCCACTCACACACACAGAGGAGCTACTGGCCAGTCTGGGGACACCCTCGGAACAGCTCCCACAAACACAAGCTGCCATCATGGAGGTGGGTGTCTCCCAACCAATGAGCCTGGAGTTGCGTGGTAAGTCAGTACTGAACATATGGCCAGTATATCCCACGTACGTGCATGTGTCACTGTACATCATGTAATGTAACAACATATGCAAGGTATGTGGGCACACATGCTGCATACTACAGTATGCTATCCTGTGTATGCATCATACCTCTGAACTGTACAGGTATTTGCAGAATGTCCAGATGTCTCCCTCATATTGTCAGTGTGTTCCCCTTAATATTTGTCCCTTTCTGATAAATAGCTGAGGATTGGAGTCATTAAATGATGACAAACATTTGTGTTTACGACTGCACATTCCTTGTAAAAACCATATGCATGCAAACCTATTATTCCAGCAACTTTCAAAGTTTGTAAGAGCAATATTTAACATCTGTCCCTATTTGTCCCCCATCATACTAGGCTTTATCCAGATTTATTGTTCTAAGAGGTTGAGAGGTATGGTATGCACACATGTGCTTACTATATGCTATTGTACAGGCAAATGTGTTAACTTGCACAGTGCACTCTGTGGCTGTCATACAGTCATGGATAATGTTCATACTGCTGTGTCACCCCTATACAGGTACCTCTGGCGTGCCGCACAGAAAAGAGTCCGTTGCAGGTGAGACTGTCATCGGTATCAGGCATGTCAAAGCATAGATCTATTCGCCATGTGGCCAGTTAATACTTGCACACATGATGTTCATTCCAGACATGATATACAGGTCGCATCACCCATCATCCACACAGGCCACCCATGTGCAATATATACAAATGAAATGACACACAGACATGAAACCACAGTATTTGTCATTGCTACATGTGTGTCCAGCTGTGCATACAACAGTGGAGGTGTTCTACAATGGAGGCATATGTACTATACAGTGGAACAAAATGTGTGGTACACAAAACAGTACCACACAGTGAGCAGTGATATGGGCATCCCACAGGTGTCACCATTGTGTTATATGCCCCTGCAATGGGTTCACACATTGTGATGTGCCATCCGATATGTCTCAGACACGTAGTGTTTTGGTTGCAATATTGTCACACTTTCCCATAACCCATACCCCAGATACATCTGTTGTCTGCTTAGCCCTGTGGATGGTGACATATCCAACATCTATGGGCGTATGTCATATGGAACAACACAGACATGTGTGATAGACGGTCATCACACACATATGACCAGCACATGTGCACACATGGCCATGGGGGATGGCCAGAGACACGTAGCCACACAGTAAATGTGATGTGGATACACCCTGTCTCACTTTGTCCACACATGGTCTAATTACAGCCCTACTAGACCAATTGTACAGGTGATGTGGTATGCTGCACATCTTAAATGCCTGTGCACAGCTAGTGGAGGTGTCACTGACGTCTACCTCATAAGATGTGTTGAACATGACGCCTGTCTCATAGCATGACATTAGTCACCTTTACAGCTTCCACTGACAGTGACACCAGGCCACAGATACTGTACATTTCCCTTGCTGCTGTAGGACATCACTGTTAGCTGTGCACCTTGTATGTGTGGTACATAAATGTCATGTATGAAATGATGACATGACAGGTCTGTTATGTGTGGACATGGTTGCCAGGCAGCTAACACTCTGTAATTATCGTGCAGGGGTGTCATCTGTATGTCCTCTAGTGACCTGTCACATGACACTGCATGGTTTGGTGTGGTGTGTATACACCTCAGCATCATGGTTCACAATCCACAGGTATGTCATGGGTATGCATGCAGTTCTGGATATGCAATGTGTACATATTATGCACTGTTTAGCAATATAGACACCTCATGATGCCATGCAATGGCACAGTGTCTGTATTTCACACTGTACTGCAATGTAGATGGCTCATAGTCCTCTACCATGTCCATGCACATTTGCTCAACATGCATTCTATCTGTAGGACATACGGACACCACCGCAATGTGATACCCAGTACGATGCAGTACATGTGTCAGGACACCATTGTGTCAGACATGTATGCATGTTAATGCACACATTAGCAGATTACATGTCAAGGTCACGTCAGCCATGTGTACTGTTAT